>NC_042969.1:37770399-38100399 GCF_901001165.1 Salmo trutta | reverse complement strand
TCTCTCTCCCCCTTTCTCTCTCCCCCCCTCCTTCTCTCTCCCCCTTCTCTCTCCCACCTCTCCCCTTCTCCCCCCCTCTCTCTCCCCCCTTCTCTCTCCATCCCCCTCTCTCTCCCCCTCTCTCCCCCCTTCTCTCTCCCCCCTTCTATCTCCTCCCTTCTCTCTCCCCCTCTCCCCTTCCTTTTCTCTCCCCCTCTCTCTCCCCCTTCTCTCTCCCTCTCTCCCCCTGTCCCCTTCTCCCCCCTCTTTATCCCCCCTTCTCTCTCCCCCTCTCTCTCTCCCCCCTTCTCTCTCCCGCTCTCTCTCTCCCCCCTTCTCTCTCTCTCTCCCCCTCCCCCTCTCTCCCCCTTCTCTCTCGCCCTCTCTCTCTCCCCCTTCTCCCTCCCTTTCTCCCCATTCTCTCTCCCCCTCTCCCCCTCCTTCTCTCTCCCCCTCTCTCTCCCCCTCTCCCCTTCCATCTCTCTCCCCCCTTCTCTCTCCCCCTCTCTCTCTCCCCCATCTCTCTCCCCCTCCTTCTCTCTCCCCCTCTCCCCTCCTTCTCTCTCCCCCCTTCTCTCTTCCCCCTTCTCTCTCTCCCTCTCTCTCCCCTTCTCTCCCCCTCTCCCCTTCCTTCTCTCTCCCCCTCTCTCCCCCCTTCTCTCTCCCCCTCTCCCCTTCTCCCCCCTCTCTATCCCCCCTCTCTCTCTCTCTCTCTCCCCCTCCCCCTCTCTCCCCCCCTCTCTCTCCCCCTCCCCCTCTCTCCCCCTTCTCTCTCCCCCTCTTTCTCTCTCCCCCTTTCTCCCCCCTTCTCTCTCCCCCTCTCTCGCTCCCCCTTCTCTCTCCCCCCTTCTCTCTCTCCCCCTCCCTCTCGATCCCCCCCTTTTCTCACCCCCTTCTCTCTCCCCCTTTCTCTCTCCCCCTCCTTCTCTCTGCCCCTTTCTCTCTCCCCCCTTCTCTCTCTTTCTCCCCCTCCTTCTCTCTCCCCCTCTCTCCCCCCCTTCTCTAAAGTGCAGCCCATTAACTAACTTAATGTTGTTGTTCCTCAAAGAGTCTTTGAGATTCTTCTTGTATTGAAAAAGCCCCATTAACATCTATCGTTATTAAAGGATGGCCGAAGAGGAGGAAACCAGGGAGGTGCTCTTCTCTGACTGGTCGGGTCCAGAGAAACAGGGAATGACCCTTGAGCAGTCAGGTGAAGGAGAGATCTATGTCAAAGAGGTGAAAATGGAGTCGCCTGCTGGACGCACTGGAAGAGTACACGAGGGTATGTAACGGAGTTAGCATTGCTCTTCTGTAAGGTATTCATTAACTTAATTGATTTCTACAGTTATTTAAATTCCTGATATCTTATAATTTATTTAAGTTGATATACAGTAAGATTTGTTTGATCTACCTTTGTTGTATTCAAAATCCATTTTGACTGACGGATTTGTCGTGTCTTTGGCTATGCCGGATGAAGTGATATGACATGCTATTCTATAAAATCCTTTCTCTGTAATTAATATTACCTGATTGAGCTAATCATGTAAATGTAATTAACTAGAAAGTCGGGGCACCACGAAATAGTGTTTATAGAGCTGTTATCTTCCGAATAAACTCTTAAAGACCTAGTAATATTTTACATCAATAGCAGTCAATATTAATCGTCACCTTATTTCAGTCTCATCTGAAAGTTGTAAATTCTTGGTTATCTTTACGAACCCTGGCTAACAAGTTCAATCAGCAATACAAAATTGGGTTTAATTATTTATTTACTAAATACCTAACTAATCACACAGAATTACATATACACAGAATGCAAATTATGTCATACAGAAAACGTCCCTGGTGGACGGAGCCGACATGACGGCTGGTTACACAAAGGAAAGGGAGTTGGGTTTGAGTGAAAGAGCGGGAAGACTGAGGAACAAAGGTAGAAGCTGGGCTATCGTAAATACAGTATCTTATGCATTCTAAAATTACCGCCCATTTGGAAAAGGGAAATGCAATAAATATTTACTCTGAGCTGCGCTTCGGTAGGTTGGTCGTAGATGCTGGCCGTGTTGCCCAACAGAGATCTTGCTGTCCTCGGAAGAATGTCTCTGGTGGTAAATGGTATACGTTGTAGTATCGTCGTGGTGTGTTAGACTGAATACGTCGTCCGTCCTTTCCTAGCCCACGTTTACAGCGGCCGCTGCTAACTCAACGGCTAGGAGGTATCACTTCTGTAGTGAATAAGAGTTCAAAGTTCATACCAGTCACAACCAAAGCTCACACTGAGGTTGGCTTAGTTCTGTAGTTATTATCTGAATCCTTCTGACATCGGACCGTCGCCCTAATGTACCCGGAACAGAAAGTTATTTGCCCTTTTAACGCAGAGGCTGCCGGCCTCGCGGACTCGGAACAGAAAGTTATATTTTCGTCAAGGGCTTATATAGTGGAGGGAGAGAAGGGCGTGTTTCATAGATTATAACCAATGTCTCTTCACAGGGGCGGGCCACTGATTGAGCAGAGCTGTAACCTTCTGAAAACCTAATTCTCTCATTTGGAAGCTAAAATTATATTTAATCTTTCCACAAATAGTTTCATATTCAAACATTTAAATTGCACAACAATTCCATGTGAATCTGATAACTATAATGTGTAGACTTTCCCAGATACAGTTTATGTCATCCTGTCATCAGTCATAATGTCTCAGATGACAACCGAACTGACATCATATTCATTAAGTACCAACGCATATTTTCAACTGGTTCTATTACCGAAATATGGTTCCTTTCCCCCCACTTGTTTGATGTTCCCAGACTCTCTATGTTTAACAAAGGCTATTCAAGAGTCCTTCAGTAGAGTCAGAGAGAGAGGGAAGGGAGAAAGGTATTTATGGGGGGGGGTCATAAACCTTACCCACAGGCCAACGTCATGACAGATTTTAACATGGTATCAATGTTCTCTTGTGGGCTTCCCCTAAAGGTGATCAAATTGTGGGTGCCACCATCTACTTTGACAACATGAGTTCCGAGGAGACAGCGGAGCTCCTTAAGACCTTAAACAAACACAAGGTTGGACTGAAACTACAGAACAAGGACAAGTCACCATGCCGCTCCCCCATGGGCACTCTGTCACCCTGCCGATCCCCAATGGGAACACTGACGTATGAAGGGAAGGGAAGGTTTGGAGGCTCCAGCCAAGACAGTATCCTGGTATGTAGCCATGTTTACTGTGCAAGCAATTTTAAGTGTATTTACTTGTGTGATGGTGCGGCAAAGATTGGACTTTTACAGGATTTGAATAAACTTTTCAGTAGCTTTTATGTGAACACCAGGATTGGGGTCAATTCTATTTCACTTCCAGTTAATTCAGGAAGTACACTGGAATTCCAATTATCTTCAATGGTTTTATAACGAGGAACATTTAGAATTGTAATTAGAATTAGGTTTACTTTCGGAATTCACTGGAATTGAAATTGAATTGAACCCCAACTCTAGTGAACACAGCCTTCTTGAATACAGACTATACACATATCTTCTCAAATATACTTACTTCCATATCAAATGTTCATACTGTATATTTTCAACAATAGTATTATTACCTAATGTAATACATTTATGATTACTGATTTCGCCTTCTTTTGACGAGAACAGAGTGGGGATGATGAAGATTACAAGCGAATATATTCCAAGAAGATTAAGCCCCGACTGAAGTCTGAGGATCTGGCTGAGGGCGTGGACGTCCATACGGAGCGCCACAGCAGCACCAGCACTGACGGCAGCACGATCACCACTATCACCCGTCGCATCACTACCTACTCTGTAGACATGCCAGGGGGTGTGGACGAGCAGCTTGAGCTCACCGGCACAGAGTTCAAAGGGAAACGATACGAGCAGTCAGAAGGGGACAGTTTGTCTCAAATCCGAGTTTTACACGGAAGCGGAAGCTCTTCAGGTATAGGAGGTGGATTGGAGGGGGGTGATTTTGAACTAGGAGGTGATGGTGTTTCCTTCACTGGGCCGCATGTAACTAGCTCTTCTGAGAAGCACTGGAGCACTGGAGGGGTGAAGACCACCACTGTTACGAGGGAGATAGAGGGGGGAGATGGTGGAGCAGCAGGGATCAGATTCAAAGGACCTAGCTTTGGAATGTCGGGGGTGAAGGGTCAGCAGGGAGACGGGAGATTTCAGGTTTCAGGTGACTCAGCTGACTACCAGGCAGGATCAGTCAATGTCACGGTCCCTGGAAGAACAACAAATATTTCCTCCAGCTCCATAGCAATGGGTAAAGGGGAGGTGAGAGGAGTAGACGTTAATTTGCCTGGTAGAGGCAGTGCAGACTGGCAGGGTAGGGTCGGAGGTTCAGTACCTGGAATAACCATTAGTGATCAACAGATGAAAGCGTCTGGGAGCGTAGGTCACTCCGGAGGCAACCAGGGTGGGGTTTCCTTACCCAGCATGCCAGGCATTGATACAGGGTTGAATGGAGGCAAGATATCAAAAGACATAAGAGCGCCAACACTTGACATCAATACCCCAGGCATAAAGGAGTCTGGCTCAGTGAAAATGTCTGTAAAAGGACCGTCAGTAAAAGGAACGACCATTGAAAATGAAAGCAAACTTAAAGGTGGCATCAAAATGCCATCATTGGGACTGAACACTGCAGGTACAGAAAGCGATGGAGATGTTAAACTACCGAAAGTGAAGGGTAGTGTAGATGTTTCGGTTCCTGGGGTAGATGTAGATGTATCAGGCCCATCTATGAATGTTAAAGAAGGAAAGAAGATAGGTGGTATTGATATCAAAGCACCTAAAGTAGACATTAAAGTTTCAGGTGTTGATGTTCATGATCCAGAAGGCGGTTTCAAGATACCTAAAGTAAAGATGCCATCATTTGGAATCAAAGGAGCGGGACGTGAGGGTCCTGATGTCGATGTCAACCTACCAAAAACTGACATTGGCATCAAGGCTCCCAAAGTAGAAATTGAAGGTCCAGAACTTTACATTGAAGGCCCAGATGGTAAAATCAAAGGGTCAAAATTCAAGATGCCGACAATATCAGGACCAAACATCTCAATGCCTGACGTGGACTTCAATCTGAAAGGTCCAAAGATGAAAGGAGATTTTGATGTGTCAGGGCCCAAGATAGAAGGAGACCTCAAATCACCCAAAGTAGACATTGAAGGTCCAGATGTTGACATTGAAGGTTCAGGACGATTTAAGATGCCAAAGATGAAGATGCCGTCATTTGGAATCAAGGGACCTCCACTGGAGGTTGCGGATGTTGATCTAAACCTACCCAAAGCTGACATTGACATCAAGGCTCCCAAAGTTGACATTAAAGGTCCATCAATATCAGGACCAAAGGTCTCCATGCCCGATGTGGACTTCAATCTGAAAGGTCCAAAGATGAAGGGAGATTTCGATGTGTCAGGGCCCAAGATGGAAGGAGACCTCAAAGCACCCAAAGTAGAGATAGAAGGGCCAGATCTTGACGTTGAAGGTTCAGGAGGATTTAAGATGCCAAAGGTGAAGATGCCATCATTTGGATTCAAAGGAACTAAATTGGAGGGACCAGATGTTGATGTTAACCTTCCAACAGCTGATATAGACATCAAAGCACCCAAAGTGGACATTAAAGGTCCGGAACTTGACATTGAAGGCCCTGATGGTAAAATCAAAGGGCCGAAATTCAAGATGCCGTCAATGTCAGGACCAAAGATTTCCATGCCAGATGTGGACTTCAATCTGAAAGGTCCAAAGATGAAGGGAGATTTTGATGTGTCAGGAGACCTTAAAGCACCCAAAGTAGAAATAGAAGGGCCAGATCTTGACATTGAAGGTTCAGGAGGATTTAAGATGCCAAAGATGAAGATGCCATCATTTGGATTCAAAGGAACTAAATTGGAGGGACCAGATGTTGATGTTAACCTTCCAACAGCTGATATAGACATCAAAGCACCCAAAGTGGACATTAAAGGTCCGGAACTTGACATTGAAGGCCCTGATGGTAAAATCAAAGGGCCGAAATTCAAGATGCCGTCAATGTCAGGACCAAAGATCTCCATGCCTGATGTGGACTTCAATCTGAAAGGCCCAAAGGTGAAGGGAGATTTTGATATGTCAGGAGACCTTAAAGCACCCAAAGTCGACATTGAAGGTCCAGATCTTGACATTGAAGGTCCAGATGGAAAAATCAAAGGGCCAAAATTCAAGATGCCATCAATTTCAGGACCGAAGATCTCCATGCCTGATGTGGATTTCAACCTAAAAGGTCCAAAGATGAAAGGAGATTTCGATATGTCAGGGCCCAAGATTGAAGGAGACCTCAAAGCACGGAAAGTAGAGATAGAAGGGCCAGATCTTGACATTGAAGGTTCAGGAGGATTTAAGATGCCAAAGATGAAGATGCCATCATTTGGATTCAAAGGACCTAAATTGGAGGGTCCGGATGTTGATGTTAACCTACCAAGAGCTGATATTGACATCAAAGCGCCCAAAGTGGACATTAAAAGTCCGGAACTTGACATTGAAGGCCCTGATGGTAAAATCAAAGGGCCGATATTCAAGATGCCGTCAATGTCAGGACCAAAGATCTCCATGCCCGATGTGGACTTCAATCTGAAAGGTCCAAAGATGAAGGGAGATTTCGATGTGTCAGGAGACCTTAAAGCACCCAAAGTAGACATTGAAGGTCCAGATCTTGACATTGAAGGTCCAGATGGAAAAATCAAAGGGCCAAAATTCAAGATGCCATCAATTTCAGGACCGAAGATCTCCATGCCTGATGTGGATTTCAACCTAAAAGGTCCAAAGATGAAAGGAGATTTGGATATGTCAGGGCCCAAGATAGAAGGAGACCTTAAAGCACCCAAAGTAGAGATAGAAGGGCCAGATCTTGACGTTGAAGGTTCAGGAGGATTTAAGATGCCAAAGATGAAGATGCCATCATTTGGATTCAAAGGACCTAAATTGGAGGGACCAGATGTTGATGTTATCCTACCAAAAGCTGATATAGACATCAAAGCGCCCAAAGTGGACATTAAAGGTCCGGAACTTGACATTGAAGGCCCTGATGGTAAAATCAAAGGGCCGAAATTCAAGATGCCGTCAATGTCAGGACCAAAGATGTCCATGCCCGATGTGGACTTCAATCTGAAAGGTCCAAAGATGAAGGGAGATTTCGATGTGTCAGGGCCCAAGATAGAAGGAGACCTCAAAGCACCCAAAGTAGAGATAGAAGGGCCAGATCTTGACATTGAAGGTTCAGGAGGATTTAAGATGCCAAAGATGAAGATGCCATCATTTGGATTCAAAGGACCTAAATTGGAGGGACCAGATGTTGATGTTAACCTACCAAAAGCTGATATAGACATCAAAGCGCCCAAAGTGGACATTAAAGGTCCGGAACTTGACATTGAAGGCCGTGATGGTAAAATCAAAGGGCCGAAATTCAAGATGCCGTCAATGTCAGGACCAAAGATGTCCATGCCCGATGTGGACTTCAATCTGAAAGGTCCAAAGATGAAGGGAGATTTTGATGTGTCAGGAGAACTTAAAGCCCCCAAAGTAGACATTGAAGGTCCAGATCTTGACATTGAAGGTCCAGATGGAAAAATCAAAGGGCCAAAATTCAAGATGCCATCAATTTCAGGACCGAAGATCTCCATGCCTGATGTGGATTTCAACCTAAAAGGTCCAAAGATGAAAGGAGATTTGGATATGTCAGGGCCCAAGATAGAAGGAAACCTTAAAGCACCCAAAGTAGAGATAGAAGGGCCAGATCTTGACGTTGAAGGTTCAGGAGGATTTAAGATGCCAAAGATGAAGATGCCATCATTTGGATTCAAAGGACCTAAATTGGAGGGACCAGATATTGATGTTAACCTACCAAAAGCTGATATAGACATCAAAGTTCCCAAAGTGGACATTAAAGGTCCGGAACTTGACATTGAAGGCCCTGATGGTAAAATCAAAGGGCCGAAATTCAAGATGCCGTCAATGTCAGGACCAAAGATGTCCATGCCCGATGTGGACTTCAATCTGAAAGGTCCAAAGATGAAGGGAGATTTCGATGTGTCAGGAGACCTTAAAGCACCCAAAGTAGACATTGATGGTCCAGATCTTGACATTGAAGGTCCAGATGGAAAAATCAAAGGGCCAAAATTCAAGATGCCATCAATTTCAGGACCGAAGATCTCCATGCCTGATGTGGATTTCAACCTAAAAGGTCCAAAGATGAAAGGAGATTTGGATATGTCAGGGCCCAAGATAGAAGGAGACCTTAAAGCACCCAAAGTAGAGATAGAAGGGCCAGATCTTGACATTGAAGGTTCAGGAGGATTTAAGATGCCAAAGATGAAGATGCCATCATTTGGATTCAAAGGACCTAAATTGGAGGGACCAGATGTTGATGTTAACCTACCAAAAGCTGATATAGACATCAAAGCACCCAAAGTGGACATTAAAGGTCCGGATCTTGACATTGAAGGCCCTGATGGTAAAATCAAAGGGCCGAAATTCAAGATGCCGTCAATGTCAGGACCAAAGATCTCCATGCCCGATGTGGACTTCAATCTGAAAGGTCCAAAGATGAAGGGAGATTTCGATGTGTCAGGGCCCAAGATAGAAGGAGACCTCAAAGCACCCAAAGTAGAGATAGAAGGGCCAGATCTTGACATTGAAGGTTCAGGAGGATTTAAGGTGCCAAAGATGAAGATGCCATCATTTGGATTCAAAGGACCTAAATTGGAGGGACCAGATGTCGATGTTAACCTACCAAAAGCTAATATAGACATCAATGCACCCAAAGTGGACATTAAAGGTCGGGAACTTGACATTGAAGGTCCTGATGGTAAAATCAAAGGGCCGAAATTCAAGATGCCGTCAATGTCAGGACCAAAGATGTCCATGCCCGATGTGGACTTCAATCTGAAAGGTCCAAAGATGAAGGGAGATTTCGATGTGTCAGGGCCCAAGATAGAAGGAGACCTCAAAGCACCCAAAGTAGAGATAGAACGGCCAGATCTTGACATTGAAAGTTCAGGAGGATTTAAGATGCCAAAGATGAAGATGCCATCATTTGGATTCAAAGGACCTAAATTGGAGGGACCAGATGTTGATGTTAACCTACCAAAAGCTGATATAGACATCAAAGCACCCAAAGTGGACATTAAAGGTCCGGAACTTGACATTGAAGGTCCTGATGGTAAAATCAAAGGGCCGAAATTCAAGATGCCGTCAATGTCAGGACCAAAGATGTCCATGCCCGATGTGGACTTCAATCTGAAAGGTCCAAAGATGAAGGGAGATTTCGATGTGTTAGGAGACCTTAAAGCACCCAAAGTAGACATTGAAGGTCCAGATCTTGACATTGAAGGTCCAGATGGAAAAATCAAAGGGCCAAAATTCAAGATGCCATCAATTTCAGGACCGAAGATCTCCATGCCTGATATGGATTTCAACCTAAAAGGTCCAAAGATGAAAAGAGATTTGGATATGTCAGGGCCCAAGATAGAAGGAGACCTTAAAGAACCCAAAGTAGAGATAGAAGGGCCAGATCTTGACGTTGAAGGTTCAGGAGGATTTAAGATGCCAAAGATGAAGATGCCATCATTTGGATTCAAAGGACCTAAATTGGAGGGACCAGATGTTGATGTTAACCTACCAAGAGCTGATATAGACATCAAAGCACCCAAAGTGGACATTAAAGGTCCGGAACTTGACATTGAAGGCCCTGATGGTAAAATCAAAGGGCCGAAATTCAAGATGCCGTCAATGTCAGGACCAAAGATCTCCATGCCCGATGTGGACTTCAATCTGAAAGGTCCAAAGATGAAGGGAGATTTCGATGTGTCAGGGCCCAAGATAGAAGGAGACCTCAAAGCACCCAAAGTAGAGATAGAAGGGCCAGATCTTGACATTGAAGGTTCAGGAGGATTTAAGATGCCAAAGATGAAGATGCCATCATTTGGATTCAAAGGACCTAAATTGGAGGGACCAGATGTTGATGTTAACCTACCAAAAGCTGATATAGACATCAAAGCGCCCAAAGTGGAAATTAAAGGTCCGGAACTTGACATTGAAGGCCCTGATGGTAAAATCAAAGGGTCGAAATTCAAGATGCCGTCAATGTCAGGACCAAAGATGTCCATGCCCGATGTGGACTTCAATCTGAAAGTTCCAAAGATGAAGGGAGATTTCGATGTGTCAGGAGACCTTAAAGCACCCAAAGTAGACATTGAAGGTCCAGATCTTGACATTGAAGGTCCAGATGGAAAAATCAAAGGGCCAAAATTCAAGATGCCATCAATTTCAGGACCGAAGATCTCCATGCCTGATGTGGATTTCAACCTGAAAGGTCCAAAGATGAAAGGAGATTTGGATATGTCAGGGCCCAAGATAGAAGGAGACCTTAAAGCCCCCAAAGTAGAGATAGAAGGGCCAGATCTTGACATTGAAGGTTCAGGAGGATTTAAGATGCCAAAGATGAAGATGCCATCATTTGGATTCAAAGGACCTAAATTGGAGGGACCAGATGTTGATGTTAACCTACCAAAAGCTGAGATAGACATCAAAGCACCCAAAGTGGACATTAAAGGTCCGGAACTTGACATTGAAGGCCCTGATGGTAAAATCAAAGGGCCGAAATTCAAGATGCCGTCAATGTCAGGACCAAAGATCTCCATGCCCGATGTGGACTTCAATCTGAAAGGTCCAAAGATGAAGGGAGATTTCGATGTGTCAGGGCCCAAGATAGAAGGAGACCTCAAAGCACCCAAAGTAGAGATAGAAGGGCCAGATCTTGACATTGAAGGTTCAGGAGGATTTAAGATGCCAAAGATGAAGATGCCATCATTTGGATTCAAAGGACCTAAATTGGAGGGACCAGATGTTGATGTTAACCTACCAAAAGCTGATATAGACATCAAAGCGCCCAAAGTGGACATTAAAGGTCCGGAACTTGACATTGAAGGCTCTGATGGTAAAATCAAAGGGTCGAATTTCAAGATGCCGTCAATGTCAGGACCAAAGATGTCCATGCCCGATGTGGACTTCAATCTGAAAGTTCCAAAGATGAAGGGAGATTTCGATGTGTCAGGAGACCTTAAAGCACCCAAAGTAGACATTGAAGGTCCAGATCTTGACATTGAAGGTCCAGATGGAAAAATCAAAGGGCCAAAATTCAAGATGCCATCAATTTCAGGACCGAAGATCTCCATGCCTGATGTGGATTTCAACCTGAAAGGTCCAAAGATGAAAGGAGATTTGGATATGTCAGGGCCCAAGATAGAAGGAGACCTTAAAGCCCCCAAAGTAGAGATAGAAGGGCCAGATCTTGACATTGAAGGTTCAGGAGGATTTAAGATGCCAAAGATGAAGATGCCATCATTTGGATTCAAAGGACCTAAATTGGAGGGACCAGATGTTGATGTTAACCTACCAAAAGCTGAGATAGACATCAAAGCACCCAAAGTGGACATTAAAGGTCCGGAACTTGACATTGAAGGCCCTGATGGTAAAATCAAAGGGCCGAAATTCAAGATGCCGTCAATGTCAGGACCAAAGATCTCCATGCCCGATGTGGACTTCAATCTGAAAGGTCCAAAGATGAAGGGAGATTTCGATGTGTCAGGGCCCAAGATAGAAGGAGACCTCAAAGCACCCAAAGTAGAGATAGAAGGGCCAGATCTTGACATTGAAGGTTCAGGAGGATTTAAGATGCCAAAGATGAAGATGCCATCATTTGGATTCAAAGGACCTAAATTGGAGGGACCAGATGTTGATGTTAACCTACCAAAAGCTGATATAGACGTCAAAGCGCCCAAAGTGGACA
Organism: Salmo trutta; assembly: GCF_901001165.1. NCBI lineage: Eukaryota > Metazoa > Chordata > Actinopteri > Salmoniformes > Salmonidae > Salmo > Salmo trutta. The sequence continues at coordinate 38,088,618 of NC_042969.1, read as the reverse complement.
TTAAAGGTCCGGAACTTGACATTGAAGGCCCTGATGGTAAAATCAAAGGGTCGAAATTCAAGATGCCGTCAATGTCAGGACCAAAGATGTCCATGCCCGATGTGGACTTCAATCTGAAAGGTCCAAAGATGAAGGGAGATTTCGATGTGTCAGGAGACCTTAAAGCACCCAAAGTAGACATTGAATGTCCAGATCTTGACATTGAAGGTCCAGATGGAAAAATCAAAGGGCCAAAATTCAAGATGCCATCAATTTCAGGACCGAAGATCTCCATGCCTGATGTGGATTTCAACCTAAAAGGTCCAAAGATGAAAGGAGATTTGGATATGTCAGGGCCCAAGATAGAAGGAGACCTTAAAGCACCCAAAGTAGAGATAGAAGGGCCAGATCTTGACATTGAAGGTTCAGGAGGATTTAAGATGCCAAAGATGAAGATGCCATCATTTGGATTCAAAGGACCTAAATTGGAGGGACCAGATGTTGATGTTAACCTACCAAAAGCTGATATAGACATCAAAGCACCCAAAGTGGACATTAAAGGTCCGGAACTTGACATTGAAGGCCCTGATGGTAAAATCAAAGGGCCGAAATTCAAGATGCCGTCAATGTCAGGACCAAAGATCTCCATGCCCGATGTGGACTTCAATCTGAAAGGTCCAAAGATGAAGGGAGATTTCGATGTGTCAGGGCCCAAGATAGAAGGAGACCTCAAAGCACCCAAAGTAGAGATAGAAGGGCCAGATCTTGACATTGAAGGTTCAGGAGGATTTAAGATGCCAAAGATGAAGATGCCATCATTTGGATTCAAAGGACCTAAATTGGAGGGACCAGATGTTGATGTTAACCTACCAAAAGCTGATATAGACATCAAAGCGCCCAAAGTGGACATTAAAGGTCCGGAACTTGACATTGAAGGCCCTGATGGTAAAATCAAAGGGTCGAAATTCAAGATGCCGTCAATGTCAGGACCAAAGATGTCCATGCCCGATGTGGACTTCAATCTGAAAGGTCCAAAGATGAAGGGAGATTTCGATGTGTCAGGAGACCTTAAAGCACCCAAAGTAGACATTGAATGTCCAGATCTTGACATTGAAGGTCCAGATGGAAAAATCAAAGGGCCAAAATTCAAGATGCCATCAATTTCAGGGCCGAAGATCTCCATGCCTGATGTGGATTTCAACCTAAAAGGTCCAAAGATGAAAGGAGATTTGGATATGTCAGGGCCCAAGATAGAAGGAGACCTTAAAGCACCCAAAGTAGAGATAGAAGGGCCAGATCTTGACATTGAAGGTTCAGGAGGATTTAAGATGCCAAAGATGAAGATGCCATCATTTGGATTCAAAGGACCTAAATTGGAGGGACCAGATGTTGATGTTAACCTACCAAAAGCTGATATAGACATCAAAGCACCCAAAGTGGACATTAAAGGTCCGGAACTTGACATTGAAGGCCCTGATGGTAAAATCAAAGGGCCGAAATTCAAGATGCCGTCAATGTCAGGACCAAAGATCTCCATGCCCGATGTGGACTTCAATCTGAAAGGTCCAAAGATGAAGGGAGATTTCGATGTGTCAGGGCCCAAGATAGAAGGAGACCTCAAAGCACCCAAAGTAGAGATAGAAGGGCCAGATCTTGACATTGAAGGTTCAGGAGGATTTAAGATGCCAAAGATGAAGATGCCATCATTTGGATTCAAAGGACCTAAATTGGAGGGACCAGATGTTGATGTTAACCTACCAAAAGCTGATATAGACATCAAAGCACCCAAAGTGGACATTAAAGGTCCGGAACTTGACATTGAAGGCCCTGATGGTAAAATCAAAGGGCCGAAATTCAAGATGCCGTCAATGTCAGGACCAAAGATCTCCATGCCCGATGTGGACTTCAATCTGAAAGGTCCAAAGATGAAGGGAGATTTCGATGTGTCAGGGCCCAAGATAGAAGGAGACCTCAAAGCACCCAAAGTAGAGATAGAAGGGCCAGATCTTGACATTGAAGGTTCAGGAGGATTTAAGATGCCAAAGATGAAGATGCCATCATTTGGATTCAAAGGACCTAAATTGGAGGGACCAGATGTTGATGTTAACCTACCAAAAGCTGATATAGACATCAAAGCGCCCAAAGTGGACATTAAAGGTCCGGAACTTGACATTGAAGGCCCTGATGGTAAAATCAAAGGGCCGAAATTCAAGATGCCGTCAATGTCAGGACCAAAGATGTCCATGCCCGATGTGGACTTCAATCTGAAAGGTCCAAAGATGAAGGGAGATTTTGATGTGTCAGGAGACCTTAAAGCACCCAAAGTAGACATTGAAGGTCCAGATCTTGACATTGAAGATCCAGATGGAAAAATCAAAGGGCCAAAATTCAAGATGCCATCAATTTCAGGACCGAAGATCTCCATGCCTGATGTGGATTTCAACCTAAAAGGTCCAAAGATGAAAGGAGATTTGGATATGTCAGGGCCCAAGATAGAAGGAGACCTTAAAGCACCCAAAGTAGAGATAGAAGGGCCAGATCTTGACGTTGAAGGTTCAGGAGGATTTAAGATGCCAAAGATGAAGATGCCATCATTTGGATTCAAAGGACCTAAATTGGAGGGTCCAGATGTTGATGTTAACCTACCAAGAGCAGATATTGACATCAAAACTCCCAAAGTAGACATTAAAGGTTCGGAACTTGACATTGAAGGCCCTGATGCTAAAATCAAAGGGCCGAAATTCAAGATGCCGTCAATGTCAGGACCAAAGATCTCCATGCCTGATGTGGACTTCAATCTCAAAGGTCCAAAGATGAAGGGAGATTTTGATGTGTCAGGGCCCAAGATAGAAGGAGACCTCAAAGCACCCAAAGTAGAGATAGAAGGGCCAGATCTTGACATTGAAGGTTCAGGAGGATTTAAGATGCCAAAGATGAAGATGCCATCATTTGGATTCAAAGGACCTAAATTGGAGGGTCCAGATGTTGATGTTAACCTACCAAGAGCTGATATAGACATCAACGCGCCCAAAGTGGACATCAAAGCTCCGGAACTTGACATTGACGGGCCTGATGGTAAAATCAAAGGGCCGAAATTCAAGATGCCGTCAGTGTCAGGATCAAAGATCTCCATGCCCGATGTGGACTTCAATCTGAAAGGTCCAAAGATGAAGGGAGACGTAGACATGTCTGTGCCAATGATTGAAGGTGACCTGAAATCACCCAAAGTAGATATTGAAGGTCCAGATGCTGACATTGAAGGTTCAGGAGGATTTAAGATGCCAAAGATGAAGATGCCCTCTATGTCTGGCCCCAAAATATCAATGCCTGATATTGATTTCAATCTCAAAGGGCCAAAGTTAAAAGGGGGAGTTGAGGGAGAAATCAGTACACCCAAAGCTGAATTTGATGGATTGGATGTCTCAATTGAGAGTCCTGACATTACACCAAAGAAGTCTAAGTTCAAAATGCCAAAGTTTGGATTCGGAGGGCCAAAAATCAAGTCTCCTGAGGTTGATGTAAATCTAGCAAAAGCAGATATTAATGTCAAAGGACCGAAAGTTAGTGTTTCAGACCTTGAGCTTGATGTTGGGGCTACCAGCCCTAAGGTCAAAGGATCCAAATTCAAAATGCCAAAATTTGGATTCAGAAGCCCGAAGGTAGAGATACCAGATATAGATATTAACATACCTAAAGCTGATGTCGGCATTAAGGGACCCAGTGTTGACACTAAAGTTCCGGAAATTGACATTGAATGCCCTGATGGCAAAATCAAGGGCCCAAAATACAAGATGCCATCAATATCAGGACCAAAGATCTCTATGCCTGATATGGACTTTAACCTGAAAGGTCCAAAGATAAAGGGAGATGTGGACATGTCTGTGCCAATGATTGAAGGAGATCTCAAAGCACCCAAAGTAGATATTGAAGGTCCAGATGTTGACATTGAAGGTTCAGGAGGATTTAAGATGCCAAAGATAAAGATGCCATCCTTTGGATTCAAAGGACCCAACCTGGAGGGGCCAGATGTTGATCTCAACCTTCCTCAAGCTGACATTGATATTAAAGGCCCCAATGTTGACATCAAAGGTCCAGAACTTGACATTGAAGGCACAGATGGTAAAATCAAGGGGCCAAAATTCAAGATGCCATCAATAACTGGACCAAATATCTCCATGCCTGATATGGACTTCAACCTGAAAGGTCCAAAGATGAAGGGAGATGTTGATATGTCAGGAGACCTCAAAGCACCCAAAGTAGACATTAAAGGTCCAGATGTTGACATCGAAGGTTCAGGAGGATTTAAGATGCCAAAGATGAAAATGCCATCCTTTGGATTCAAAGGACCTAACCTGGAGGGTCCGGATGTCGATCTCAACCTACCTAAAGCTGACATTAACGTTGAAGGTCCAGAAATTGACATCGAAGGCTATGATGGTAAAATCAGAGGGCCAAAATTCAAGATGCCTTCAATGTCAGGACCAAAGTTATCAATGCCAGATATGGATTTCAACCTGAAAGGTCCAAAGGTAAAGGGAGATTTTGATGTGTCAGTCCCCAAGATCGAAGGAGACCTCAAAGCACCCAAAATAGATATTGAAGGTCCAGATGTTGACATTGAAGGTTCAGGAGGATTTAAGATGCCAAAGATGAAGATGCCGTCTTTTGGATTCAAAGGACCCAAACTGGAGGGGCCAGATGTTGATATCAACCTTCCTAAAGCTGACATTGATATTAAGGGTCCCAATGTTGACATCAAAGGTCCAGACCTGGACATTGAAGGCCCAGATGGTAAAATCAAAGGGCCAAAATTCAAGATGCCATCCATATCAGGACCAAACATCTCCATGCCTGATATGGACTTCAACCTGAAAGGTCCAAAGATGAAGGGAGATGTTGATATGTCAGGAGACCTCAAAGCACCCAAAGTAGACATTAAAGGTCCAGATGTTGACATCGAAGGTTCAGGAGGATTTAAGATGCCAAAGATGAAGATGCCATCCTTTGGATTCAAAGGACCTAACCTGGAGGGGCCAGATGTTGATATCAACCTTCCTAAAGCTGACATTGATATTAAGGGGCCCAATGTTGACATCAAAGGTCCAGAACTGGACATTGAAGGTCCAGATGGTAAAATCAGAGGGCCAAAATTCAAGATGCCTTCAATGTCAGGACCAAAGTTATCAATGCCAGATATGGATTTCAACCTGAAAGGTCCAAAGGTAAAGGGAGATTTTGATGTGTCAGTCCCAAAGATCGAGGGAGACCTCAAAGCACCCAAAATAGATTTTGAAGGTCCAGATGTTGACATTGAAGGTTCAGGAGGATTTAAGATGCCAAAGATGAAGATGCCGTCCTTTGGATTCAAAGGACCCAAACTGGAGGGGCCAGATGTTGATATCAACCTTCCTAAAGCTGACATTGATATTAAGGGTCCCAATGTTGACATCAAAGGTCCAGACCTGGACATTGAAGGCCCAGATGGTAAAATCAAAGGGCCAAAATTCAAGATGCCATCCATATCAGGACCAAATATCTCAATGCCTGATATGGACTTCAACCTGAAAGGTCCAAAGATGAAGGGAGATGTTGATATGTCAGGAGACCTCAAAGCACCCAAAGTAGACATTAAAGGTCCAGATGTTGACATCGAAGGTTCAGGAGGATTTAAGATGCCAAAGATGAAGATGCCATCATTTGGATTCAAAGGACCCAAACTGGAAGGGCCAGATGTTGATATCAACCTTCCTAAAGCTGACATTGATATTAAGGGGCCCAATGTTGACATCAAAGGTCCAGAACTGGACATTGAAGGTCCAGATGGTAAAATCAGAGGGCCAAAATTCAAGATGCCATCCATATCAGGACCAAATATCTCAATGCCTGATATGGACTTCAACCTGAAAGGTTCAAAGATGAAGGGAGATGTTGATATGTCAGGAGACCTCAAAGCACCCAAAGTAGACATTAAAGGTCCAGATGTTGACATCGAAGGTTCAGGAGGATTTAAGATGCCAAAGATGAAGATGCCGTCCTTTGGATTCAAAGGACCCAAACTGGAGGGGCCAGATGTTGATATCAACCTTCCTAAAGCTGACATTGATATTAAGGGTCCCAATGTTGACATCAAAGGTCCAGACCTGGACATTGAAGGCCCAGATGGTAAAATCAAAGGGCCAAAATTCAAGATGCCATCCATATCAGGACCAAATATCTCAATGCCTGATATGGACTTCAACCTGAAAGGTCCAAAGATGAAGGGAGATGTTGATATGTCAGGAGACCTCAAAGCACCCAAAGTAGACATTAAAGGTCCAGATGTTGACATCGAAGGTTCAGGAGGATTTAAGATGCCAAAGATGAAAATGCCATCCTTTGGATTCAAAGGACCCAACCTGGAGGGTCCGGATGTCGATCTCAACCTACCTAAAGCTGACATTAACGTTGAAGGTCCAGAAATTGACACTGAAAGCTATGATGGTAAAATCAAAGGGCCAAAATTCAAGATGCCTTCAATGTCAGGACCAAAGATATCAATGCCGGATGTGGATTTCAACCTGAAAGGTCCAAAGGTAAAGGGAGATTTTGATGTGTCAGTCCCCAAGATCGAAGGAGACCTCAAAGCACCCAAAATGGACATTCAAGGTTCAGATGTTGACATTGAAGGTTCAGGAGGATTTAAGATGCCAAAGATGAAGATGCCGTCCTTTGGATTCAAAGGACCCAAACTGGAGGGGCCAGATGTTGATATCAACCTTCCTAAAGCTGACATTGATATTAAGGGTCCCAATGTTGACATCAAAGTTCCAGACCTGGACATTGAAGGCCCAGATGGTAAAATCAAAGGGCCAAAATTCAAGATGCCATCCATATCAGGACCAAATATCTCAATGCCTGATATGGACTTCAACCTGAAAGATCCAAAGATGAAGGGAGATGTTGATATGTCAGGAGACCTCAAAGCACCCAAAGTAGACATTAAAGGTCCAGGTGTTGACATCGAAGGTTCAGGAGGATTTAAGATGCCAAAGATGAAGATGCCATCATTTGGATTCAAAGGACCCAAACTGGAAGGGCCAGATGTTGATATCAACCTTCCTAAAGCTGACATTGATATTAAGGGGCCCAATGTTGACATCAAAGGTCCAGAACTGGACATTGAAGGTCCAGATGGTAAAATCAGAGGGCCAAAATTCAAGATGCCATCCATATCAGGACCAAATATCTCAATGCCTGATATGGACTTCAACCTGAAAGGTCCAAAGATGAAGGGAGATGTTGATATGTCAGGAGACCTCAAAGCACCCAAAGTAGACATTAAAGGTCCAGATGTTGACATCGAAGGTTCAGGAGGATTTAAGATGCCAAAGATGAAGATGCCGTCCTTTGGATTCAAAGGACCCAAACTGGAGGGGCCAGATGTTGATATCAACCTTCCTAAAGCTGACATTGATATTAAGGGTCCCAATGTTGACATCAAAGGTCCAGACCTGGACATTGAAGGCCCAGATGGTAAAATCAAAGGGCCAAAATTCAAGATGCCATCCATATCAGGACCAAATATCTCAATGCCTGATATGGACTTCAACCTGAAAGGTCCAAAGATGAAGGGAGATGTTGATATGTCAGGAGACCTCAAAGCACCCAAAGTAGACATTAAAGGTCCAGATGTTGACATCGAAGGTTCAGGAGGATTTAAGATGCCAAAGATGAAAATGCCATCCTTTGGATTCAAAGGACCCAACCTGGAGGGTCCGGATGTCGATCTCAACCTACCTAAAGCTGACATTAACGTTGAAGGTCCAGAAATTGACACTGAAGGCTATGATGGTAAAATCAAAGGGCCAAAATTCAAGATGCCTTCAATGTCAGGACCAAAGATATCAATGCCGGATGTGGATTTCAACCTGAAAGGTCCAAAGGTAAAGGGAGATTTTGATGTGTCAGTCCCCAAGATTGAAGGAGACCTCAAAGCACCCAAAATGGACATTCAAGGTCCAGATGTTGACATTGAAGGTTCAGGAGGATTTAAGATGCCAAAGATGAAGATGCCATCCTTTGGATTTAAAGGACCCAAACTGGAGGGGTCTGATGTTGATATCAACCTTCCTCAAGCTGACATTGATATTAAGGGGCCCAATGTTGACATCAAAGGCCCAGAACTGGACATTGAAGGCCCAGATGGTAAAATCAAAGGGCCAAAATTCAAGATGCCATCCATATCAGGACCAAAGATCTCAATGCCAGATGTGGACTTCAACCTGAAAGGTCCAAAGATGAAGGGAGATGTTGATATGTCAGGAGACCTCAAAGCACCCAAAGTAGACATTAAAGGTCCAGATGTTGACATCGAAGGTTCAGGAGGATTTAAGATGCCAAAGATGAAGATGCCATCATTTGGATTCAAAGGACCTAACCTGGAGGGGCCAGATGTTGATATCAACCTTCCTAAAGCTGACATTAACGTTGAAGGTCCAGAAATTGACATTGAAGGGTATGATGGTAAAATCAAAGGGCCAAAATTCAAGATGCCTTCAATGTCAGGACCAAAGATATCAATGCCGGATGTGGATTTCAACCTGAAAGGTCCAAAGGTAAAGGGAGATTTTGATGTGTCAGTCCCCAAGATCGAAGGAGACCTCAAAGCACCCAAAATGGACATTCAAGGTCCAGATGTTGACATTGAAGGTTCAGGAGGATTTAAGATGCCAAAGATGAAGATGCCATCCTTTGGATTTAAAGGACCCAAACTGGAGGGGTCTGATGTTGATATCAACCTTCCTCAAGCTGACATTGATATTAAGGGGCCCAATGTTGACATCAAAGGCCCAGAACTGGACATTGAAGGCCCAGATGGTAAAATCAAAGGGCCAAAATTCAAGATGCCATCCATATCAGGACCAAAGATCTCAATGCCAGATGTGGACTTCAACCTGAAAGGTCCAAAGATGAAGGGAGATGTTGATATGTCAGGAGACCTCAAAGCACCCAAAGTAGACATTAAAGGTCCAGATGTTGACATCGAAGGTTCAGGAGGATTTAAGATGCCAAAGATGAAGATGCCATCATTTGGATTCAAAGGACCTAACCTGGAGGGGCCAGATGTTGATATCAACCTTCCTAAAGCTGACATTAACGTTGAAGGTCCAGAAATTGACATTGAAGGGTATGATGGTAAAATCAAAGGGCCAAAATTCAAGATGCCATCAATGTCAGGACCAAAGATTTCAATGCCAGATATGGATTTCAACCTGAAAGGTCCAAAGGCAAAGGGAGATGTGTCAGTCCCCAAGATCGAAGGAGACCTCAAAGCACCCAAAATAGACATTGAAGGTCCAGATGTTGACATTGAAGGTTCAGGAGGATTTAAGATGCCAAAGATGAAAATGCCTTCCTTTGGATTCAAAGGACCTAAACTGGATGGTCCGGATGTCGATCTCAACTTACCTAAAGCTGACATTAACATTGAAGGACCTGATTTTGACATCAAAGGTCCAAACCTAGACATTGAAGGCGCCGATGGTAAAATCAAAGGGCCAAAATTCAAGATGCCTTCCGTATCTGGACCAAAGATGTCCATGCCTGATATGGACTTCAACCTGCAAGGTCCAAAGGTGAAGGGAGATTTTGATATGTCAGGAGACCTCAAAGCACCTAAAGTAGACATCAAAGCTCCAGATGTTGAAGGTTCAGGAGGATTTAAGATGCCAAAGATGAAGATGCCATCATTTGGATTCAGAGGACCTAAACTGGAGGGTCCAGATGTCGATCTTAACCTATCTAAAGCTGATATTGACATCATGGTACCTAGTGTTGACATTTCACGTACAGATCTCGACATCAGAGGTCCTGATGCAAAGTTGTCAGGTGGTTCCCTTGATATGGGAAGTCCCAGTTTCAGTATTGAAAAACCAGAGATCAAGTTTCCAAAGTTCAAAGGTCCCACGTTTGGTATTAAGTCCCCAGAAGTTGAAGGTCCTGAACTGAATATTTCTCACAGAAAGATTGATGTGAATGCACCTGAGGTTGACCTTAACCTAGGGGATGCAAATATCAAAGGACCTAAATTCAATGCACCAAAGATCCATATGGGAGGAAAGAGCCCCAAATTAGATGTTCATTTGCCAGAGGTTGACAGTAGTCTAGAAGCCCCTGATGTTGACGTTCATGTCAAAGGAAAGAAAGGCAAATTCAAACTACCCAAAATCAAAGGGAAAACAAAGAAACCTGATGTTGATATTGACCTTGAAACATCAGGTGTAGATTTAGATGTTGACTCTCCTGAGCTTCACCTGAAAGGAACAAAAGTAAAGAAACCCTTCTTTGGAAAACTTCATTTCCCCGATGTGGAATTTGATGTAAAATCTCCCAAAGTTAAAGGTGATGACTCTCTGTCTGGTGGCTTGTCATCTGGGAGCCTACAAGCCAACATTGGGGGCCCAGATGTAAACGTGGAAGTCCCAGATGTAAAAACTAAGTCTAACATTAAATTTCCAGGGATGAAAATCAAAGGGCCCCAGGTAAATGTCCCTGATGTTGATGTAAATGTGAACGGGCAAAATCTGAAAGGAGAGGCAAGCCTCTCAGGAGGTTTTAAAGGTCCTAAGACAGATATTGGAGGAGGAGTAGAAGTAGACTCAAATGTTTCAGGATACGGTGGACTACATTTCCCAGAGGGACATGTATCATTCCCCAAAATCAGTGTTCCAAAGTACCATGGACCAGAGATGGGAGTAGATGTTGATGCAGGGTTAGAAGCAGGGGCAGGAGCAGGGTTAGCAGTGGGGGGTGGAAAGGTTGATGTGCAGACTCCTTCGGTTAGTGGTAGAGTTAGTTCTCCGAGCCTGGAGTTGCACAGCCCAGACGTGAAGAACAGTGGTGGTAAAGTGAATGTGAAGATGCCAAGGTTCGGTTTTGGCAAGTCAAAAGCAAAGGGAGGTAGTGCAGCGGATCTAAGCTTCCAGGGGCCGGATGCAGAACTGGGAGCCGGTGGTAGTGGCGGCGTTAAGGGCTCCAAAGAGTTGAGTTTAAGTCATGGGGAGTTAGTAAGTGGCAAGTTGTCAGTAGAGGGAGGATCTGGGCTTAGTGTGTCCCCTAAGAGCAAGTCAGCCTCACTGGATCTTTTTAAGAAATCAAGGCATCGGTCTTCCTCTGTGGCGAGTGACGAGGGAGATCTGTCTGTATCTTCCCCCTCAAGTCACTTAAGTGCTGAGGGTGGCGACATCTCTGTAGATGTTGGGGGGGCCAAGGTGAAAGGAAAGAAGAGCAAGTCAAAGTTTGGCACCTTTGGTGGTTTTGGCTCAAAGTCAACGGGCTCATATGAAGTGACACTGGGTGAAGATAGTGAAGAGAGAGTAGAGGGAAGTGGTGGTGTATCTCTCCCCTCTAAAAAGTCGAGAATCGCCTCATCTTCCAGCAGCGACAGTGGGTCTAGAGGTGGTTTCCATTTCCCAAAACTTGAGTTTTCTATGTCACCAAAGAAATGAATGAATTGTTGAGGCTAATTAAAAACTCTCTCATATACTACTCAATTATCTTCTCCATATACACAACAGCCCTATCTGCTCAAGAATTTAAAACTTGACAAATGAATTCACATCTCATCTCAATGTAACAAACCGTGTTATTCCCTTTGGACTTTCTCCACACATTTTACTTATTACATATGGGGTACATGACATTGTTCAGACTACAATTTAACTGTAAATAAGATAAATCTGTATTGTAATATTAAGTATTGTCTTTTGTACATAGTCAAAATTTATTGAACATAAATCTCACCAAATTCATACCAATAGTGCCTCACATGTTTAGTCCCACTGTTGTATTGCATTCTGTTAAAATGCATTTTGTCAAGATTAGGTGTGGTATTTTTATATCCAGGGTTCTATTGCACAAAAATAGTATAGATTCAATTGTTATTTTTAAGAAAAGTATGTTTATACACACAGCAAAAACAACAACTGCTATAACTACTTTTTGTTTTTATGTATGAAATGATTTACTTTTGTTTATGAAACTTTGGATATGTAATCGTTGCAGAAGCATATTTACTCAACATAAAGCCGTCCCTGCATACCAATGCAGTTAGAGACCATAATTGCAAATAAAAACAATGTTTCTATTTACTAATAAACTCTATTTACTGTTGTTATTAATCTTTGAGAGAGAGAGCAGGCTTTTTTCTTTTTTTTAACATCCAATTTGATTATTACAATTAGTACACCATATGCTGAAGAATCCATTTGTATTTTTGTACAATCAAGATATTTAGAAATGTAAAGAAGCAAATCATGCTTTTTTTATGGAGACATTCTCTCTCTCACCATCTCTCTATTTCTCTCCCTCACTGTCTCACTTAATGTAAGTCTCTGGTGTTTGGTTGTACTAAAGAAAATGTATGACTATCATGAATAAAAGAGTCATGCTATATTTGTACCTGTATAGCAAAATAAATATCTGCAAATGTCAATAACAGAGAAAGAAAGAAAAAAAATGTAATTTGCTTTTATTTGATGGAGTTTTTAATTAATTTGCATCTATTGTGTTTCATGTGTTTCATTGTGCAAAATAAATCAAATAAACGGTTAACATACCAATTGTCCCTGATTTTATTTTATATCACCGTCTTTATCATCCCCACCGTATTATTTAACAATGTCACGCCCTGATCTGTTTCACCTGTTCCTGTGATTGTCTCCACCCCCTCCAGGTGTCGCTTATTTTCCCCAGTGTATTTATCCCTGTGTTTCCTGTCTCTCTGTGCCAGTTTGTCTTGTATGTTTAGTCAAGGCAACCAGCGTGTTTTTCACCATACTAATTTTGCTATTCTCTCTTTGAAGACGTCCCGGTTCTGACCCCTGTCTGACTCTGGACTTCTTTCCCACCTGCCTGGTCATCCTGCCTGCCCTGACCTTGATTCTGCCTGCCCTTTGGTACCTTTTGGACTCTGAACTGGTTTTAACCTTTTGCCTGTCCACGACCATTCTCATGCCTTCCCCTATTGGATGAATAAACATTGTAAGACTCCAACCATCTGCCTCCTGTGTCTGCATCTGGGTCTCGCCTTGTGTCATGATAAACAATTATATTACACAACCTAATGTGTTTAGACATATAACGGATACGTGACATGGAAAATACCACATGAAGGACTATGCTCTCAGGAAATCACATTGACGCTCTCCTATAGAGTACAGAGAATTCAGCCACACCCTATGGAGTGTAGTGCGCTTTCAGAGAATGGGGGGTGCCTTTGAGCGTGTCTATTTGGAGAGAGAGAACTTAACGGTGACGTTGAAATGGTTTTACAACAGTATTAATATTATTACGTGGCAAGAGGAGTAGGCAGAGTTGTGTTCAACTTATTGAGAAATAGCTTATAAGGCCTGCATCCCCTATTCCCTATACAGTGTACTACAGAGAGTGTACTACTGACTCAGTCAGTGAGAGGAAACCTATTTTCATAAACTCACTTTTTTCTTTGAGACTCGATGTTGGGAGTTGCTTCAAATAACCTCAAAAGACTGATTTTTGTATTTAAATTGTCAGTGTGTTGTTAGATCACTGTCAAACAACTGTACTCTTTACTAATTGGATGAGAGGGAGAGAGAGAGAGACAGATACTGAGAGAGAGAGAGACACAGAGAGCAGAGGGTTAGAGAGTGTGTGAATTATAAATGTGTTGCATTTTGATTATTTGCTGACTGATCTGTATTAATATTACTACATGTGGCAAGAGGAGTAGTCAGAGTTGTGGTTAACTTATTGAGAAATAAGAAATTCCCTGTAGCTCAGTTGGTAGAGCATGGTGTTTGCAACACCAGGGTTTTGTGTTTGATTCCCACGGGGGGCCAGCAGAGATTTTTTTTTTTTTAATGAAATGTATGAAATTGGATGAAATGTATGCATTCACTACTGTAAGTCGCTCTGGATAAGAGCGTCTGCTAAATTACTAAAATGTAACATGTATAAGGCCTGCCATCCCCTATTCCCTAAATAGTGCATTGCTTTAGACAAGAGCCCTAAGGGTCCTGGTCAAAAGCAGTGCACTATATAGGTGATAGGGTGCTATTTGGGACATATTCTGTATGTAGTATAGCTGTAGCCTACCATTGCCCACCCAGTGTTTTGGCAGTAACACAGGAAGTCTTCCCTGTTCCTGGTTGTTTGAATGTAATTGTTGTTGAGGCAGCGTAGAGGAAGGAACTCTTCAGGAATTTCCTTTAAAAGAGGAAAGTGCTTTTTTTCCTTTGTGGAGCCAAAATATTTGTCAGCTAAAGAGGACATTGGGAACTAAAACACAACGGAACATTTCATTGGAGACTTGTAGTAGTTTGTAGTAGTACTGGTTTACAAGACTTTTAGAGACTTCCAGATACCAAATAGTCGGTTAGAGAGGAAAATAAGACCGTCTGGATGCAATAACCAGCGGGATACCTTTGACAGGTAAGAACTATGTTCTGTTTGAAGTTAGTGACTAGACGTGTAATGCTTGAGCTGCTTCATGAGGTGTAGATCAACACTGATCCGGGATACTCTTGACTTCTTTCTTTCTATAATTTTATCTAATAATATTTGTCACTGAGGATATTGATAATACTTAAATCATTACCGTGTTTAGGGTTTCTCTGACAGGAGCCTAAAATAAATTCCCATTGCCCTGTGTCCTTTCCCTGGCTTGGCTTGGCCGTCCACTGTCATTAATAAACTCCCATTGCCCCGTGTCCTTGCCTTGGCTTGGCCGTCCACCATTATTAATAAACTATATTACTAAGTGTCTTAGTATTAATTCAAGGAAAAACCTCAGATGCAGGCCCAGACACAAACTGCACATTAAATGTAATTTTTTCATACATTTTTCCCTCCTGACGTTCAGAGTCCCACTTGTCCCCCTATCCCCTATATAGTGTACTACAGAGAGTATAGTGACTCAGTCAGTGAGAGGAAGCCTATTTTCATAAACTAACTTTTTTCTTTGAGACTCGATGTTTGGAGTTGTTTCAAATAACCTCAAAAGACAGATTTTTGTATTTAAATTGTCAGTGTGTTGTTAGATCACTATCAAGCAACTGTACTTTTTACTAATTGGATGAGAGAGAGAGAGAAAGAGAGAAAAAGAGAAAGAAAGATAGAGAGAGTGTGAATTACAAATGTGTTGCATTTTGATTATTTGCTCTCTGACCTGCCTGGACTTCATGCATATGAACTCAACCAGAGCATACAGCATTCATACACATGGCACGTGTCTTGAACAATACCGAGAATCTATTACAACATGTATTACAGAAATTACAGTTTGGTAAAAAATAGATATCATAGCTAATTCATAGCATTTCTCTGTACAACTTCTTTTGTCAAATACTAAAGACCGAGGCCGGGATTCAATTCCATTGGCTTTGTTAGCTATGCACCTTTCCAAGGCAATGTTTCCGCATCTACAGAGAAGCATCCACAGAGAAGCATCCACAGAGAAGCATTCACAGTAAATACTGCATATTACCTTTAAATGTCAAATGCGCTATAACGCAGATTGGATTGAATTCCAGGCTGAACCTTTCTCTCACACACACACACACACACACACACACACACACACACACACACACACACACACACACACACACACACAAAGTCATTTTATCTTCATACTGTAGCATATTGGGAGAAACGGCAAGTGAGTAGGCTAGGTACAGCCAGCCTGTAACGCTCGTCATTGAAGGGTGACCAAAACGCAGCGGGTAAAGTGCTCATCATCTTATTTATTAAAGAAAACACTTAATCAACACAAAACAAACGATGAAAACAGTTCAGCAAGGTGCATAGACTATACTAGAAACAACCACCCACAAAACCCAGTGAAAACAAACACAACTAAATAGGGCCTCCAATTAGAGACAACAACAACCAGCTGCCTCTAACTGGAGGTCATTGACAAAACTCACATAGAACTAGTAAAGCTATATAAACATAGAAATAAGAAAACTAGAACCTAAACCCACAATACCCAACCACACAAAACAAACACCACCTGCCACGCCCTGACCAACTACAATGACAAATAACCCCTTTTACTGGCCAGGACGTGACAGTACCCCTCCCCAAAAGGTGCAGACCCCGAATGCACCTCAAAACAAAACCCACAAAAACAACCCCAAACCTAAAGGGAGGGAAGCCACCGTCAAATCAAACTAAAACATATTCAAAGATGACAAAAAATGTAATCCTCCCACCACGGAGGTGGCTCTGGCCGTAGCTCCTGTTCAGCAGACTCTGGGCTGCGCGGCATCGCTGGAGGCCCCGGGCTGAGAGGCGTCGCTGGAAGCCCCGGGCTGAGAGGCGTCGCTGGAGACCCTGGCTGAGAGGCGTTGCTGGAGGCTCCGGGCTGGGGAGCGTCTCTGGAGGCTCCTGACTGGGGAGCGTTGCTGGAGGCCCCGGGCTGAGAGGCGTCGCTGGAGGCCCCGGGCTGAGGGGCGTCACTGGAGGCTCCTGGCTGAGGAGCGTCGCTGGAGGCTCCGGGCTGGGGAGCGTCTCTGGAGGCCCCTGGTTGAGGGGCGTCGCTGGAGGCTCCTGGCTGAGGAGCGTCGCTGGAGGCTCAGGGCTGAGGAGCGTCTCTGCAGGCTCCGGACTGTAGGCCGTCTCTGCAGGTTCCGGACAGTTGGCCGTCTCTGCAGGTTCCGGACTGTAGGCCGTCTCTGTCGGTTCCGGACTGTAGGCCGTCTATGTTGGTTCCGGACTGTAGGCCGTCTCTGTCTGTTCCGGACTGTAGGCCGTCTCTGTCAGTTCCGGACTGTAGGCCGTCGCCGGAAGCTCTGGACGGGGGAAACTGTCGCCGGAAGCTCTAGACGGGGAACTGTCGCCGGAAGCTCTGGACTGGGACTGCGCACTGGAGGCCTGAT
Source organism: Salmo trutta (assembly GCF_901001165.1). Lineage (NCBI taxonomy): Eukaryota > Metazoa > Chordata > Actinopteri > Salmoniformes > Salmonidae > Salmo > Salmo trutta. Next base: position 38,071,741 of record NC_042969.1, on the reverse strand, counting down.
GCGTGGGGCTGGCTTAGGAGGCGCCAGACTAGTAACACGCACCACAAGGCTAGTGCGGAGAGCAGGAACAGGATGTACTGGACTGGGCAGGCGCACTGGAGGCCTGATGCGTGGGACTGGCTTTGGAGGCGCCAGACTAGTAACACGCACCACAAGGCTAGTGCGGAGAGCAGGAACAGGACACACTAGACTGGGCTGATGCACTGGAGGAAGGGTACGAGGAGCAGGAATAGGATACACTGGGCCATGAACCCTCACCGGCGGTCTGATGCTTGCAACTTGCATCACCGGTCCTGGCTCAATGCTGGCTCTAGCATGACACCTGTGAGGAGCTGTCACCAAGCGCACCGGGCTGTAGCTGCGCACTGGCGATACCGTGCGTATCTCCGCATAACACGGTGCTTGCTTGCTCCGTTGCTCCCCATAGTAAGCACAGGTGCTCCTTCGTGCCCTTTCCACCAGTACCTCTCTCTGGAATCTCGCGTCAAGCTCCTCGCTTGATTCCTTGACTGGCTCCTCTTTGCTCCACGGCTCTCCCCTGTACGCCCGGGAAGTTAGGTCAGGGCTCCCCCCTGACTCAGCCCAACTTCCCGTATGCCCCCCCCAAAATGTTTTGGGGGGCTGCCTCCTCACCTCCTGAAATGGAGGATATAATGCCTCATACCTCTGTCATTCCCTCTTAGCTTCCTCCAGCTCCTCCTTCGGGCGCTGGTACTCCCCAGCCTGGTGCCATGGTCCTTTACCATCCAGGATCTCCTCCCATGTCCAGGACTCCAAATAGCTCTCTTGCTGCTCCTTCCTCCGCTGCTTGTTCCTTCTTTGGTGGGTGGTTCTGTAACGCTCGTCATTGAAGGGGGACCAAAGCGCAGTGGGTAAAGTGCTCATCCTCTTATTTATTAAAGAAAACTCTTAATCAACACAAAACAAATGACGAAAACAGTCCAGTAAGGTGCATAGACTATACTAAAAACAACCACCCACAAAACCCAGTGAAAACAAACACAACTAAATATGGCCTCCAATTAGAGACAACAACAACCAGCTGCCTCTAACTGGAGGTCATTGACAAAACTCCCATAGAACTAGAAAAGCTAGATAAACATAGAAATAAGAAAACTAGAACTTAAACCCACAATACCCAACCACACCAAACAAACACCCCCTGCCACGCCCTGACCAACTACAATGACAAATAACCCCTTTTACTGGCCAGGACGTGACACAGCCTCTCATCGAGGTAAATCTTGGATGATAATGTCAGTAGCTAGCCCAGCTCTGGACTTCTGTCATGTTGTGTCACGGGGAGTAAAAACAATGATAATTGTACCTTTATTTAACTAGGAAAGTCAGTTAAGAACAAATTCTTATTTACAATGACAGTCTACCGGGGACAGATTTTTTTACCTTGTCGGCTTGGCGATTCAATCCAGCCTCTTTTTGGTTACTGGCCCAACGCTCTAACCACTAGGCTACCTGCCACCCCAGGTAGCCTAGTGATTAGAGAAGAAGTCGTCCTTGACTCCTGCAGGAATAAAATTGGTAATTGAGGATAGTGCAATATATTCATTGGAGTTAATTGTATTAGCTTGCCTGCTCTTTATCTTGACAGCTTAACAGATAACACTGTTAGAATGTGGTATTGTTTGTTTTAAGGTAGGAAAATGTATCGATAATAAAGTGATATCATTACAATTCAGTTTCAGATCCATTGTATTTACAGTCTATTGCTTTTTTCAGATTCAGTTTTCAGCTTCAGTTTTATGTAGTTTAAGAGAATATTCTCACTTGTACACTTTCTTAGGCAATTCTATTACCGTTGGGTCACTAATGCTAGGTACTGTAACAGGTCGTCATTGTAAATAAGAATGTGTTCCTCTTGAATGTTATGGCAAAATGTATAGTTCTGCCTAAATAGACAAAAGTAATTATGTTTCCTGAGATGGCCATAAACAATAACTGGTAATGCTGGATAGTTCTTGAAATGTCTGGAATTCACCTTTCAGGGGAAAAAATCTTATAAATTGGTGAGGTGTAGTCACTTTTGAGGACACAACCTCAAGTACTTAGTACAAATATGAAAATAAATAAAAATATCAATCAAAACATTATATATATATATATTGTTTTTTCCCCCTATTCAACAAAAGTGGGGGTAATGGGCTTGGAATGACTTAACTGCTTTCTAAATATAACAGTAATCAAATCATAAACAACTTACTACAAGATTTAACCTGTCATTCAGGGCAGGTGGGGCAGATTCCCACCTGTTTTGAGCCCCAGCTGTTTAGCAAAACAATAACTGTTTGGTGCTTGTTTTGCATGTTGTTTTGGCATTAATACGTGTCACAAACAATGTAAAAAAATGACAAATGAATTAGTTAATAAAGCCACATACAAATATGGTCTCTTTTTGCTTTCTTGAGTAATGTAGCTCCAAAATGCAGGTGTTTCAACCTTGGTCAGTGCTTTCTGTGGTGTTGGGGCAACCAGCGGAAAATACGGAGCGTAGGGGTTGGTAATGTTCTGTAGTTGCGCTGTGATTGCCTCAGTGTTCTGTCACTCATAGGGACACTACGTCGCCGTAAAATCTATGGGGAGAAAATTCAAGCCCCTTGGGTGCTGCCATAGAGTTACATTAGAAGTGCCCATCCAAAAAGGCTCAAGATTATTGGCCACAGATAAAATTACGTCATATCACGTTATATCTACAGTAGCTTTGATTGGACCGACCATGTCAACATCATACTTTCAAAATCTTAGCTAGCATGCTAGCAGTCCTCATCATGAATCAAGTCCACAATCTACTGGCAAATCCTTTTCAATCCTTGTCATATGAAGAGAAATAATGAAGAGAAATTATAGATAAAATGTATCGGTGCTCATCGGCCATTGGACATAAACATTACACAACAAGTTGTAAATCGCAAATTCATCAAAGAGTGGTTTGGAAGGAATCAGTGGCTAACTGCAAGCATTGCAAAGCAATCACTAGCCTGCTATTCAGTGGAGTGGGTGTGTGGTCCAAATCTGTGTTTAACGGTCTCTTTTCCAAGCTTAAAAGGATAAACATTCAACATTGGCCATGCTGTCAATCCAGCATGACTTCTGCCGCTTTCAGAACACCTGGAAACTCAGAACAGACTTCAGTGAGTTCAAGACAACTGGGAACTCTGGGAAAAAAACAAGCTTCGACTGGGCAAATAAGTTATAAACGGTCATCCAACTCGGAAATTCGGGCCTCTTTCTAGAGCTCTGACCTGAAGATCACTAACGTCATGATTTGACCTTGTGTTTTTCAGAGAATGCCAGACTTTGATGACAACATTTGCCCACGAAGGACCGCTGCGCCACCTTCCTGTTCAACTGAGCCCAGCACAACAAGGTGAGTCCAAAAATGTATGTACAGTACGCTGCTGCATAAATTATGTAATATGCAAGGGAGAAATGTATACTGTTGCTAAGAAAGTAATACTAAGTATATGTTGTGTAGCAAGCTGTTAGTAGCACATGTCCCTCACCCTAATACTTTGGCCCATTTCCCCTCATAATTTAGCCTACTGTTCTGACTTGGTGGGGCACATGTAGCCTATAGCCTGTTTTAGAGAAATGTCATCATTGAATATTGTAAGGGCTTTCATTGTCTGCTTATATGCCCACTATATTTATCCTGCAGTTCTGACTTCCTGTACAGGAAGAATACTGTAATAACGTCTGAACAAATAGTTATATTGACTATGTCCGTCCTAGCTTGCTCATTAATTACTTATTCGAAATTATGGCTTGCCTCTTATCCGCTTGTCGTCCCCTTATGCCATAGTTTGTACATCTCAATTGTCAGTAGAAACCACATTTGTCTAAGCAACTCAGCCATATCAGCTATGTTTTTTAAAAGGCAGTAAATGAGGCTGAATGAACTGTTTCACTGCCAGACAAGGCCCTGCTAATAGCCAGATGTAGCAGTGGTAAGGTGTTGGGACTGCCGTTTGTCACCGTTATACTCCAATTAATGTATTGTTTAGTGTTGTGTAGATTTCGTCCCTCTCTGACCAAGAGAAAGGGATCGAATTTCAATTCTACAAAATGATTTAGTATCTTTTCATGTTGAGAGCTCTAAATCCGGCGGAGAATCACAGCAGGATGAAACGACGATTTCTGGATTTGTGTCACGTCCTGACCAGTAAAAGAGGTTGTTTGTTATTGTAGTTTGGTCAGGGCGTGGCAGGGGGTGTTTGTTTTATGTGTTTCAGGGTTTTTGGTTTATGTTCTATGTTAGTATATTTCTATGTCCGTGTCTAGTTTTTCTATTTCTATGTTTAGGGTTTTTGTTTGACCTTCAATTGGAGGCAGCTGTTTCTTGTTGCCTCTGATTGGAGGTCCTATTTAGTAGAGGTTTTTCAGTTTGTGTTTGTGGGTGGTTGTTTTCAGTCTAGTGTTTTGTACCTGACGGAACTGTTAAGCTGTCGTTCGTTTCTTGTTTTGTTTACGTGTTCAATAAAAGTTAAAAATGAGCACTCAACCCGCTGCGCCTTGGTCTACTCCCTTCAACGGCCGCTACAATTTGCTAGACTGTCACCTTTCACATGTAGTCTCCCAGGCTGGGTTTTGTCAGGAAAGGCCAGAAAATGTGACGTCTCTCCCTACGCAAATGTGGGGTGTGAAACCTGGCACTTGAATTCAGGTCCATTGACAGAGTGGTGGAGGAGAGCAGACAGGTGGGGCTTCCTGGCGCTATAAGGCACTGGACCCTACAACTTCCACAGAGCACTTGAAACTTTATTTAACTTGGCAAGTCAGTTCAGAACAAATTCAGATTTTACAATTACAGCCTACCCCGACCAAACCCTCCCCTAACCCGGATGATGCTGAGCCAATTGTGCGTCGCCCTATGGGACTGCCGATTACGGTCGGTTGTTATACATCCCAGGATCAAACCAGGGTCTGTAGTGACACCTCTAGCACTGAGATGCAGTGCCTTAGACCGCTGCGCCACTCGGGAACCCTGTCGGAACCAGTCCAGAACCTCTCAAATAGGGGACTTAACATCTAAGATTGACTTACCTGTATCAATTTTGTATTAACTGTACAAACTGTCCTAATTTTGCTGGACCCCAGGAAGAGTAGCTGCTGCTTTGGCAGCAGCTAATGGGGATCCATAATGAAAACAAATACAAATAAATATAGGTTAAATAAAAGTCAGTGGAGAAAACATCACTTTATAGAAACATCACTTTGAATAGGTCAGTTCAGAACATATTTTATCAAGGAGGCGTGTAGCCTAATTGTGTTGTCCTTTGATAATTAGATCTCATCAATTAGTGTTGTAGCTAAGACCACTTGGGGTAATTATGAAAGGGTAACAATGTATCATGGTCTTGTGATTAAGACGTCTCCTGTGGACAAAAAATAAATCCTTTTTATTTCGAAAAATTCGATCAGTAGGCTACAGTTGCTTAGGACTGACCGTTGATTTACAGGCCGGTTTCACACACAAGGATTAAGCCTCAGACTAAAATGCCTGTTTTGAGCTGTCTTAACTCAAAGAGACTTGCACAGACTTATCTTAAAATAGTCGTAGATTTAGCCTGTTCTGGATTAAACAAAGTCGATTGCAAGAGGGAGGATGAGAGCTACTCTAGGACTAAATTGAAGCTTAAATTAATCTTTCAAAAAGGCAGGTTTAACTTCTGCTTAGTGCTGTTTGTGAGGGAGCCTGGACTATTTGTAATGTCTAAATGAAGACCAACACGCACTACAGAGGACAGCCAGACCAGTACTTGTGAATAGGAGTAATCCATTAAATTATACTTTGATGAAATAGCTTTTCGAGACCGCTTTCGTATGTACAAAGAAAATGTATTGGAGATAATATCTTTGCTTGAGCCTAGAATTTCCTCTCTGTCTCAAAGAGGAAAGCCATTACCCAATTCTCTCCAAGTTCTGATCACTTTGAGGTTTTTGGCATCTGGAATCTTTCATCATGAAACTGCTGATTTGTGTGGTGCCAGTGACGCAACCTTGTGTAGAATAGTTCAAAGTCTGCAGGGGCCATTTTGTGAACTGAGGAGTCTCTACAATAAATATCCCTGATGCTGCTGGCCAAGCCAACTATAAAGTGCAATTCTGTGAATATGGGCACTTCCCAGGAGTGATTGGCTGGTTAGATGGATGTCATGTTCCCATGAAGTGTCCATCAACTCCTGATGCTGAGGAGTACCGTAACCATAACAACTGGTTTACCATCAACTCCTGATGCTGAGGAGTACCGTAACCATAACAACTGGTTTACCGTCAACTCCTGACGCTGAGGAGTACCATAACCATAACAACTGGTTTACCTTCAACTCCTGATGCTGAGGAATACCGTAACCATAACAACTGGTTTACCATCAACTCCTGATGCTGAGGAGTACTGTAACCATAACAACTGGTTTACCATCAACTCCTGATGCTGAGGAGTACTGTAACCATAACAACTGGTTTACCATCAACTCCTGATGCTGAGGAGTACTGTAACCATAACAACTGGTTTACCATCAACTCCTGATGCTGAGGAGTACCGTAACCATAACAACTAGTTTACCATCAACTCCTGATGCTGAGGAGTACCGTAACCATAACAACTGGTTTACCATCAACTCCTGATGCTGAGGAGTACCGTAACCATAACAACTGGTTTACCATCAATGTTCAATGTATGCACTCCCAATTTAGAGTTTTCAAACATTGTTGCTCAGTTTCAGAGAGGAAATCAACAGCGTGTGCTCATACTTAACCTAATCAGGCTTAACATAGGTGTTCTCATTTAGGCTTATTTACCTTACTCCATGACTCCATAGTCTCCAACTAACTAAGCCACATTTAAGCCACGTTCATGAAAGATACTTAAATGTCCTAGTTTAACTAATACACATTAAGGCCGAACTCCTGGCTTAATCTAAGCCTTGTCTGTGAAACTGGTCCTACATGTGTAAATGTGTTACTTATTGTAAAGTATTACACTTATTGAAAACTTCATCAGTGGAACCTTTCATTCTGAATACGTTACAGTATACGCAGCACAATGCTTTTGAACATGAAGTCTAGAATTTTAAGTTATTCAATGATATCTTACAGAGGGAGAATTCCTGTTTAATAATTTAATATCTGTGCCCCCTTGGATATAGTTAGATAGAAGGGGTATCAAGCAGAAACATAAAAAATAATGATCCTTGTACTCCACACGTGACCTGGACTCCCTGCTGTTACTTGCATAGATTTAATATGCAGCATACAATGTATTATAGAGAAAACATATAAAACAAATCTTACTGCTCCTACTTACGGTAAACCACTTTTTCTATTTTGTGTAAAAGTGAATAAAAATGTACTGTATGATGGAAATGAAAGTCATAGTAGCATCAAATCTAAGGGGAGCTATGCTATATGACAGGGTTGGGGTAAATTCCATTTCAATTCCAGTCAATTCAGAAAGTAAACAAAATTCCAATTCAAAATGCTTCTCATTAAGAAGCACTGAAGAGAATCTGAATGTGAATGTCAGTGTAATTCCTGATTTGACAGGAATTGAAATGAAATTGACTTCAACCTTGCTCCATGAGAAGAGATACAGTTCTGTTGACTAGAGGCTTGAAAGGTACAGTTAACATGATTTTTGAATGACTACCTCAACTCTATACCACACACTTATATATTATGTCCCTCAGTCGAACAGTGCATTTCCAACACAGATTCAACAACAAAGACCAGGTGGGTTTTCCACTGCCTCACAAAGAAGGGCACCTATTGGTAGATGGGTAAAAACAACAAAAGAAGACGTTGAATATCCCTTTGAGCATGGTGAAGTTATTAATTACACTTGGATGGTGTACCAATACACATAGTCACTACAAAGATAGACACGTCCTTCCTAACTCAGATACGTGAGAGGAAGGAAACCGCTCAGCGATTTCACCATGAGGCCAATGGTGACTTTAAAACAGTTACAGAGTTGAATGGCTGTGACAGGAGAAAACTGAGGATGGATGAACAACATAGTAGTTACTCCACAATACTAACTTAAATGACAGAGTGAAAAGAATGAAGCCTGTACAGAATACAAAATATTTAAAAACATACATCCTGCTTGCAAAAAGGCACTAAAGTAAAACTGCAAAAGATGTGGCAAAATGTTTTACTTTATGGACTGAATACAAACCGTTATGTTTAGGGCAACTCCAACACAACCCATCACTGAGCACCACTCTTCATATTTTCAAGCATGGTGGTGGCTGCATCATGTTATAGGTATGCTTGTCGTTGGCAAGGACTAGGGAGTTTTTCATGATAAAAAGAAACGGAATTTAGCTAAGAACAGGCAAAATCCAAGACAAAAATCAGGTTCAGTCTGCTTTCCAACAGACACTGGGACACAAATTCACCTTTCAGCAGGACCTAAAACACAAGGCCAAATAGACAACAGAGTTGCTTACCAAGATGACATTGAATGTTCCGTAGTTGCATAGTTATAGTTTTGATTTACAGTTGAAGTCGGAAGTTTACATACACTTAGGTTGGAGTCATTAAAACTCGTTTTTCAACCACTCCACACATTTCTTGTTAACAAACTATAGTTTTGGCAAGTCGGTTAGGACATCTACTTTGTGCATGACACAAGTCATTTTTCCAACAATTGTTTTCAGACAGATTATTTCACTTATAATTCACAGGATCACAATTCCAGTGGGTCAGAAGTTTACATACACTATGTTGACTGTGCCTTTAAACAGCTTGGAAAATTCCAGAAAATGATGTCATGGCATTAGAAGCTTCTGATAGGCTAATTGACATCATTTGAGTCAACTGGAGGTGTACCTGTGGATCTATTTCAAGGCCTACCTTCAAACTCAATGCCTCTTTGCTTGACATCATGGGAAAATCTAAATAAATCAGCCAAGACCTCAGAAAGAAAATTGTAGACCTCCACAAGTCTGGTTCATCCTTGGGAGCAATTTCCAAACAACTGAAGGTACCACGTTCATCTGTACAAACAATAGTACGCAAGTATAAACACCATAGGACCACACAGCCGTCATACCGCTCAAGAAGGAGACGCGTTCTGTCTGCTAGAGATGAACGTACTTTGCAAATCAATGCAAATCAATCCCAGAACAATAGCAAAGGTCCACGGTCAAACAACCATCCCTCATCACTGTCAAACGCTCCCTAAAATACTTCTGCGAGCAGGCCTTTCTAATCAACCTGGCCTGGGTTTCCTGGAAGGATATTGACCTCATCCTGTCAGTAGAGGATGCCTGGTCGTTCTTTAAAAGTAATTTCCTCACCATCTTAAGTAAGCATGTCCCTTTCAAAAAATGTAGAACTAAAAACAGATACAGCCCTTGGTTCACTCCAGACCTGACTGCCCTTGACCAGCACAAAAACATCCTGTGGCGTACTGCATTAGCATCGAATAGTCCCTGTGATATGCAATTTTTCAGGGAAGTTAGGAACCAATACACACAGTCAGTTAGGACAGCAAAGGCTAGCTTTTTCTAACAGAAATTTGCATCCAGTAGCTCTAACTCCAAAACGTTTTGGGACACTGTAAAGTCCATGGAGAATAAGATCACCTCCTCCCAGCTGCCCACTGCACTGAGGCTAGGTAACACTGTCACCACTGATAAATCCACGATAATCGAGAATTTCAATAAGCAGTTCTCTACGGCTGGCCATGCTTTCCTCCTAGCTACCCCAACCCCGGCCAACAGCTCCGCACCCCCCACAGCTACTTGCCCAAGCCTCCCCACTTCTCCTTCACCAAAATCCAGATAGCAGATGTTCTGAAAGAGCTGCAAAACCTGGACCCGTATAAATCAGCTGTGCTAGACAATCTGGACCCTCTCTTTCTAAAATTATCCGCCGCCATTGTTGCAACCCCTATTACCAGTCTGTTCAACCTCTCTTTCATATTGTCCGAGATCCCTAAAGATTGGAAAGCTTCCGCGGTCATCCCCCTCTTCAAAGGGGGTGACACTCTAGACTCAAACTGTTACAGACCTATATCCATCCTGCCCTGCCTTTCTAAAGTCTTCAAAAGCCAAGTTAATATACAGATCACCGACCATTTCGAATCCCACTGTACCTTCTCCTCTGTGCAATCCGGTTTCCGAGCCACACTGAAGGTACTAAATGATATCATAACCGCCATCGATAAAAGACAGTACTGTGCAGCCGTCTTCATCGACCTGGCCAAGGCTTTCGACTCTGTCAGTTACCGTATTCTTATCGGCAGACTCAACAGCCTTGGTTTCTCAAATGACTGCCTCGCCTGGTTTACCAACTACTTCTCAGATAGAGTTCAGTGTGTCAAATCGGATGGCTTGTTGTCCGGACCTCTGGCAGTCTCTGTGGGGGTACCACAGGGTTCAATTCTCGGGCTGACTCTTTTCTCTGTATACATCAACGATGTCGCTCTTGCTGCTGGTGATTCCCTGATCCACCTCTACGCAGATGACACCATTCTGTATACATCTGGCCATTCTTTGGACACTGTGTTAACAAACCTCCAAACGAGCTTCAATGCCATACAACTCTCCTTCCGTGGCCTCCAACTGCTCTTAAACGCTAGTAACACTAAATGCATGTTCTTCAACCATTCACTGCCCCCACCCAGCTGCTCGACTAGCATCACTACTCTGGACGGTTCTGATTTAGAATATGTGGACAACCACAAATACCTAGGTGTCTGGCTTGACTGTAAACTCTCCTTCCAGACTCATATTAAACATCTCCAATCCAAAATTAAATCTAGAATCAGCTTCCTGTTTCGCAACAAAGCCTCCTTCACTCACACTGCCAAACATACCCTTGTAAAACTGACTATCCTACGGATCCTCGACTTCTCTGCGATGTCATTTAGAAAATAGCCTCCAACACTCTACTCAGCAAATTGGATGCAGTCTATCACAGTGCCATCCGTTTTGTCACCAAAGTCCCATATACCACCCACCACTGCGACCTGTATGCTCTCGTCGGCTGGCCCTCGCTACATATTCATCGCCAGACCTACTGGCTCCAGGTCATCTATAAGTCTTTGCTAGGTAAAGCTCTGCCTTATCTCAGCTCACTGGTCACGATAACAACACCCACCCGTAGCACGAGCTCCAGCAGGTATATCTCACTGATCATCCCCAAAGCCAACACCTGCTTTGGCCGCCTTTCCTTCCAGTTCTCTGCTGCCAATGACTGGAACGAATTGCAAAAATCGCTGAAGTTGGAGACTTATATTTCCCTCACTAACTTTAAACATCAGCTATCTGAGCAGCTAACTGATCGCTGCAGCTGTACATAGCCCATCTGTAAATAGCCCGTCCAATCTACCTACCTCATCCCAATATTGTTTTTTAAATTTATTTTTCTGCTCTTTTGCAGACCAGTATTTCTACTTGCACGTCATCATCTGCACATCTATCACTCCAGTGTTAATTTGCTAAATTGTCATTTATTTGCTACTATGGCCTATTTATTGTCTATCCTCCTCAAGCCATTTGCACACACTGTATATAGACTTATTTTTTCCTATTGTGTTATTGACTGTACACTTGTTTATTCCATGTGTAACTCTGTGTTGTTGTTTGTGTAGCACTGCTTGCTTTATCTTGGCCAGGTCGCAGATGTAAATGACAAATTGTTCTCAACTGGCCTACCTGGTTAAATAAAGGTGAAATAAAAAAAATAAAAAAAATAACCTGAACCTGCTCCAAAACTGCCATAAAAAATCCAGACTATGGTTTGCAACTGCACATGGGGACAAAGATCATACTTTTTGGAGAAATGTCCTCTGGTCTGATGAAATAAAAATAGAACTGTTTGGCCATAATGACCATCGTTATGTTTGGAGGAAAAAGGGAGAAAATTGTATGCCACAGAACACCATCCCAACAGTGAAGCACGGGGGTGGCAGCATCATGTTGTGGGGGTGCTTTGCTGCAGGAGGGACTGGTGCACTTCACAAAATAGAGGGCATGATGATGAAAATTATGTGGATATATTGAAGCAACATCTCAAGACATCAGTCAGGAAGGTAAAGCTTAGTTGCAAATGGGTCTTCCAAATGGACAATGACCCCAAGCATACTTCCAAAGTTGTGGCAAAATGGCTTAAGGACAACAAAGTCAAGGTATTGGAGTGGCCATCACAAAGCCCTGACCTCAATCCTATAGAAAATTTGTGGGCAGAACTGAAAAAGTGTGTGTGAGCAAGGAGGCCTACAAACCTGACTCAGTTACACCAGCTCTGTCAGGAGGAATGGGCCAAAATTCACCCAACTTAATGTGGGAAGCTTGTGGAAGGCTACCCGAAATGTTTTACCCAAGTTAAACAATTTAAAGGCAATGCTTCCAAATACTATTTGAGTGTATGTAAACTTCTGATCCACTGGGAATGTGATGAAAGAAATAAAACCTGAAATAAATCATTCTCTCTACTATTATTCTGACATTTCACATTCTTAAAATAAAGTGGTGATCCTAACTGACCTAAGACAGGGAATTTTTACTAAGATTAAATGTCAAGAATTGTGAAAAACTGAGTTTAAATGTATTTGGCTAAGGTGTATGTAAACTTCCGACTTCAACTGTAAATCTGCCTGAAAATCTTGATGGCTTTCTAGCAATGATGAACAACCAACTTGACAGAGCTTGAATAATTTTCAAAATAATAATGTGCAAACATTCTACAATCCAGGTGTGCAAATCTCAAAGAGACTTACCCAGAAAGACTCACAGCTGTAATCACTGCCGAAGGTGATTCTAACATGTATTGACTCAGGGGGTTGAATATTTATCAAGATGTGTTTAATTTTTTTAATATTTCTTCCATTTTGACCTTTTTGAGTAGATAATTGACAAAACATTTCAATAAAATCAATTTTAATCGCACTTTCTGACACAACAAAATGTGGAAAAGTAAAGGGGTGTGAATACTTTCTGAAGGCACAGTAAATATTTGAGAGGGGATAAAATATTCAAGGCTTAGACAAAATGATAATGAATCAAGGCTAAAACAATATGCCTTAATTCATTATAATTTAGTTTGAGCTTTTATTCATTTTAATTTAGATTTAGCTTTGATTCATTATCATTTAGTTTAAGCTTTGATTCATTATCATTTTGTTTTAGACTTGATTCATTATCATTCTGTTTTAGCCTTGATTCATTATCATTTAGTTAGAGTTTTTATTCATTTTAATTTACATTTAGCTTTGATTCATTATAATTTTGTTTGAGAGAGAGAGAGAGAGAGAGAGAGAGAGAGAGAGAGAGAGAGAGAGAGAGAGAGAGCGAGAGAGAGAGAGAGAGAGAATTGTTCAATATTTTCACGGCCCATCAGTATAACGGTCAACTGATGGCTCACAGCATATGAATAAGTCATAGAGTGTAGTGGCTACAAGAGCTGTAAATTCCTCCTCTCCTCTGTATATAAGGCTGAGCTACAAACATGGCACCCTGTTCCCTATTTGGTTCACTACTTTTGACCAGGGCCCATAGGACTCAGGTCAAAAGTAGTGCACTATATAGGCAATAGGGTGCCATTTGGGATTCAACCCTTTATATACAGAGCATGAGGCTAGGAGAAAGATGAGACACACTGCTGCAGCACATTGAAATCTACTGTCAACATTTCAGCAGGCTTTCTTTCCCTCTCAGCAGCATGTATGAGCAAGAAATCATTCATCTTTGCTGGTGTACAGTATAAAAAGCATTCATATTTGAACGCACAGGAGCATATTGACAAAGGAAATTGCATACTGTAAATACTATATACTTTAGGTAAAACTTTACAATAAGGTACCCTTTTTAAAATAACCGTCAATAACGTAACTATAAACCATTTATAAACGCTTTATAAAAGGTACCTTATTGTAAAGTGTTACCCACCTTTAAAAGTATATATCTCCAGATACTGATATGGGATTATTGTAAAGTGTTACCCACCTTTAATAGTATATACTGTATCTCCAGATACTGATATGGGATTATTGTAAAGTGTTACCCACCTTTAATAGTATATATCTCCAGATACTGATATGGGATTATTGTAAAGTGTTACCCACCTTTAATAGTATATACTGTATCTCCAGATACTGATATGGGATTATTGTAAAGTGTTACCCACCTTTAATAGTATATATCTCCAGATATTGATATGGGTTTTGGGAAAGCATATGACTTCTGATCTCAGTTTATGATTCATGGCGTAAAATATTTATGACAATCTCCACTGCCATACATATGTATTTGTTATTCAATCTATGCAATATAACAGTATTAATATATACAGTATGTTGACTAGGTTTGAATAAATACAGTATGTTGACAAGGTTTTAATAAATACAGTATGTTGACAAGGTATTAATATATATAGTATGTTGACAATATATTAAGATATACAGTATGTTGACAAGGTTTGAATATATACAGTATGTTGACAGTATATTAATATATACAGTATGTTGACAAGGTTTGAATATATACAGTATGTTGACAGTATATTAATATATACAGTATATTGACAAGGTATTAAAATACAGTATGTTGACAAGGTAATAATATATAGTATGTTGACAGTATATTAATATATACAGTATGTTGACAACATATTCATATTTACAGTATGTTGACAAGGTTTTAATAAATACAGTATGTTGACAAGATATTATATACAGTATGTTGACAATAAATTCATATATACAGTATGTTGAAAAGGTAATAATATATACAGTATTTTGACAATATATACAGTATGTTGACAAGATATAATTATATACAGTATGTTGACAATATATATACAGTATGTTGACAAGGTAATAATATATACAGTATATTGACAATATATTAACAGAGTGTGTTGACAAGGTAATAATATATACAGTATATTGACAATATATTAACAGAGTGTGTTGACAAGGTAATAATATATACAGTATGTTGACAATATATTAACATAGAGTGCGTTGACAAGGTAATAATATATACAGTATGTTGACAATATATTAACATAGAGTGTGTTGACAAGGTAATAATATATACAGTATGTTGACAATATATTATATACAGTATGTTGACAATATATTATATACAGTATGTTGACAAGGTAATAATATATACAGTATGTTGACAATATATTATATACAGTATGTTGACAAGGTAATAATATATACAGTATGTTGACAATATATTATATACAGTATGTTGACAAGGTAATAATATATACAGTATGTTGACAATATATTATATACAGTATGTTGACAAGGTAATAATATATACAGTATGTTGACAAGGTAATAATATATACAGTATGTTGACAATATATTAACATAGAGTGCGTTGACAAGGTAATAATATATACAGTATGTTGACAATATATTAACATAGAGTGTGTTGACAAGGTAATAATATATACAGTATGTTGACAATATATTAACAGAGTGCGTTGACAAGGTAATAATATATACAGTATGTTGACAATATATTATCATAGAGTGCGTTGACAAGGTAATAATATATACAGTATGTTGACAATATATTAACATAGAGTGTGTTGACAAGGTAATAATATATACAGTATGTTGACAATATATTAACATAGAGTGCGTTGACAAGGTAATAATATATACAGTATGTTGACAATATATTAACATAGAGTGTGTTGACAAGGTAATAATATATACAGTATGTTGACAATATATTAACAGAGTGCGTTGACAAGGTAATAATATATACAGTATGTTGACAATATATTAACATAGAGTGCATTGACAAGGTAATAATATATACAGTATGTTGACAATATATTAACAGAGTGCGTTGACAAGGTAATAATATATACAGTATGTTGACAATATATTAACATAGAGTGCATTGACAAGGTAATAATATATACAGTATGTTGACAATATATTAACATAGAGTGCATTGACAAGGTAATAATATATACAGTATGTTGACAATATATTAACATAGAGTGCATTGACAAGGTAATAATATATACAGTATGTTGACAATATATTAACATAGAGTGCGTTGACAAGGTAATAATATATACAGTATGTTGACAATATATTAACATAGAGTGTGTTGACAAGGTAATAATATATACAGTATGTTGACAATATATTAACATAGAGTGCGTTGACAAGGTAATAATATATACAGTATGTTGACAATATATTAACATAGAGTGTGTTGACAAGGTAATAATATATACAGTATGTTGACAATATATTAACAGAGTGCGTTGACAAGGTAATAATATATACAGTATGTTGACAATATATTAACATAGAGTGCATTGACAAGGTAATAATATATACAGTATGTTGACAATATATTAACATAGAGTGCGTTGACAAGGTAATAATATATACAGTATGTTGACAATATATTAACATAGAGTGCGTTGACAAGGTAATAATATATACAGTATGTTGACAATATATTAACAGAGTGCGTTGACAAGGTAATAATATATACAGTATGTTGACAATATATTAACATAGAGTGCATTGACAAGGTAATAATATATACAGTATGTTGACAATATATTAACATAGAGTGCATTGACAAGGTAATAATATATACAGTATGTTGACAATATATTAACATAGAGTGCATTGACAAGGTAATAATATATACAGTATGTTGACAATATATTAACATAGAGTGCGTTGACAAGGTAATAATATATACAGTATGTTGACAATATATTAAATAGAGTGTGTTGACAAGGTAATAATATATACAGTATGTTGACAATATATTAACATAGAGTGCATTGACAAGGTAATAATATATACAGTATGTTGACAATATATTAACATAGAGTGCGTTGACAAGGTAATAATATATACAGTATGTTGACAATATATTAACATAGAGTGCGTTGACAAGGTAATAATATATACAGTATGTTGACAATATATTAACATAGAGTGCGTTGACAAGGTAATAATATATACAGTATGTTGACAATATATTAACATAGAGTGCGTTGACAAGGTAATAATATATACAGTATGTTGACAATATATTAACATAGAGTGCGTTGACAAGGTAATAATATATACAGTATGTTGACAATATATTAACATAGAGTGCATTGACAAGGTAATAATATATACATAGTAGTGCATTGACAAGGTAATAATATATACAGTATGTTGACAATATATTAACAGAGTGCGTTGACAAGGTAATAATATATACAGTATGTTGACAATATATTAACATAGAGTGCATTGACAAGGTAATAATATATACAGTATGTTGACAATATATTAACATAGAGTGCGTTGACAAGGTAATAATATATACAGTATGTTGACAATATATTAACATAGAGTGTGTTGACAAGGTAATAATATATACAGTATGTTGACAATATATTAACATAGAGTGCATTGACAAGGTAATAATATATACAGTATGTTGACAATATATTAACATAGAGTGCGTTGACAAGGTAATAATATATACAGTATGTTGACAATATATTAACATAGAGTGTGTTGACAAGGTAATAATATATACAGTATGTTGACAATATATTAACATAGAGTGCGTTGACAAGGTAATAATATATACAGTATGTTGACAATATATTAACATAGAGTGCATTGACAAGGTAATAATATATACAGTATGTTGACAATATATTAACAGAGTGCGTTGACAAGGTAATAATATATACAGTATGTTGACAATATATTAACATAGAGTGCGTTGACAAGGTAATAATATATACAGTATGTTGACAATATATTAACATAGAGTGCGTTGACAAGGTAATAATATATACAGTATGTTGACAATATATTAACATAGAGTGCGTTGACAAGGTGTGACTGTCTGTGTCAAAATAAACCACATGAAATGCTTAAAGGGGAATTCTTTGGACTTCTAAATGAATTACATTGTTGTTGATTGAATCCGACATTTCCCCTTTAATGTTCTGTCCTTTGGTGATAATGTCATTAGTAGACCTCCTGTCCAGACAGTAACAACTATAATGTACGAGCGCAAATAACATATCACTATAGAAACCACAACTACAGAGCTATATAGCTCGTGGTCTGTCTGTGGCGTCCATATCTAACTTGGCATTACACATTGTTCCTTCATTATCGAAATCAATTACTTCACTAGCCTTTTTCGGGCAAGTTTAATTTTTTTCTGACCACTAATTTCTAATTTCCCATAATAAAATAACTAGAGCGAACAAGAATCACTGTGGACAATGTATCATACTGCAACTTATACTGGACTCTTATTTTCCTATGCTGTGGATGTTGTCAAGACCGATTGGATTGTCCTCAGATTACCCTGCACACTATATCAAACCGTCTCTTTATTCCGTACCCTAGAGTCCATATCCAGGACCATGTGATACAGGAAGCGGCTACATGTTTACATCACTTCTTTACATTTTAATCTGCATTTATTTTACAAGTAAGAATTTGATGTCTTTGAAAAGTGATCAGCAGTGGCAGCTTATCGACCTTGACGGTTCATCACTAATGCTGCGTTTCTACTAGTACGAGGAGGACTGAACGGAGAGAATCATTATTCTGCATGGTTGAGTGCCTGCATTGAGAGATAGAGCCTCTTTCCCTATGGGATGCCGTGAGACGTGGGGGGACAGTAGTGTGTAGGCAGATGTGATGTGATGTGTGTTTGTGTGTGTGTATGTGTGTGTCTGTGTGTGAGTGTGTGTGTAAATGGTCATGTGCGTGTGTGTGCATCTTGTATGATAGCAGAGCGTGAGGCTTGCAGTGAGGAACCCTGCTACTAGAGATGGAGGATATAGTGCTGTCGTTCTTTTCTTCCCTTCCCCTCAGAGAAGAGATGATTTACTTGGTTAAAGCTGTGACCTCATCATGCTGTGTGTATGATACCCACACCCTTCTCCCTCTCTCCCCTCCCTTTGGTGAGGGGCTGGGGCTGCCTAGTCCAACATTATCAGCTACTGGATACTGGGATGGGCATTTCTGTTTCGGTTCCTCTGTGTGCGTGTGCAGTGAGGACACGGAGCGAGTGAGCGAGACCAAGAAGACAAGCGAGGGAGGGAGGGAGGGAGCGTGTGTCATGTATGTGCTTTAACTGAGCTTACAGGGAGCAGCAGGAGGATCAGCAGCTGAAACAGAGAGAGAGAGACATAGAGAGAGAGAAACATAGAGAGAGAGAGAGAGATAGAGAGAGAGAGAAACATAGAGAGAGAGACAGCAAGAGAGAGAGAGAGAGACAGCGAGAGAGAAAGCGAGAGAGAGAGAGAGAGAGCCATAGAGAGAGAGAGAGCGAGAGAGAGATAGAGAGAGAGAGACATAGAGAAAGAGAGCCATAGAGAGACAGAGTTGGAGGGAGGAGGAAAATAAGCCCAGGCACAGGGAGACAAAAGCTGCAGAGAGAGAAGACTGTTCCCTTCTTGCCCTCCACTCAAAGAACAACGGAGGAGGAGGAGGAAGAAGACAAAAGGAGGAGGGAGGCGTACAGTACTGAACATACTGGAACTGAATTCATAGGCTCCTTTATCTTTACCCTCCACCATGTTTTAGGGGGATTCTACACTAGTAAATTTGACTGCTGGCTTCTTCTTCAGCTCTAAAAAGAAAGAAAGAAAGAAAGAAAGAAGGATGTCGGGGAAGAAAGAGTTTGACGTGAAACAGATCCTCAGGCTGCGTTGGCGCTGGTTTAGTCATTCATCCCAGAGTTCTGCCGGTGGAGGAGGAGGAGGTGGAGGAGGAGGAGGAGTAGGATACCTCCAGGAGAGCTTTGATCACAGAGGGACCCCAGTCCAGGGCAGGCTGAAGAGTCACTCCCGGGACAGAGGTGGCAGCGGAGGGGGACTCTGGAAGCAGAACAGCAACAGTCCGGTCCATAGTATCCTGGCCCCCACGCCTGTCTATGTCAGAGGCAGTAATCAATCATGGCACCAGCAGAACATTATCCAGCACCTGCAGCAGCATGACGGCCACGAGCTGCCTAAGAACAGCAGCTCACCTAACAACACCAGGAAGGAGGACTGCTCCAAGAGCAGCCAGGAGAATGTGAAGAGTGTAGAGGAGTCCTCGGAGGCGGAAGCAAGACACAGGTATGGCAACGCAGGAGACACATATGGATGAAACTGAGTCAAAACAATCATAGTCAGATTAAGAACCAAGTTCGGTAAAGCCAGAGGCAGTTGTATTTTCCAAGAGGTAATTGCTTTAGCACCTTGTTTACATGCACAGTAGGCCAGTGGTATAAGTTACTTAATAAGTACAAATACTGGAAAGTATTACTTACAGTATGTCGTTTTCTGGGGTATCTGTACTTCACTTTACTATTTATATTGTTGATAACTTTTACTTTTACTTCACTACATTCATAAAGAAAATAATGTATTTTTTACTCCATACATTTTCCCTGACACCCAAAAGTACTTGTTACATTTTGAATGCTTAGCAGGACAGGAAAACGATCTTATTCACACACTTTTCAAGAGAACATCCCTGGTCATTCCTACACATGCTTCAATTGTAAATGATGTCTGTGTTGGAGTGTGCCCCTGGCTTTCCATAAATAAAAAAAACTAGAAAATGGTGCCGCCTGGTTTGCTTAATATAAGGATTTTGAAATTACTTATACTTTTGATGCTTAAGTATATTTTAGCAATTACATTTACTTTGAATACTTAAATATATTCAAAACCAAATACTTTTAGATTTTTTATACATTTTACTGGGTTATCACTTTTACTTGAGCCATTTTCTATGAAGGTACCTTTACTTTTACTCAAGTATGACAATTGGATACTTTTTCTAACACTGCAGTAAGCTATGGTGGAGGTTCACAAAAGAAGTCTGCATTGACAAAAATGTGAGCCAGCCATTATTCCAAATAGGTGAAAGCCTAAATTGAGTTGCATTATTTTGTGAGTCCATTTTTGTAATATTTGTTTTATTATTACGATATTTATACAAATCATTATACAAATACAATTATCAGATTTTATTTTTGTCATGGCTGTCGTTGGGTAGAGAGGACCAAGGCGCAGCGGGTTGCATGTTCATCATTATATTTTATTAAATAAATGTGAAAACAAAGAATGACAGTTTCACAGGCTAATACTCACAGCAGTGCGAAATACAACTACCCAAAAACTACAAACAAAGCACATACCTATATACAGGACTCTCAATCAGAGGCAACTAAAAACACCTGCCTCCAACACCCAATTACCTAGACATAGAAATACAAAGAACTAGAATGAAACTAGAAATACAAAACATAGAACATAAACCAAAACCCGGAAATAATAAATCAAACACCCCTACAATGTACATAACCCCCGAACCACATGAAACAAATACCCTCTGCCACGTCCTGACCAACCTACAAATACAAATAACCCCTATACTGGTCATGATGATTAACTATACAGTTCCCCATGATGATTAACTATACAGTTCCCCATGATGATTAACTATACAGTTCACCATGATTAACTATACAGTTCCCCATGATGATTAACTATACAGTTCACCATGATTAACTATACAGCTCCCCATGATGATTAACTATACAGTTCCCCATGATGATTAACTATACAGTTCCTCATGATGATTCACTATACAGTTCCCCATGATTAACTATACAGTTCCCCATGATGATTAACTATACAGTTCCCCATGATGATTATTTATACAGTTCCCCATGATGATTCACTATACAGTTCCTCATGATGATTAACTATACAGTTCCCCATGATGATTCACTATACATTTCCCCATGATTAACTATACAGTTCCCCATGATGATTAACTATACAGTTCCCCATGATGATTAACTATACAGTTCCCAATGATGATTAACTATACAGTTCCTCATGATGATTAACTATACAGTTCCCAATGATGATTAACTATACAGTTCCCCATGATGATTAACTATACAGTTCCCAATGATGATTAACTATACAGTTCCCCATGATGATTAACTATACAGTTCACCATGATTAACTATACAGTTCCCCATGATGATTAACTATACAGTTCACCGTTCCTCATGATGATTAACTATACAGTTCCCCATGATGATTAACTATACAGTTCCCCATGATGATTATCTATATAGTTCCCATGATTAACTATACAGTTCCTCATGATGATTAACTATACAGTTCCCCATGATGATTCACTATACATTTCCGCATTATTAACTATACAGTTCCTCATGATGATTAACTATACAGTTCCTCATGATGATTCAGTATACAGTTCCCCATGATTAACGATACAGTTCCTCATGATGATTAACTATACAGTTCCTCATGATGATTAACTATACAGTTCCCCATGATTAACTATACAGTTCCCCATGATAATTAACTATACAGTTCCTCATGATGATTAACTATACAGTTCCCCATGATGATTAACTATACAGTTCCCCATGATGATTATCTATATAGTTCCCATGATTAACTATACAGTTCCTCATGATGATTAACTATACAGTTCCCCATGATGATTCACTATACATTTCCGCATTATTAACTATACAGTTCCTCATGATGATTAACTATACAGTTCCTCATGATGATTCAGTATACAGTTCCCCATGATTAACGATACAGTTCCTCATGATGATTAACTATACAGTTCCTCATGATGATTAACTATACAGTTCCCCATGATTAACTATACAGTTCCCCATGATAATTAACTATACAGTTCCCCATGATGATTCACTATACAGTTCCCCATGATTACCTATACAGTTCCCCATGATGATTAACTATACAGTTCCCCATGATGATTCACTATACAGTTCCCCATGATTACCTATACAGTTCCCCATGATGATTAACTATACAGTTCCCCATGATGATTCACTATAAAGTTCCCCATTATTACCTGTACAGTTCCCCATGATTAACTATACAGTTCCCCATGATTAACTATACAGTTCCCCATGATGATTAACTATACAGTTCCTCATGATGATTAACTATACAGTTCCCCATAATTAACTATACAGTTCCTCATGATGATTAACTATACCGTTCCCCATGATGATTCACTATACAGTTCCCCATGATGATTAACTATACAGTTCCTCATGATGATTAACTATACAGTTCCCCATGATGATTAACTATACAGTTCCCCATGATTAACTATACAGTTCACCATGATTAACTATACAGTTCCCCATGATGATTAACTATACAGTTCACCATGATTAACTATACAGATCTCAATGATGATTAACTATACAGTTCCCCATGATTAACTATACAGTTCACCATGATTAACTATACAGTTCCCCATGATGATTAACTATACAGTTCACCATGATTAACTATACAGATCCCCATGATGATTAACTATACAATTCCCCATGATGATTAACTATACAGTTCCTCATGATGATTCACTATACAGTTCCCCACGATTAACTATACAGTTCCCCATGATGATTAACTATACAGTTCCCCATGATGATTAACTATACAGTTCCCCATGATGATTCACTATACAGTTCCTCATGATGATTAACTATACAGTTCCCCATGATGATTCACAATACAGTTCACCATGATTAACTATACAGATCCCCATGATGATTAACTATACAGTTCCCCATGATGATTAACTATACAGTTCCTCATGATGATTAACTATACAGTTCCCCATGATGATTAACTATACAGTTCCCCATGATTAACTATACAGTTCACCATGATTACCTATACAGTTCCCCATGATGATTAACTATACAGTTCATCATGATTAACTATACAGCTCCCCATGATGATTAACTATACAGTTCCCCATGATGATTAACTATACAGTTCCTCATGATGATTCACTATACAGTTCCCCATGATTAACTATACAGTTCCCCATGATGATTAACTATACAGTTCCCCATGATGATTATTTATACAGTTCCCCATGATGATTCACTATACAGTTCCTCATGATGATTAACTATACAGTTCCCCATGATGATTCACTATACATTTCCCCATGATTAACTATACAGTTCCCCATGATGATTAACTATACAGTTCCCCGTGATGATTAACTATACAGTTCCCAATGATGATTAACTATACAGTTCCTCATGATGATTAACTATACAGTTCCCCATGATGATTAACTATACAGTTCCCAATGATGATTAACTATACAGTTCCCCATGATGATTCACTATACATTTCCCCATGATTAACTATACAGTTCCCCATGATGATTAACTATACAGTTCCCCATGATGATTCACTATACAGTTCCCCATGATGATTCACTATACAGTTCCCCATGATTAACTATAGAGTTCCTCATGATGATTAACTATACCGTTCCCCATGATGATTCACTATACAGTTCCCCATGATGATTCACTATACAGTTCCCCATGATGATTCACTATACAGTTCCCCATGATTCACTATACAATTCCCCATGATGATTCACTATACAGTTCACCATGATTAACTATACAGTTCCCCATGATGATTAACTATACAGTTCCTCATGATGATTGACTATACAGTTCCTCATGATGATTAACTATACAGTTCCACATGATGATTAACTATACAGTTCCTCATGATGATTAACTATACAGTTCCCCATGATTAACTATACAGTTCCCCATGATGATTAACTATACAGTTCACCATGATTAACTTTACAGTTCTCCATGATGATTAACTATACAGTTCTCCATGATGATTAACTATACAGTTCACCATGATTAACTATACAGTTCTCCATGATGATTAACTATATAGTTCCCCATGATTAACTATACAGTTCCCCATGATGATTAACTATACAGTTCACCATAATTAACTATACAGTTCCCCACGATTAACTATACATTTCCCCATGATGATTAACTATACAGTTCCCCATGATGATTAACTATACAGTTCCCCATGATTAACTATACAGTTCTCCATGATGATTAACTATACAGTTCACCATGATTAACTATACAGTTCCCAATGATGATTAACTATATAGTTCCCCATGATGATTAACTATACTGTTCCCCATGATGATTAACTATACAGTTCCCCATGATGATTAACTATACAGTTCCTCATGATGATTAACTATACAGTTCCTCATGATGATTAACTATACAGTTCCCCATGATGATTAACTATACAGTAGCTACTAAATTAGCTGTGTAGTTACTAAACTCCAACTGGTACAGCTGCCCTTATAACTCACCTGGGGAGTAGTTCACTGGTACAGCTGTCTTTATAACTCACCTGGGGGAGTAGTTCACTGGTACAGCTGTCTTTATAACTCACCTGGGGAGTAGTTCACTGGTACAGCTGTCTTTATAACTCACCTGGGGAGTAGTTCACTGGTACAGCTGTCTTTATAACTCACCTGGGGGAGTAGTTCACTGGTACAGCTGCCTTTATAACTCACCTGGGGAGTAGTTCACTGGTACAGCTGCCTTTATAACTCACCTGGGGAGTAGTTCACTGGTACAGCTGTCTTTATAACTCACCTGGGGAGTAGTTCACTGGTACAGCTGTCTTTATATCTCACCTGGAGAGTAGTTCACTGATACAGCTGTCTTTATATCTCACCTGGGGAGTAGTTCACTGGTACAGCTGTCTTTATAAGTCACCTGGAGAGTAGTTCACTGGTACAGCTGTCTTTATAACTCACCTGGGGAGTAGTTCACTGGTACAGCTGTCTTTATAACTCACCTGGGGAGTAGTTCACTGGTACAGCTGTCTTTATAACTCACCTGGGGAGTAGTTCACTGGTACAGCTGTCTTTATAACTCACCTGGAGAGTAGTTCACTGGTACAGCTGTCTGGGGAGTAGTTCACTGGTACAGCTGTCTTTATAACTCACCTGGGGAGTAGTTCACTGGTACAGCTGTCTTTATAACTCACCTGGGGAGTAGTTCACTGGTACAGCTGTCTTTATAACTCACCTGGGGAGTAGTTCACTGGTACAGCTGTCTTTATATCTCACCTGGAGAGTAGTTCACTGATACAGCTGTCTTTATATCTCACCTGGGGAGTAGTTCACTGGTACAGCTGTCTTTATAAGTCACCTGGAGAGTAGTTCACTGGTACAGCTGTCTTTATAACTCACCTGGGGAGTAGTTCACTGGTACAGCTGTCTTTATAACTCACCTGGGGAGTAGTTCACTGGTACAGCTGTCTTTATAACTCACCTGGGGAGTAGTTCACTGGTACAGCTGTCTTTATAACTCACCTGGAGAGTAGTTCACTGGTACAGCTGTCTGGGGAGTAGTTCACTGGTACAGCTGTCTTTATAACTCACCTGGGGAGTAGTTCACTGGTACAGCTGTCTTTATAACTCACCTGGGGAGTAGTTCACTGGTACAGCTGTCTTTATAACTCACCTGGGGAGTAGTTCACTGGTACAGCTGTCTTTATAACTCACCTGGGGAGTAGTTCACTGGTACAGCTGTCTGGGGAGTAGTTCACTGGTACAGCTGTCTTTATAACTCACCTGGGGAGTAGTTCACTGGTACAGCTGTCTTTATAACTCACCTGGGGAGTAGTTCACTGGTACAGCTGTCTTTATATCTCACCTGGGGAGTAGTTCACTGGTACAGCTGTCTTTATATCTCACCTGGGGAGTAGTTCACTGGTACAGCTGTCTTTATAACTCACCTGGGGAGTAGTTCACTGGTACAGCTGTCTTTATAAGTCACCTGGAGAGTAGTTCACTGGTACAGCTGTCTTTATAACTCACCTGGGGAGTAGTTCACTGGTACAGCTGTCTGGGGAGTAGTTCACTGGTACAGCTGTCTTTATAACTCACCTGGGGAGTAGTTCACTGTTACAGCTGTCTTTATAACTCACCTGGGGAGTAGTTCACTGGTACAGCTGTCTTTATAACTCACCTGGGGAGTAGTTCACTGGTACAGCTGTCTTTATAACTCACCTGGGGAGTAGTTCACTGGTACAGCTGTCTTTATAACTCACCTGGGGAGTAGTTCACTAGTACAGCTGTCTTTTTAACTCACCTGGGGAGTAGTTCACTGGTACAGCTGTCTTTATAACTCACCTGGGGAGTAGTTCACTGGTACAGCTGTCTTTTTAACTCACCTGGGGAGTAGTTCACTCACACATTCTACTCTACAGGACAAAGATACACAAACCACTAGAATATCTTAAAATTATTCAATGGACGTTATAGTCGTTATGCATGGTATCACAGACGACTTTGTGTTTTTGTGCAGATAAGGCTTCCAAAGCCGTTTGCTTTATTCCTGTGAGAATAAAAATGTATATATTCAGTTTGACTCAACATGGTCTTCAGCTCAGTCAGCAGCAATAGAGACTTTAGTGCACTTTAATGTATTCATCCTGGGAGTTAAAGTGGTTACAGGAAGAACACCCATTACATCAGAGAGAGGAGAGAACACAGTAACAGGCAGACAGACAGGCTTTATAAAACAGACAGAGAGAGAGGAGAGAACACAGTAACAGGCAGACAGACATGCTTTATAAAACAGAGAGAGAGAGAGGAGAGAATACAGGCAGACAGACATGCCTTATAGAACAGAGAGAGAGAGAGAGAGAGAGAGAGAGAGAGAGAGAGAGAAAAAATACGGACAGACAGGCCTTATAGAACAGTAAGAGAGAGAAAAGAGAAGGACAAATACATGAATATTAATTATCCACACTAGAGGATCAAAATATGACAGTTCTTATGAAAATAGTTTTTTTCAATTGTTCTCCAGAAACATAGTAATATCTCAGATTGGGATATTAAACTCCCACTCCCATATATCTTTTTGATGCTTTATCTGTTTGCTAGTTCATCTCTGGCATATAAATTTTTTTTGTAAAGTAACCTATAAAAGGATCATGTTCAAATACATACTTGGGAGTTTGTGGGTGTGTTATCTTGTATTGTTGTGTACAATTTTTAGCCGATTTTATATTCCAGGTAATTTCTGGGGTGATATCTTGTTCTGCTTGTGTTTTTGCAGGGAAGTAAACAGGTGTTGCTATTGAAAGGTGAGCATTCAGAGATGAAGAGGATCTGTTTCCCTTTATCCTCTATGAAGTTTGGTTGTCCCTAAACCGGGAAGGTTGCTGCTAACGTGCGCTAATGTGACTAGAATGACGTTGTGTACAACAGTCAACTTTCTGGGATATAGACATGTCTTATAAATGCTTGTTAATCTCACTGCAGTGTCCAATTAACAGTAGCTATTACAGTGAAAAAAATACCATGCTATTGTTTGAGGAGAGTGCACAACAACAAAACATTTTTATCATGGCAACTAGTTTGATACATTCACCTCTGAAGGTAAATAATGTACTTACATTCAGTAATCTTGGGGTGGCAGGTAGCCTAGTGGTTAGAGCTTTGGTCTAGTAACCGAAAGGTTGCAAGATTGAATCCCTGAGCTGTCAAGGTAAAAATCTCTCTTTCTGCCCCTGAACAAGGCAGTTAACCCACTGTTCCTAGGCCGTCGTTGAAAATAAGAATTTGTTCTTAACTGACCTGCCTAGGTTAAATAAAATTACAAAAAAGAAGACATTTTTGTTCGGATTTGTCATTCTGAGGGTCCCAGAGATAAAATGTAACATGTTTTTTTTGTTATCAATTTTTATGTTCAAATGTAGGAACTGGGTTCTACAGTTTGACCCCACTGCTGTCTCTGGCTCAACACCCACCCCGCCCTGCCATCTAGAGGTGTGATAGTTAGTGTATAAGCTAATTATCCATCATGTACGACATTCCTGGGAGTGTGTAAACTTAATTTATTTTATTACCATAGCATTTTTGTATGTTCTCTATAGTTATGTACTTGAAAATGTATCGATTGACCAATTCGGCACATTTGGGCAAACTCCTGGCAGACTTGATTCAAAATATTGTGCAGTAATGTAATTCTTTACTAGATCAGTCTGGAATTTTGCACACACAGTGCTGCCATCTGATGGCCAACATCTAAATTACACCTAGACTCCTATCTGAAAGTATGGCCTTTCTCTTGCATTTCCAAGATGTTTGTATTATCTTTTACCCGATCTAATGTGTTATATTCTCCTACTTTAATTTCACATTTCCACAAACTTCAAAGTGTTTCCTTTGAAATGGTATCAAGAACATGCATATCTTGCATCAGGTCCTGAGCTACAGGCAGTTAGATTTGGGTATGTCATTTTAAGTGAAAATTGAAAAAAAGGGTACGATCCTTAAGAGGATTTTATCCCATTTATGGCAAACTCAGGAGATGAGCCCTTCACAGACACTGATCCCAAAACAAGGCTTTCTATGCCTGGAGATCAGAGGTATTCAAACTTTTTCAGCAGGGAACCCATTTTTTTTGGCCTGAACTTCTAATAGTGTTACCAATATTAATGGTGTTACAAAAATGAATAGAGGGTTACCAATATTAATAGCTTTACCAATATTAATAGTCTGTTACCATTATTAATAGACTGTTGCTAATAATAACAGTATTACCAATATTAATAGAGTTTTACCAATACTAATAGACAGTTAACAATATTAATAGTGTTACCAAAATGAAGTGTTACCAAAATTAATAGTGTTACCAATATTAATAGAGTTTTACCAATATTAATAGAGTTTTACCAACATTAATAGTGTTACCAATATCAATAGTGTTACCAATATTAATAGAGTGCGACCAGTATCAATAGTGTTACCAATATTAATAGTGTTACCAATATTAATAGTGTTACCAATAATAATGGTGTTACCAATATTAATAGAGTTTTACCAATATGAATAGGGTTACCAATATTAATAGAGTTTTACCAATATTAATAGGGTTACCAATATTAATAGTGTTACCAATATTAATAGTGTTTATTTAGGGGTTTCATAGCAAAAGGGGTGAATACATATGCACACACCACTTTTCTGTTTTTGAATTTTTTTGAATTTTATGAGACAAGTTAATTTTTTCATTTCACTTCACCAATTTGGACTATTTCGTGTATGTCCATTACATGAAATCCAAATAAAAATCAATTTAAATTACAGATTGTAATGCACCAAAATAGTAAAAACGCCAAGTGGGATGAATACTTTTGCAAGGCACTGTACATGTACAAATTACCTCAATTACCACTACTAACCTGTACCCCGCATATTGACTCAGTACCGGTGCCCCCTCTACATAGGGCTTGTAAGTAAGCATTTCATGGTAAGGTGTTGGTAAGGTGTTGTAAGGTGTTGTACCTGTTATATTCGGCACATGTGACAAATAACATTTGATTTGAGACAAATCGAGACAGGCATTGATCAATAGAAATGTCAAACACACAAACTGAGTGTGGGGATGGTGGAAGAACATCACAGGGTCATATTTAAATTGTCTCAAATCACTAGCCTACATCATCTCCTCCTATGAAAATGTATTGATTACTCTGTATCTGTTTTCAATTATTATTTAATTGGAATACCGGTAGCTACTTTTTGGTATGATTCATCGGTACAGCACTTATTCGATCAGTGAAACATTGTAGGATGAGTTGTATTGGAATTAAACATAAATATAAAATTACATGTAGTGTAAATGTAAATATAAATATTTGATATTTTTTATATGAAACATCGTCAGCAAAAACATATTTAAAAGCACATTTTCTATCAGGCTGCATGCTGTTTAATGTAGTTAACTACAGTGCCTTCGGAAATTATCCAAATCTCTTGATTTTTCCCCACATTTTGTTAGGTTACAGCCTTATTCTAAAATGGATTAAATCGTTTTTTTCCCCTCATCAATCTACACACAATACCCCATAATGATAAAGCAAAAACAGGTTTATAGAAATATTTCCTAATTTACCCTTTACTCAGTACTTTGTTGAACCACCGTTGGCAGCGATTACAACCTCGAGTCTTCTTGGGTAGGACGCTACAAGCTTGACACACCTGTATTTGGAGAGTTTCTCCCATTCTTCTCTGCAGGACCTCTCAAGGTCTGTCAGGTTGGATGGGGAGCGTTGCTGCACAGCTACTATTTTCAGGTCTCTCCAGAGATGTTAGATCGGGTTCAAGTCCGGGCTCTGGCTGGGCCACTCAAGGACATTCAGAGACTTGTCCCGAACCCACTCCTGCATTGTCTTGGCTGTGTGCTTAGGGTCATTGTCCTGTTGGAAGGTGAGCTTTCGTCCCAGTATGAGGTCCTGAGTGCTCTGGTGCAGGTTTTCATCAAGGATCTCTCTCTACTTTGCCTCAATCCTGACTAGTCTCAGTCCCTGCCGCTGAAAACATTCCCACAGCACGATGCTGCTACCTTCATGCTTCACTGTAGGGATGGTGCCAGGTTTCCTCCAGACATGACCTTGGCATTCAGACCAAAGAGTTAAATCTTGGTTTCATCAGATCAGAGAATCTTGTTTCTCATGGTCTGAGATTCTTTAGGTACCTTTTGGCAAACTCCAAGAGGGCTGTCATTTGCCTTTTACTGTGGAGTGGCTTCTGTCTGGCCACTCTGCCATTAATGTCTGATTGGTGGAGTGCTGTGGAGATGGTTGTCCTTCTGGAAGGTTCTTCCATCTTCACAGAGGAACTCTAGAGCTCTGTTAGAGTGACCAAGGCCCTTCTTCCCCCGACTGCTCAGTTTAGTCGGGCGGCCAGCTCTAGGAAGAGTCTTGGTGGTTTCAAACTTCTTCCATTTAAGAATGATGGAGGCCACTGTGTTCTTGGGGACCTTCAATGCTGCAGAAATGTGTCGGTACCCTTCCCCAGATCTGTTCCTCAACACAATGCCTGTCTCGAAGCTCTACAGACAATTCCTTCCACCTCATGGCTTGGTGTTTGCTCGGACATGCACTATTAACTGTTGGACCTTAAATAGACAGGTTTGCCTTTTTAAATCATGTCCAATCAATTGAATGTACCAGAGGTGGACTCCAATGAAGTTGTAGAAACATCTCAAGGATGATCAATGGAAACAGGATGCAGCTGAGCTCAATTTCGAAGCTCTGTCTATATCATTATGGGGTATTGTGTGTAGCTTGTTCACTATCTTTATTTATTTAATCCATTTTAGAATAAGGCTGTAACCAAATAAAATGTGGAAAAAGTCAAGGGGTCTGAATACTTTCTGAAGGCACTGTATATCTAGTATGGAAAAGTCTTTGTTGAGAAGATGGTGGGCAGGCAGTGGTCTAAGTGAACTATATCTAGTATGGTCAAGTCTTTGGGTAGGCAATGCTGTAGAACTCTTGAACTGCTCGTTCAACGAACTGGTTATTATGTTAATAATATGGACTCAAACAGAATGGGTCAAGCATGATCAAAAACACAGCTGAATCATTTTTCTCCCGCTGCTTTATGCTATTCTTCCAAGATGATCAAATGGTCCCTTGTGGCTCAGTTCGTTGAGGCTGGCGCTTGCAACACCAAGGTTGTGGGTTTGATTCCCGAGGGGGACCAGTATGGAAAAAGTTATAAAAAAATGCATCCATTACTGTAAAATTCTTGGATGAGAGTGTCTGCTAAATTATGTAAATACCCTGTTACTCTGCGCAATTCTACCATGAGGATCAAATACCCTGTTACTCTGTGTTATTCAACCATGAGGATCAAATACCCTGTTACTCTGTGTTATTCTACCATGTGGATCAAATACCCTGTTACTCTGTGTTATTCTATCATGAGGATCAAATACCCTGTTACTCTGTGTTATTCTACCATGAGGATCAAATACCCTGTTACTCTGTGTTATTCTACCATGAGCATCAAATACCCTGTTACTCTGTGCTATTCTCAATCATCTCTAATGAAATTCCATTGAGCTCCTTCAGTGGCCCATGATAAGGGGCCGTTAGTGAACTCCTCAAAAATTAAATGACCTTCCAAGTTGACGGTACAGATCAGATAACATAGATATGATGTACTTTAAAAAAATATATCTTGTAATATCAAGTCAATAACATCTATCCCAGGATGGAGAGATAAACAGATGATTGGAGATGTATTCTGATGTATTTTAATGCACAGTGGTATCTGTCTATTATAAACATTTATTTTACCTTTATTTAATTAGGCAAGTCAGTTAAGAACAAATTCTTATTTTCAGTGATGGCCTAGGAACAGTGGGTTAACTGCCATGTTCAGGGGCAGAACAATAGATTTTTACCTTGTCAGCTAGGGAATTTGATCTTGCGACCTTCCGGTTACTAGTCCAACGCTCTAACCACTAGGCTACCTGCCTCTAACCGCTAGGCTACCTGCCTCTAACCACTAGGCTACCTGCCTCTAACCGCTCAGCTACCTGCCTCTAACCGCTAGGCTACCTGCCTCTAACCGCTAGGCTACCTGACTCTAACCGCTAGGCTACCTGCCTCTAACCACTAGGCTACCTGCCTCTAACCACTAGGCTACCTTCCTCTAACCACTAGGCTACCTGCCTCTAACCGCTAGGCTACCCGCCTCTAACCGCTAGGCTACCTGCCTCTAACTACTAGGCTACCTCCCTCTAACCGCTAGGCTACCTGTCTCTAACCGCTAGGCTACCTGCCTCTAACCACTAGGCTACCTGCCTCTAACCGCTAGGCTACCTGCCTCTAACCGCTAGGCTACCTGCCTCTAACCGCTAGGCTACCTGCCTCTAACCACTAGGCTACCTACCTCTAACCGCTAGGCTACCTGCCTCTAACCACTAGGCTACCTGCCGCTCCATCATCGGTTTCACACGCATCAAAAGCTAACCGAATGTACGTAGTATTTGATAAAAATATTCACATTGATTCCCTCTGACATCTGGGTGGTGATCCAATTACCTTTCACATCATAAATTGGTTGACGTGTAATTTCGGACAATCTCATAAATCTACCAAATCAGAATCTGGATGTCAAAAAACATGAATTCCAGTCTCTTGCCACCAGCACATTTAAGTCATAGTCATTAGTCAAACTTGGTTTCTCTCAATAAACCCACACCCAACCAATATATCACAGTGCACCATTGGATTTCTCCTTGGACGACTTGGATTTCTCCACATCACTAACATTCAAACGATCCTCTCATTGCCGCTTTAACAAACAATGTCTCAACCTGCTTTCTCTGAAAATATACGACATAACCCCCAAAAAATCGAAAACCCTGACCCCTTTTCCTTATAACATTCTAACAAGAGGTTTGAGTCAGCAGCTGTTCCCATGAATGATATCTCAATTCCACCCTCAATCGCCTTGGAAGAGAAATACCACCACCATCTCCCTGTCAATGGCAGTAACTCAGTTGTTTTTCATGATGGCTTATAGGCTCTCAGTTGGTGGTTGACACCCAGTCTGATGTTAAGATCCCATTAAACATAGGGAATAACCAAGCAGTAGGAGGATGTATTACCTAGTAAGAAAGCAATTGTTAAAGAATTTGCAAGATACAACAAAATAAAAATCTAACAACCCCCTTTTCCAATTCAAATGTTATGTTTATATCCTTTAAATGTGTTGCTAGGGACCTATCCAAACAGGTAAATGTAGGAGCTGTTTTTATTGTGGGTCTAATACATTAAATGTGTTGCTATGGACCTATCCCAACAGGTATCCCTGTAGGAACAGTCTTATTGTGCATATTTTGCCAACTAGGGGAAGTGGTTTGCTAACACCTGCTAATTTTCCACTTAAATATATATTTCCCCTTTCCTGAAGTCCCCCAGGCCTTGGCAGAGTGATCATATAGGTAATCTATGGATGTGGAATGCCAAATCTCACTGAGGAATTGAATGTAATTTTCACTACCAAAGGCAAAACCTATTTCTACATGCAATACATTTTCAGCATATTTTATAGTACACACACATATCACATATCAGCAAGCACTACGAACACTCACACCCCTGTAAATATGAACGGTTGAATGGGCTGTGAAACCACACATTCTAAAGGGTGGCAGATAACCTAGAAGTTTAGAGCGTTGGGCCCTTAATTGGAAGTTTGCTGGTTTGAGTCCCTGAGCCGACTAGATAAAAAAATAAGCAGCCGGTGTGCCCTTGAGCAAGGCTCTTAACCCTAGTTGCTCTGGATAAGAGTATCTGCTAAATGAGTATGTAAATGTAAATACATGTCTGATTGTATGCCTCTTCATTTAAACCGAACTGACGTACTATAAATCAATATCTTACCGGCTATATCCTACATTATGTATCAAGGCAGGGGAGACATTACGCTGACAAGACGACTTTACTGATACGCTTTGCAACACACAGTGTTGTCTCAAATAGCACCCTATTCCATATACAGTGCACTTCCATTGACCAGAGAACAGGGTGCCATTTGGGACGCTATGGTCCCTGGTCAAAGGTAGTGCTCTATAGGAAACAGGGTGCAATTTGGGACGCAGTCAGGGGGGTTCATAATAGCAGTGAGGGAGAGATACAGTATATTGAAAGAGTATATTGAAACAGTATATTGATACAGTATATTGAAACAGTATACTAATATACTATTTTGATACAGTTTATTGATACAGTATATTGATACAGTATATTGGTACAGTATATTGGTACAGTATATTGATACAGTATATTGGTACAGTATATTGGTACAGTATATTGATACAGTATATTGGTACAGTATATTGATACAGTATATTGATACAGCATATTGGTACAGTATATTGGTACAGTATATTGATACAGTATATTAATATACTATATTGATACAGTATATTGATACAGTATATTGATACAGCATATTGGTACAGTATATTGGTACAGTATATTGATACAGTATATTAATATACTATATTGATACAGTATATTGGTACAGTATATTGGTACAGTATATTGATACAGTATATTGGTACAGTATATTGATACAGTATATTGATACAGTATACTGGGGCAATAATCCTTTCCATTAATAGCTGATGCCCCTGGTAGATACAGACACAAAGAGACCTGATACCTCTGGTAGATACAGACACAAAGAGACCTGATACCTCTGGTAGATACAGACACAAAGAGACCTGATACCTCTGGTAGATACAGAAACACAAAGAGACCTGATACCTCTGGTAGATACAAACACAAAGAGACCTGATACCTCTGGTAGATACAGAAACACAAAGAGACCTGATACCTCTGGTAGATACAGACACAAAGAGACCTGATACCTCTGGTAGATACAGACACAAAGAGACCTGATACCTCTGGTAGATACAGACACAAAGAGACCTGATGCCTCTGGTAGATACAAACACAAAGAGACCTGATACCTCTGGTAGATACAGACACAAAGAGACCTGATACCTCTGGTAGATACAGACACAAAGAGACCTGATACCTCTGGTAGATACAGACACAAAGAGACCTGATACCTCTGGTAGATACAGACACAACGAGACCTGATACCTCTGGTAGATACAGACACAAAGAGACCTGATACCTCTGGTAGATACAGACACAAAGAGACCTGATACCTCTGGTAGATACAGACACAAAGAGACCTGATACCTCTGGTAGATACAAACACAAAGAGACCTGATACCTCTGGTAGATACAGACACAAAGAGACCTGATACCTCTGGTAGATACAGACACAACGAGACCTGATACCTCTGGTAGATACAGACACAAAGAGACCTGATACCTCTGGTAGATACAGACACAAAGAGACCTGATACCTCTGGTAGATACAGACACAAAGAGACCTGATACCTCTGGTAGATACAAACACAAAGAGACCTGATACCTCTGGTAGATACAGACACAAAGAGACCTGATACCTCTGGTAGATACAAACACAAAGAGACCTGATACCTCTGGTAGATACAGACACAAAGAGACCTGATACCTCTGGTAGATACAGACACAAAGAGACCTGATACCTCTGGTAGATACAGACACAAAGAGACCTGATACCTCTGGTAGATACAGACACAAAGAGACCTGATACCTCTGGTAGATACAAACACAAAGAGACCTGATACCTCTGGTAGATACAGAAACACAAAGAGACCTGATACCTCTGGTAGATACAGACACAAAGAGACCTGATACCTCTGGTAGATACAGACACAAAGAGACCTGATACCTCTGGTAGATACAAACACAAAGAGACCTGATACCTCTGGTAGATACAGACACAAAGAGACCTGATACCTCTGGTAGATACAGACACAAAGAGACCTGATACCTCTGGTAGATACAGACACAAAGAGACCTGATACCTCTGGTAGATACAGACACAACGAGACCTGATACCTCTGGTAGATACAGACACAAAGAGACCTGATACCTCTGGTAGATACAAACACAAAGAGACCTGATACCTCTGGTAGATACAGACACAAAGAGACCTGATACCTCTGGTAGATACAGACACAAAGAGACCTGATACCTCTGGTAGATACAAACACAAAGAGACCTGATACCTCTGGTAGATACAGACACAAAGAGACCTGATACCTCTGGTAGATACAAACACAAAGAGACCTGATACCTCTGGTAGATACAAACACAAAGAGACCTGATACCTCTGGTAGATACAGACACATGCGACCTATTGCAAAGGTACTTACTGTATCTCTGCAATAGTAACTTACTGTCCCTCTGTAATAGTAACTTACTGTCCCTCTGTAATAGTAACTTACTGTCCCTCTGTAATGGTAACTTACTGTCCCTCTGTAATAGTAACTTACTGTCTCTCTGTAATATGAACATTGTGCTCACCTCATTGTATTTTCTTGTATTTCTGCCTACATACTGTATGTTACCACCTCACATATAACCTGAGACAATGCCTAGGCATTGTGGCATTAAAAATTATTGTTAGAGTTTTCAATAGATGCTCCTAGTTTAGAGGCTAATTTAATGGCTGAGTATGCCCTTAATGAACAACACCATTCTGAAAAGAAAATAAACACCTCATGGAAATGTACAGCTCCCTAGAGCGCTGTTCCAAAGCAATTAGTGTCCTGGAGATTGGTAGGCATGAAAAACCCTTACAGCGTTCCTTTGAGCCCAAACAGAGGTGATACATCTAGGTTTTACAGCCCCAGTCCCTTATTCAGTCTAGTTTAGTGTTGCCAACAAAGGCTGTGTCCCAAATCGTCCCCTATAGTCCCTGGTCAAAAGTAGTTCACTATATAGGGAATAGGGTGCTATTTGGAACGAGCTCAAGACTCTCTGAGTCAGACAGGGATAAATGTGACATGGCAATAAATTACAGCTGTATTTACCATAAAGCATCCCAATAAATGTTTATACTA
Organism: Salmo trutta; assembly: GCF_901001165.1. Taxonomy (NCBI): domain Eukaryota; kingdom Metazoa; phylum Chordata; class Actinopteri; order Salmoniformes; family Salmonidae; genus Salmo; species Salmo trutta. The sequence goes on along the minus strand of NC_042969.1, from coordinate 38,033,483 downwards.
TAGGCTGTGGACCCGGCCTCCTATGTACAGTTGACGTCGGAAGTTTACATGCACTTAGGTTGGAGTCATTAAAAGTCGTTTTTCAACCACTCCACACATTTCTTGTTAACAAACTATAGTTTTGGCAAGTCGGTTAGGACATCTACTTTGTGCATGACACAAGTCATTTTTCCAACAATTGTTTACAGACAGATTATTTCACTTATAATTCACAGGATCACAATTCCAGTGGGTCAGAAGTTTACATACACTAAGTTGACTGTGCCTTTAAACAGCTTGGAAAATTCCAGAAAATTATGTCATGGCTTTTGAAGCTTCTGATAGGCTAATTGACGTAATTTGAGTCAATTGGAGGTGTACCTGTGGATGTATTTCAAGGCCTACTTTCAAACTCAGTGCCTCTTTGCTTGACATCATTGGAAAATCAAAAGAAATCAGCCAAGACCTCAGAAAACAAATTGTAGACCTCCACAAGTCTGGTTCATCCTTGGGAGCAATTTCAAAACTCCTGAAGGTACCACGTTCATCTGTACAAACAATAATTTGCAAGTATAAACACCATGGGACCACGCATCCGTCATACCACACTGGAAGGAGACGCGTTCTGTCTCTGAGAGATGAACGTACTTTGGTGCGAAAAGTGTAAATCAATCCCAGAACAACAGCAAAGGATCTTGTGATGATGCTGGAGGAAACAGGTACAAAAGTATCTATATCCACAGTAAAATGAGTCCTATATCGACATAACCTGAAAGGCCGCTCAGCAAGGAAGAAGCCACTGCTCCAAAACTGCCATAAAAAAAGCCAGACTACGTTTTGCAACTGCACATGGGGACAAATATCATAATTCTTGGAGAAATATCCTCTAGTTTGATTAAACAAAAATAGAACTGTTTGGCCATAACGACCATCGTTATGTTTGGAGGAAAAAGGGGGAGGCTTGCAAGCCGAAGAACACCATCCCCACCGTGAAGCATGGGGGTGGCAGCATCATGTTGTGGGGGTGCTTTGCTGAAGGAGGGACTGGTGCACTTCACAAAATCGATGGCATCATGAGGTAGGAAAATGATGTGGATATATTGAAGCAACATCTCAAGACATCAGTCAGGAAGTTAAAGCTTGGTCGCAAATGGGTCTTCCAAATGAACAATGAACCCAAGCATACTTCCAAAGTTGTGGCAAAATGGCTTAAGGACAACAAAGTCAAGGTATTGGAGTGGCCATCACAAAGCCCTGACCTCAATCCCATAGAAAATATGTGGGCAGAACTGAAAAATTGTGTGAGAGCAAGGAGGCCTACAAACCTGACTCAGTTACACCAGCTCTGTCAGGAGGAATGGGCCAAAATTCACCCAACTTATTGTGGGAAGCTTGTGGAAGGCTACCAGAAATGTTTTACCCAAGTTAAACAATTTAAAGGCAATGCTAACAAATACTATTTGAGTGTATGTAAACTTCTGACCCACTGGGAATGTGATGAATGAAATAAAAACTGAAATAAATCATTCACATTCTTAAAATCAAGTTGTGATCCTAACTGACCTAAGATAGGGAAGTTTTACTAGGATTACATGTCAGGAATTGTAAAAAAAAACTGAGTTTAAATGTATTTGGCTAAAGTGTATGTACACTTCCGACTTCAACTGTATAAAATAAAATCATTCAGCAAAATTTGTTTGACAGAGTTTTGTTTCTGAAAAGAGGAAAGCCATATGTTGTCCTGTGTGTGTGAATTCTGTTCCTGTTCACTTTTTATATGCTGGTGTGGACTGATAACATAACGTCATAGATGTTGACATTTCTTACAGTCTCCATGTACAGTGTTGTTCTTTGAAAATTATGAATCTCTTCATAGAAAAAGCTTTTAGGATCAGTTCATTCCCCCTGAGAGTTGAGATTGTTTATGCAGTGTAACAAACAACTTAAATGTCAGCAAGTGGATTTTCTCCCTTGAAGGACACTAAAGTAACTGGTCTGAATTATTTGCCACAAATCTGAAGGATTATTTTGACTCCGTAAAACAGCATGTAATCTACCAGTCTTTGGGGAGCGGGGCTCAGAATACTGCTTTACCACAATACTGTGAAGGGGAAGCCAGCTCACTTGCTTAGTCCATGTCTATAAAAAAAAAAGAAAAAATGTGTTTGGAAGGCGAGGCGGATTTGTTCAGATTGTAAGCAGACTGTCCCGTTGGAGTTAGCGCTCAGTTTCTTTACCACTTAGGTACGCAGTTTAGTTGTTACACTTTTAATCCGGCTCAGACTGGTGGAGAAAGAAGACGGTTTAGTCAATATAAATTATGTTTGCCTGCCGCATAGCAAGTTGTGTTTCATCAAATCACTATAATTGTGTCACTTTGATTGTGATAGAATATACCTTTTAGGTCTGCTAGGTTCACTCTTCGCTCCAAAAAGGTTATTTGTCTGTCCCCGTAAGAGAACCCATTTTGTTTCCAGGAATAACTCTTTTGGGTTCCAGGTAGAACCCTTTAGGGTTCCATGTAGAACCCTCGGTGTAAAGGGTTCTACATGGAACCAAATGGGTTCTACCTGGAACCAAAATGGTTCTACTCAAAGGGTTTTCTTTGGGGACAGTCGAAGAACCCTTTAAGATTCTAGATAGCACCTTTTTTGTAAGAGTGTATGCTGTATCCAACTTCTCATACTTGGTTAAACAAAACATTAATGTGATACTGTACGTCTCTCAGTTTTTGTTTATGGGGGTGGGGGGGAATTGCGTTCCACTTATGAAATAATATGTTCTATTCACAGTCCATATGTGGTCTCAAAAATGTTGATATCTGTTGCATTATATGGTCATATAGCTTCTTCCATGTAGGGCTATAACCATGATTACTTACACATATCCTCCTTCTTCTTCTTCTGCTCCTCCTCATCCTCCCCCTCCTCCTCTTCCTCTACCTCCTCCTACTCTAGGATGAGCTCCAACGGCTCGGATGAGTTCTTCCAGGCTACAAACCATGCGGAACAGACCTTTCGCAAGATGGAGACTTATCTTCAGCACAAGCAGCTGTGTGATGTTGTCTTGATAGCAGGAGATCATAAGATCCCGGCTCACAGGTCAGTGCCTGCTGCTCTTCTTAAATGTAATTTCACCTGCCCACTGGGTTAGAGCTCTACTGGCAGTGTCCCAAGTGACACCCTTATTCCCTATAAAGTGCACTACTTTTGACCACGGACCATAAGGCTCTGGTTAAAAGTAGGGCATTATATAGGGAATTTGGTGCCATTTGGGACACAGCCTATATGATTAATCAGGATCAATATTATTATGATAGCCACCTGTGTGAATCCTTTCACTGATTACCACCATAGATTACCACCATAGACCACCACAAGACTTAGGTTATCTGTACAATCAATAGTACTATCTAATAAACCAGGGCTGCTCTTATTTCAGAAGGGCCTGCTTCAGATAGCAATTTGAGGGTCCAGAAAATCCAGAGGAATAAAAAAATAAATATATGTAACCTTTATTTAACTAGGCAAGTCAGTTAAGAACAAATTATTATTTACAATGATGGCCCAAGAACAGTGGGTTAACTGCCTTGTTCAGGGGCAGAACGACAGATTTTTACCTTGTCAGCTCAGGGACTCAATCTAGCAACCTTTTGGTTACTGGTACAACGCTCTAACCACTAGGCTACCTGTCGCCCCCACAAACAGGAATGACTGTTTACTGAGTGGGTGTGAGTGAAGAAAGCAAAAGAAAAACATACACTTTGATAAAACATGTTGCATAGCCTCAACAGGGCAATCGAAAAAAAAACTAGTCATGACTCCTTGCCATAAGCATTCATTAAACACTTAGTACAAGTGTAATATGACACGATCATTACACATGCATTTACAAAAGTTTTATTATCTGCTCTGTAGAGGACAGACCATAATATCCTCTGTTTCATTTAATAACACATTTCAAAGAAAACTCATTTCCTTGTGCTAGCAGATTTTGATTACTCTCCACTTCAGTTCTTACATTAGCAGACTTGTGAAACAAACCAGACGGAGACATAAACACGATTAGAGCTCTTGAGTCTTTTCTCTATTAGAATTAATTGTAAATGTTGTTTATGAGATACTTTCATTTGTATTTTTTTCATATGCTGCTTCAACAAATAGGATGTAGTCATGGGGAACACAAAGGGTTGTTAGGGGCGGTTAGAGAATCACTGAGCTGAACATCCACTGAAACACCCAGCGAGCCAGCCAGCCATTCTACCTGTAAATCACTGAGCTGTGTCGTAACATCCTCGGAAACACCCAGCCAGCCAGCCATTCTACCTGTAAATCACTGAGCTGTGTCGTAACATCCTCGGAAACACCCAGCCAGGCAGCCATTCTACCTGTAAATCACTGAGCTGTGTCACAACATCCTCTGAAACACCCAGCCAGCCAGCCATTCTACCTGTAAATCACTGAGCTGAGTGTTCCAACATCATCTGAAACACACAGCCAGCCAGCCAGCCAGCCAGCCAGCTGGCCAGCCATACACCCAGCCAGCCAGCCATTCGACCTGTAAATCACTGAGCTCTGTCCCAACATCATCTGAAACACCCAGCCAGCCAGCCAGCCAGCCATTCTACCTGTAAATCACTGAGCTCTGTCCCAACATCATCTGAAACACCCACCCACCCACCCAGCCAGCCAGCCAGCCAGCCAGCCAGCCAGCCATTCTACATATTAATCACTGAGCTGTTTCCCAACATCCTCTGAAACACCCACCCAGCCACCCAGCCAGCCAGCCAGCCAGCCACCCACCCAGCCACCCACCTAGCCAGCCAGCCAGCCAGCCAGCCATTATACCTGTAAATCACTGAGCTGAGTGTTCCAACATCCTTTGAAACACCCAGCCAGCCAGCCAGCCAGTCAGCCAGCCAGCCAGCCAGCCATTCTACCTGTAAATCCCTGAGCTGTGTCCCAACATCATTTTAAATACCCAGACAGCCAACCTTTCTACCTGTAAATCACAGAGCTGAGTGTTCCAACATCGCCTTAAACACCCACCCAGCCAGCCTACCTTTCTACCTGTAAATCAGAGAGCTGATTGTTCTAACATCAATACCCAGAAAGCCAACCAGCCAGCCAGCCATTCTACCTTTTAAAAAAATCGAATAAAATCAAAATGTTTTGGTCACATACACATATTTAGCAGATGTCATTGTGGGTGTAGCGAAATGCTTGTGTTCCTAGATCCAACGGTCCAGTAATATTTAACAATTCACAACAATACACACAAATCTAAAAGTAAAATAATGGAATTCAAAAATATATAAGCATTAGGACGAGTAATGTCTGAGTGGCATTGACTAAAATACAGTAGAAAGTAGTATATACATATGAAATGAGTAAAACAGTATATAAACATTATTAAAGTGACTAGTGTTCCATTTAAAGTGACCAGCGATTCCATGTCTATGTACATAGGGCAGCAGCCTCTAAGGTGCAGGGTTGAGTAAACGCGTGGTAGCCGGCTAGTGATGGCTATTTAACAGTCTGATGGCCTTGAGATAAAAGCTGTTTTTCAGTCTCTCGGTCTCTGCTTTGATACACCTGTAATGACCTCGCCTTCTAGAACAGGTCAGGGTGAACAGGCCGTGACTCGGGTGGATGATGTCCTTGATGATCTTTTTGTCCTTCCTGTGACATTGGGTGCTGTAGATGTCCTGAAGGGCAGGCAGTGCGCCCACAGTGATGTGTTGGGCAGACTGCACCACCTGCAACCGCAGGGCTCTCCTGAGGGTGGTGCAGTCTGCCCAACACATCACCGTGGAGAGCCCTCTGGAGAGCAGGTGGTGCAGTTGCCGTACCAGGCGGTGATACAACCCGACAGGATGCTCTCAATTGTTTATCTCAAAAAATTTGTGAGGGTCTTAGGGGCCAAGCCGAATTTCTCCACACTGTTTGTGTGGGTGGACCATTTCAGATTGTCAGTGATGTGTACGCCGAGGAACTTGAACCTTTTCACCTTCTCCACGGCTGTCCCATCGATGTGAATAGGGGCATGTTCTCTCTGTTGTCTCCTGAAGTCCACGATCAGCTCCTTCGTTTTGTTGACGTTGAGGGAGAGGGTATTTTCCTGGCACCACTCCACCTGGTCCCTCACCTCCTCCCTGTAGGCTGTCTCATCATTGTTGGTAATCAGGCCTACTACTGTTGTGTCATCTGCAAACTTGATGATTGAGTTGGAGGCGTGCGTGGCCATGCAGTCATGGTTGAACAGGGAGTACAGGCGGGGGCTGAGCACGCACCTTTGTGGGGCACCAGTGTTGAGGATCACAGTAGTGGAGATGTTGTTTCCTACCTTCTCCACCTGGAGGCAGCCCGTCAGGAAGTCCAGGACCTAGTTGAACAAGGCGGGGTTGAGACCCAGTGTCCCGAGCTTAATGATGAGCTTGGAGGGTACTATGGTGTTGAATGTTGAGCTATAGTCAATGAACAGCATTCTGACGTAGGTATTCCTCTTGTCCAGATGGGATAGGACAGTGTGCAGTGCGATGTTGATTGCATCGTCTGTGGATCTATTGGGTGGTATGCACATTGAAGTGGGTCTAGGGTGTTAGGTAAGGTGGAGGTGATATGATCCTTAACTAGCCTCTCAAAGCACTTCATGATGACAGAAGTGAGTGCTTCGGGGCGATAGTAATTTACTTCAGTTACCTTTGCTTTCGTGGGTACAGGAACAATGGTGGACATCTTGAAGCAAGTGGGGACAGCAGACTTGGATATGGAGAGATTGAATATGTCCGTAAACACTACAGCCAGCTGGTCTGCGCATGCTCTGAGGACATGGCTAGGGATACCGTCTGGGCCGGGAGCCAAGGGTTAACATGCTTAAATGTCTTACTCACGTCAGCCACGGAGAAGGAGAGCCCACAGTCCTTGGTAGCGGGCCGTATCGGTGGCACTGTGTTATCCGTTATCCTCAAAGCGGGCGAAGAAGATGTTTAGCTTGTACGAGAGCAAGATGTCGGTGTCCACGATGTGGCTGGTTTTCCATTCGTAATCCGTGATTGTTTGTAGACCCTGCCACATACGTCTTGTGTCTGACTCATTGAATTGCAACTCCACTTTGTCTGACGTTTTGCCTGTTTCATTGCCTTATGGAGGGAATAATTGCACTGTTTGGATTCAACCATTTTCCCAGTCACCGTGCCGTGGTTAAATGCGGTGGTTCACACTTTCAGTTTAGCGCGAATGCTGCCATCTGTTCACGGTTTTGGTTTGGGTAGGTTTTAATGTTCACAGTGGGAACAACATTCCCTATACATTTCAGAACGACAGATTTTTACCTTGTCAGCTTGGGGATTTGATCCAGCAACCATTTGGTTATTGGCCCAACGCTCTAACCACCTGTCTACCTACCGCCCCCCTGTATGTTATCACAATCACACCATGAGTAGTTAATCATGAAAGATACACCACTGCCTGTCTTCTTCTCGGAGAGTTCTTTATTCCTGTCTGCGTGATGTACTGAGCCCAACTGGCTGTATGCACGTAGACAGTATATTCGAAGAAAGACATGATTCCGAGAAATAGCGTATGTTACAGTCCGTGATGTCACTCTGGAAGGAGATCCTCGCCCTGAGTTCGTCTACTTTATTGTCCAGGGACTGAACATTAGCGAGTAAAATACTGGATGTGCAGCCTCCGGTATAAGTTAAATTGCCCTAGGGGTTACGAACAAAGGATCCAATTCTGTAAAGTCGTATTTCTGGTCGTAATGCTGGTGAGTTACCGCTGCTCTGATATCCAAAAGTTATTTCCGTCTGTATGTAATAACACAAAAACATTTCTGGGCTAATAACGACACACAAAAAAACAAAGTTGCTTAGGAGCTAGATGCAGAGCTGCCATGTCTGTTGGCACCATCTTCTTAAAAATCACTGAGCTGAGGTGGGCTATATTTGAAAACATGGCACCAAAATTGCTCAAACAGGCTGTGCTATTCGGTGATATACCACCAGGTATACTGTCAGTCTGACATACCACCTGGTATACTGTCAGTCTGATATACCACCTGGTATACTGTCAGTCTGACATACCCCCTGGTATACTGTCAGTCTGACATACCACCTGGTATACTGTCAGTCTGACATACCCCCTGGTATACTGTCAGTCTGATATACCACCTGGTATACTGTCAGTCTGACATACCACCTGGTATACTGTCTATCTGATATACCACCTGGTATACTGTCAGTCTGATATACCAACTGGTATACTGTCAGTCTGACATACCCCCTGGTATACTGTCAGTCTGATATACCACCTGGTAAACTGTCAGTCTGACATACCACCTGGTATACTGTCTATCTGATATACCACCTGGTATACTGTCAGTCTGACATACCAACTGGTATACTGTCAGTCTGACATACCCCCTGGTATACTGTCAGTCTGATATACCACCAGGTATACTGTCAGTCTGACATACCACCTGGTATACTGTCTGTCTGATATACCACCTGGTGTACTGTCTGTCTGATATACCACCTGGTATACTGTCTGTCTGATATACCACCTAGTATACTGTCTGTCTGATATACCACCTGGTGTACTGTCTGTCTGATATACCACCTGGTATACTGTCTGTCTGATATACCACCTGGTGTACTGTCTGTCTGATATACCACCTGGTATACTGTCTGTCTGATATACCACCTAGTATACTGTCTGTCTGACATACCACCTGGTATACTGTCTGTCTGATATACCACCTAGTATACTGTCTGTCTGACATACCACCTAGTATACTGTCTGTCTGACATACCACCTGGTATACTGTCTGTCTGATATACCACCTAGTATACTGTCTGTCTGATATACCACCTGGTGTACTGTCTGTCTGATATACCACCTGGTATACTGTCTGTCTGATATACCACCTGGTGTACTGTCTGTCTGATATACCACCTGGTATACTGTCTGTCTGATATACCACCTAGTATACTGTCTGTCTGACATACCACCTGGTATACTGTCTGTCTGATATACCACCTAGTATACTGTCTGTCTGACATACCACCTAGTATACTGTCTGTCATGGAGCAGCATTTGGATAGTAAATACAGGCCATAGTATAACAATAAAACTTGCAACTCAAACTCAAACTCAGAGCATTTGGTTACATTCCTGGTCAAACTGGCCTTTGTACAGCAGGACAGCCTCTCCGCTCCGTCAAAGCTCCCTCACATCTCCCTCACAGATCCCTCACAGCTCCCTCACAGCTCCCTCACATATCCCTCACAGCTCCCTCACAGCTCCCTCACAGCTCCCTCTCAGCTCCCTCTCAGCTCCCTCACATCTCCCTCTCAGCTCCCTCACAGCTCCCGCACATCTCTGTCACAGCTCCCTCACAGCTCCCTCTCAGCTCCCTCTCAGCTCCCTCACATCTCCCTCTCAGCTCCCTCACAGCTCCCGCACATCTCCGTCACAGCTCCCTCACAGCTCCCTCTCAGCTCCCTCACATCTCCCTCTCAGCTCCCTCACAGCTCCCGCACATCTCCGTCACAGCTCCCTCACAGCTCCCTCTCAGCTCCGCCACATCCCTCTCACAGGTCCCTCACAGCTCTATCAGCATGACATTATGTAACGGATAATCAATGCATATGAAGACGTCAATACAAGGCTGTTGGTTGTGTTGTGTGTGCAGACTGATCCTCAGTGCAGTGACTTGTCCCCCAAATGGCACCCTATTCCCTCTACAGTTATATACTGTAGTGCACTACTTTTGACCAGAGAGTAGTGCACTAAATAGGGAATAGCGTACCATTTGTGACGGCCCTCTGGTTTATTTGCTGGTTGTTGCTGTGTGCAGACTGGTCCTTAGTGCAGTCTCTGACCACTACTTCGTTGTTGTTGTCCTATACAGACTGGTCCTTAGTGCAGTATCTGACTACTTTGCTGCCATGTTCACCAGCGATGTGAGAGAGGCCAAACAGGAGGAGATCAAGATGGAGGGGGTGGATCCAGAAGCCTTGAGATCTCTGGTCCACTTTGCCTACACTGGTGAGAACTTCGCAAACACTCATTTATGTTTCTCAAATGGTACCCTATTTCCTATGTAGTGCACTACTTTGGACCACGACCCAAAGGGCTTGGTCAAAATAATGTACTAAATTAGGAATATGATGCCATTTGAACGTATCCACCCAGTCATACCCATGGAGCCGGCTGGTGCATAAAGGGCAGCATCAAATCTCCACATCTGTCAATCTGTTATTTTATCCCCTGTGCCCCAGGCCTGGTGATGTTTTTAGTTATTTTCTCCCCTGTGCCCCAGGCCTGGTGATGTTTTTAGTTATGTTCTCCCCTGTGCCCCAGGCCTGGTGATGTTTTTAGTTATGTTCTCCCCTGTGCCCCAGGCCTGGTGATGTTTTTAGTTATTTTATCCCCTGTGCCCCAGGCCTGGTGATATTTTTAGTAATTTTATCCCCTGTGCCCCAGGCCTAGTGATGTTTTTAGTTATTTTATCCCCTGTGCACCAGGCATGGTGATGTTTTTAGTTATTTTATCCCCTGTGCCCCAGGCATGGTGATGTTTTTAGTTATTTTCTCCCCTGTGCCCCAGGCATGGTAATGTTTTTAGTTATTTTATCCCCTGTGCACCAGGCATGGTGATGTTTTTAGTTATTTTATCCCCTGTGCACCAGGCATGGTGATGTTTTTAGTTATTTTATCCCCTGTGTCCCAGGCATGGTGATGTTTTTAGTTATTTTATCCCCTGTGCCCCAGGCATGGTGATGTTTTTAGTTATTTTATCCCCTGTGCCCCAGGCATGGTGATGTTTTTAGTTATTTTATCCCCTGTGCCCCAGGCATGGTGATGTTTTTAGTTATTTTATCCCCTGTGCACCAGGCATGGTGATGTTTTTAGTTATTTTATCCCCTGTGTCCCAGGCATGGTGATGTTTTTAGTTATTTTTTCCCCTGTGCCCCAGGCATGGTGATGTTTTTGGAGCTCATAATACACTCTACTTTCATTGTTCTCTGTAACAACATATCTTGTTAATGTTGCAGGTGTCCTTGAATTGAAGGAGGAGACCATAGAGAGTTTATTGGCTGCAGCCTGCCTTCTACAGCTCTCACAAGTCATTGAGGTTTGCTGTAACTTCCTCATGAAACAACTCCATCCATCTAACTGCCTGGGGATACACTCCTTCGCTGACGCCCAGGGATGCATGGATTTGCTCAACGTGGCTCACAACTACACTATGGTAGGAATCCAACCAGGTTTACACAGCCTAAACTCCAAAGAATCACCTTCAATTATTTGGGGGGTCTGTTGCTATTGGCATATTTTCCTTTGGGTGGTTGCCATAGGTCTACATCACATTTTTAGGGTTGGATGACCATTGAATGCTTAGCTAAAGTGCAAATATCATTTTACATTTTAGGATTTTATTTAAAAATGTTTGGTCAAGGTTAGCTATTTTGTGGCTATCAATGTTGAGACATATCAACTAACATTTTGAGAGGTAGGTTTTTATTTTTTAAAATTTTTAATACAGCTGAATTATTTATTTTCACACCTTTTTCTACGGGATCAAGAAGATGCAGTATTTGCTAGATAATGTCCCCGGCTGACGGAGTAAACAACTTATGGAGATAGCTGTTATCTCCTGAAAGACATCTGCTAGGCTCTGTTTAAATAGAGCTCTGTCCAGAACAGTGAGGCTCATCTAATCACAACACTAGCACGACCGCTTCCTGTCCAATCCCTCCAATAAAGAACATGGAGGAAGCGTCCCAAATGGTACCTTATTTACTAAATAGTGCACTACCTTTGACCAGAGCCCATAGTGCACTATATATAGGGAATAGGGCATCATTTTGTACGCAGTCGGAGAGTCACAGAGCTTCCTGTACCACTGTCCTCTGGGTTCTGAATCAACAGCTTGTTATTTTGATAAGGATATTTTTGTCGCTAGTTTACGCTGGATGGATGTTCTATGTTTTGTGACATCCTGTTCCTTTGTGAGAGAAGTGTATTTTTTTCTCCTATAAGTGTCCTAAACCTTGCCCTGCTATCTTTGAGCCCTGTTGTTAAAGTCTTCATGTTAGATTTCAGTAGGCTACTCCCAGAATTAGCCTACTTTAAAAACGACCGGTTCAGATTAGTGCTCTATTATTCATGCTAGCATTTCTGTTTCAACTTAACAAACTTAATCAAAGCATCTCATGCACATTTTGAATTATGATGTGTTCTTTTTCTCGCCAAAACCTCTTCATCTTCTTATGTAATTGTGTTTCTTCTATAGATCAACACACAACTTTTCTCCACTGCTCTTGTTTCTCAAACAGTTACTTACCGCAGGTTTGTCTTCTTGTATAATGAATGGGTGTGTCTGAAATGGCACCCGATTCACTATAAAGTACACTGCTTTTGACCAGGGCCCACATGGTTTTGGTCAAAAAGTAGTGCACTATACAGGGAATTAGGGTGCCATTTCTGAGTCATCCTTTGTTTTTAAATGTCTGTGAATCGAAGAGTCTGCAGTGTAGCATAATTCATGTATTCAATTTGTTGTCAGCATTCTGGCTGATGGTAATTACAAATAATGAATGTCAAACAACATTGGTATAGATGTTCCTACAGTGTGTAGGAAGTAGGATCTCTCTTTCTGAATTACCAGAACAGATCAATGAAGGAGACTCATTTCATTAGGCTTATCACTGCTAAGATCCTAAACCAAGACTCGTGATACATTCTGTGAGCCAACTATAATTTGCAACAGATTAAGGATCAATAGCATGCTTGTTTTTTCATAATTGTTAGGCACTTCCCCAAAGAAATGTTAAATGTGTCAACGTTTATTCTTGCTGGTGCAATAAATAACAGCTCAGTGTCTTGTTCCCTGTTATGTTGAACATAACAGAGCAGCATAAAGGGCTTTTATATAGAATCATCTCTATAACGATATTATCCAGAGAGAGTCCTTGAAGAGGCTCGTAGAGGCAATCACACAAAGCCATTCTGTATATATATATATATATATATATATATATATATATATATATATATATATATATATATATATATGTATTGCCCGGGATGATGGCCAACAAATGGAAGTTGAATCTATATAAAGATGTATACCGAGCTCCAGATTGAACATAATCTTTATTGTCTATTGTCCAATGTGACTGTTACTGTGTATTTGACCTCATACTGACTAAGTTTAAGACCACAGTTAATCATTTGCTATGCAATGATTTTTATTAATTACATTTCTGGCAGTGTGTTTTCACTATGTTCTCGACTAGCATAGAGATCTGGTAACACGATTAATCTGTGGTAAATGCGGAAAGACACATTTCAGTTGAATGCATTCAGGTGTACAACTGACTCAGTATCCCCCTTTTTCCATCGTTCCTTCCCCTTCCCCTCTGTGGCTTAGCTGTCATGTTGGCCCATGTTAGCAACATTGATGTTATAATGTGTTGTTCATTAGGTTTAAATAAGTTCACCGCCCGATTTATCCACTGATTCCTTCCTGTGTCAGTCAAATACTGAGAATCAATCAACCGAGAAACAAATGAGGCATTCGGTCCGTATTGACTGTATATTTAGCTCCTGAGACAGACAGCTCAGACCATTTCTTAATACTGTTGTCCGAGAATGTATGATCATACTCCTGATTTCAGTATATAGAAAATGTATTTGTTGTTGTAAACAACACATTTAAACCATCTACTGGTAAGACGTTTACACTAGATCTACGTAAGCAATTTCTCTACCTAATCTACTTATATACCCAATGAATGACTAACTTCTACATGCAATAAGTAATGTCTTCTTTCATTTATTAATTGTATTTTTTATCCAGGCAGCACCTGAAAATTGGATGTAAGTATTTTGCAACCCAACGTCCAGATGAAAACGAGCCCAGCGTTTTGGCGACCGTCATCTGTAAGGTTGGGTTGCAGTATTTTCCCTTTACCAGTAAGTCCTCCTCCCTGTCACATCCCTGTTTCAGGAGCACTTCCTAGAGGTGATTCAGAACCAGGAGTTTCTCCTGCTTCCTACTGCTGAGATCGTCAAACTCTTGGCCAGTGACGACATAAACGTACCAGATGAGGAGACCATCTTCCAGGCTCTGATGACGTGGGTGCGGTTCGATGTTCAGCATCGCCAGCAGGACCTTGGGGTTCTCCTGGCCTACATCCGCCTGCCACTTCTACCTCCACAGGTGGGCAGTCAGTAGGTTATCAATGACTTCATCAAAACTAGACTGGAAAAGATGGCGGACTGAACACAGCAGTGTAGTTCACCTCAAGATAAAAACATAATATTCAATATCGGTAAATTAGACTAAATATTAGCACTTCACAATCTGGTGGGTAATAACCTTCAATCTGGATAACAACACAAAACAAATCATAAGGCTAGAGAAATATATCGACAAATATTATGAAAACAAGCAACACTCAAAGATGACAGAGAGTAAGAGATGGGAACCTATTTCAAAAACGAAAACGTGATTCTTCTACAGACACAGAAGATTTAATATTTTCACCACCGGGAATGGTAAAGGTCGAAACGCATCTGTTAAAATCAATAAATGACAAACTGGGTATACTAGAACTAGTCAGTAAGGATATAAAAGAGTTGAAGGCCTCGAGATGAGTGACCAAAAACCTGCAACATTGGAGAAAGACACAAACAAGCTGAAAGGGACAGTCAACAAGATAAAAACCGAAGTTAATGAACTTAAAAAGGAGAACATCATTCTGAGAGAAGCCTTACTTGACATACAGACTAGATCCATGAGAGAGAATCTGGTACTTACAGGAATACAAGAGAAAGAAGGAGAAGTTCCTGAATCTGTAGTTAGTGAGTTCCTCCTTACAGCTCTTCAGATCCCACGTGAAGCTATCGACAAAATCCAACTCGAAGTGGTACATCGTTTCGGATAGAGGGCAGAGGTATGAATGCCCAATCGTTACAAAATTTGCTTTCTTTAAAGATAAAATAATGATTAAAAGCCTGGGTAAAAGACTTGCTGGCACAAAAATAGGCATGAATGACCAGTTCCCGAAGGAAATTACAGAACGGAGGTCTGTAGTTCTGTATCCAATATTCAAGGAAAATAGATTGAAAGGAGAAAGAGTAGCTCTAGTAGTCGATAAACTGTATATTGATAACCAGTTGTTCAGAGACACAAAGATTACTCCATGGTTATTCTAAAAATTACAAAGTTCTCATAGAGGAGGCAAATAATGAAACACACAATACTAGCCATGGTATGAATCGTAATGATACCAAAAAATATATAGCTTTTCTATCTATCGTGATTGTAACACAAAAGCACAAATGCAACATGGTGGTGATAAAAACACAGCAGACAGAAGGCACAGTATGTGTGGATGTATTGAGATGGATGGTGTGGTGTGTGTGTTTTATGGTGTTTGGGAAAGTGTGGCGTTAAGTGAGTGAGAAAGAAAATGGATGCATATCCCAGAACCAATGTGTCTGTGAGCAGGGGTTGTGAGAGAGCTTTCAATGTTGTGCAGATGAGGGATATACATTTTTATAATGAATTATACACCTTATTTATTTATTTATTTATTGTCCTATCTTGGTGGAACTGCATTTTAAAATAAATTATACATCTAATGTATTTTATTGTCCAGTCATGGGGAACTACATTTAAAAAGTAAATTCTAAAGTTTCATTAATGTATTTATGGTCCTATCTTGATGGAACGGTCCACTACCCTCTACTCTAGACACCAACCTGAATGACCCAGATACTAAAGAGAAGTCCCTAACTGTTTTATGGGCCTGCTGTAAGCTGCCTGTATGCAGCCAAAATGTGGTCAGAGACCTTCTAGAGCAGCACCACCCCCTCAAGATTCTGAGCCTGCTTGGCAGGGTTGGTCCTGCAAAGCCAAAGCCCCCTAAAGGGAGACCATAATATACAAGAAAACTCTCAAAGCTGCTAATGAGAACCTTGACGACCTTGTATCTAGCCGGTGGGGATTCCGGTTTGGTGCCCCGACCCAGGAAGTGGCAGAGCTGGCAACACTAGCTGCAGTAACCCATGGGGAGGGGGTCACACTCAGACATTCAGAGAAGGGGCATATTATTGTGGCCCTGGTGGCACAAAATCAAAGGTCTGACTGCACAAAAATGCCAGGGAATATGGTCACTACGGGGGACCAGGTGTTTCAGGGGTAGGGTGTATATCTGGCCTCCATCACCTAGGATTTGACAATGGTTAATCAAATCTCCCCATTTCTGCCTTTTTTTTGCTCAGTTTTCCTGGCCTTCTCATACAGCTGCAACTGTACACGCATTTGTAAATCAATACCTTTCTTGAGTTGGGTTGAGTGTGTGTGTGTGTGTGTGTGTGTGTGTGTGTGTGTGTGTGTGTGTGTGTGTGTGTGTGTGTGTGTGTGTGTGTGTGTGTGTGTGTATTCCACAACTGTTGCGAGAGAGTAAAAGATGTTAGGGACAAGGAAGAAGCCACTGCTCCAAAACCGCCATAAAAAAAGCAGACTACGGTTTGCAACTGCATATGGGAACAAAGACTGTACTTTTTGGAGAAATATCCTCTGGTCTGATGAATCAAAAATGTCCATAATGGCCATAATGACCATCGTTAAGTTTGGAGGAAAAAGGGGGAGGCTTGCAAGCTGAAGAACACCATCCCAACCATGAAGCACGGGGGTGGCAGCATCATTTTGTGGGGGTGCTTTGCTGCAGGAGGGACTGGTGCACTTCACAAAATAGATGGCATCATGAGGAAAGGAAAATTATTTGGATATATTGAAGCAACATTGGAAGACATCAGTCAGGAGGTTAAGGCTTGATCGCAAATGGGTCTTCCAAATGGACAATGACCCCAAGCATACTTCCAAAGTTGTGGCAAAATGGCTTAAGGACAAAAAAGTCAAGGTATTGGAGTGGCCAACACAAAGCCCTGACCTCAATCCTATAGAAAATGTGTGGGCAGAACTGAAAAATCTTGTGCGAGCAAGGAGGCCTACTAACCTGACTCAGTTACACCAGCTCTGTCAGCAGGAATGGGACAAAATTCACCCAACTTATTGTGGGAAGTTTGTGGAAGGCTACCCGAAACGTTTGACCCAAGTTAAACAATTTAAAGGCAATGCTACCCAATGCTAATTGAGTGTATTTAAACTTCTGACCCTCTGGGAATGTGATGAAAGAAATAAAAGCTGAAATAAATAATTCTCTCTACTATAATTCTGACATTTCACATTCTTAAAATCAAGTGGTGATTCTAACTGATCTTAGACAGGAATTTTTTACTAGGATTAAATGTCAGGAATAGTGAAAAACTAAGTTTAAATGTATTTGGCTAAGGTGTATATAAACTTCCAACTTCAACTGTAGTTACCTAAAAAAATATATGGGGGATTGGACAGGATGCAGACATTTACATTGAAGGAAGTAACAATCTATCCGCAATCCGCAAAGCTGATCCACCCATTAAAAATATAAAAAAAATAATTTATCAATGACTTTAACACAAATGGTACCCTTCTCTACCTCCACAGGTGGGCAGTCAGTAGGTTATCAATGACTTCATCACAAATGGCACCCTATTCCCTATATAGTGCATTACATTTGACCAGGGGACAATGAGCTGGTTAATGCTTCCTGGTTGAATGCTGTTACTGCTTCCTAGTTGAAAGACATACATTTAGCTAATACAATGTAATAATTATATATATTTTTTTTTTCTTGTTGTTTTGTTTCCTACATATTTTTATGCTGCACTCACCATCGCCCTTTGGGGATAATGAAGATTTACTGAACTGAACTGAACTCCCCTTTAATTCCAGCTCCTAGCTGACCTGGAGAACAACACAATGTTCTCAGATGACCTGGAATGCCAGAAGCTTCTAATGGAAGCCATGAAGTACCATCTGCTGCCGGAGCGTCGTCTCATGTTCCAGAGCCCCAGGACTAAACCCAGGAAGTCCACCGTAGGAGTACTCTACGCTGTGGGAGGCATGGACGCTACCAAGGGTTAGACCTAGACTTTATTCCCTACTCCCCTAATGTATATAGTGCACTAGGCCCATAGGGCTCTGGTCAAAAGAAGTGCCCTATATAGGGTTTTGCATCCCAAATGGCACCCTACTCCCTATATAGTGCACCACTTTTGACTTAAGCCCGATATAGTGAATAGGTTGCCATTTCAGGTGCATTCGTAGTCTTTATGGAGTTTGCCCCAGTGTGAGACATAAAGCTCAGTAAATCCATTATGTCTATTGGACCCTAATGGCTTGCTACTATTAATAAAAGCCCACAGGTTTTGATCAATGAGCCTCATTACCAAGATGGATGCCCACTAACGTGTGATGTCACAGTCGATCTCGCCCGACCACGACGACGCTTTTATTGTTACAGACTTCAGGTCTATTAGGCTACTAATGTAATGCAGCTCAATCCACACGACTGAGATTAACCCTTTCATTCCACGGACTAACACTATTTATTTACAGTGGGGCAAAAAAGTATTTAGTCAGCCACCAATTGTGCAAGTTCTTCCACTTAAAAAGATGAGAGAGGCCTGTAATTTTCATCATAGGTACACTTCAACTATGACAGACAAAATTAGGAAAAAAATCCAGAAAATCACATTGTAGGATTTTTTATTAATTTATTTGCAAATTATGGTGGAAAATAAGTATTTGGTCAATAACAAAAGTTTATCTCAATACTTTGTTATATACCCTTTGTTGGCAATGACACAGGTCAAACGTTTTCTGTCTTTTCACACACTGTTGCTGGTGTTTTGGCCCATTCCTCCATGCAGATCTCCTCTAGAGCAGTGATGTTTTGGGGCTGTCGCTGGGCAACACGGACTTTCAACTCCCTCCAAAGATTTTCTATGGGGTTGAGATCTGGAGACTGGCTAGGCTAATCCTGACCTTGAAATGCTTCTTACGAAGCCATTCCTTCGTTGCCCGGGCGGTGTGTTTGGGATCATTGTCATGCTGAAAGACCCAGCCACGTTTCATCTTCAATGCCCTTGCTGATGGAAGGAGGTTTTCACTCAAAATCTCACGATACATGGCCCCATTCATTCTTTCCTTTACACGGATCAGTCGTCCTGGTCCCTTTGCAGAAAAACAGCCCCAAAGCATGATGTTTCCACCCCCATGCTTCACAGTAGGTATGGTGTTCTTTGGATGCAACTCAGCATTCTTTGTCCTCCAAACATGACGAGTTGAGTTTTTACCAAAAAGTTATATTTTGGTTTCATCTGACCATATGACATTCTCCCAATCCTCTTCTGGATCATCCAAATGCTCTCTAGCAAACTTCAGACGGGCCTGGACATGTACTGGCTTAAGCAGGGGGACACGTCTGGCACTGCATGATTTGAGTCCCTGGCGGCGTAGTGGGTTACTGATGGTAGGCTTTGTTACTTTGGTCCCAGCTCTCTGCAGGTCATTCACTAGGTCCCCCCGTGTGCTTCTGGGATTTTTGCTCACCGTTCTTGTGATCATTTTGACCCCACGGGGTGAGATCTTGCGTGGAGCCCCAGATCGAGGGAGATTATCAGTGGTCTTGTATGTCTTCCACTTCCTAATAATTGCTCCCACAGTTGATTTCTTCAAACCAAGCTGCTTACCTATTGCAGATTCAGTCTTCCCAGCCTGGTGCAGGTCTACAATTTTGTTTCTGGTGTCCTTTGACAGCTCTTTGGTCTTGGCCATAGTGGAGTTTGGAGTGTGACTGTTTGAGGTTGTGGACAGGTGTCTTTTATACTGATAACAAGTTCAAACAGGTGCCATTAATACAGGTAACGAGTGGAGGACAGAGGAGCCTCTTAAAGAAGAAGTTACAGGTCTGTGAGAGCCAGACATCTTGCTTGTTTGTAGGTCACCAAATACTTATTTTCCACCATAATTTGCAAATATATTCATTAAAAATCCTACAATGTGATTTTCTGGATTTTTTTTTCTCTCATTTTGTCTGTCATAGTTGACGTGTACCTATGATGAAAATTACAGGCCTCTCTCATCTTTTTAAGTGGGAGAACTTGCACAATTGGTGGCTGACTAAATACTTTTTTGCCCCAATGTAGCTGATACTAAAATGGATCCTATACAGTTTAGATATACAGTTAATAGAACACATTACAGCGTGTGTTTGAGAAACACAATATATTAAAACGTAGGTGTTTAATCAAACACTATGATAGATATGGAGGGTAAGTGGAATCAGAACAGAATATAATTCAATGCTCAGCCTCTTTAAACCTGCTTACCCTGAACAATTAATCAAATGGCCACCTGGACTATTTACATTGACCCCCCCCCGCCCTTGTTTTTACACTGCTGCTACTACGGTATCTGTTTATTATCTATTCATAGTCACTTTACCCATACCTACATGCACAAATGGCCTCGACTAACCTGTACCCCTGCACATTGACTTGATACCAGGAACCCTTGTATATAGCCTCCTTATTGTTATTTTATTGTGTTACTTTTTATTTAATTTTTTACTTTAGTTTATGTAGTAAATATTTTCTTAACTGTATTTCTTGAACTGCGTTGTTGGTTTAGGACTTGTAAGTAAGCATTTCACGGTAAAGTCTATACCTGTTGTATTTGGCGTGTGTGACAAATAAACTTATTTTTTTTTGGGGGGGGGGGGTCACCTGAAGTCGTCAGCATC
The DNA here is from genome assembly GCF_901001165.1 of Salmo trutta. Lineage (NCBI taxonomy): Eukaryota > Metazoa > Chordata > Actinopteri > Salmoniformes > Salmonidae > Salmo > Salmo trutta. The sequence continues at coordinate 38,012,792 of NC_042969.1, read as the reverse complement.
ATCCTTGTCTGTTCCTATAGGATCTGTAGATCTCATTGTCTGTTCCTATAGGATCTATAGATCTCCTTGTGTGTTCCTATAGGATCGATAGATCTCCTTGTGTGTTCCTATAGGATCTATAGATCTCCTTGTGTGTTCCTATAGGATCTATAGATCTCCTTGTGTGTTCCTATAGGATCTATAGATCTCCGTGTGTGTTCCTATAGGATCTATAGATCTCCTTGTGTGTTCCTATAGGATCTATAGATCTCATGGTCTGTTCCTATAGGATCTATAGATCTCCTTGTCTGTTCCTATAGAATCTATAGATCTCCTTGTATGTTCCTATAGGATCTATAGATCTCCTTGTGTGTTCCTATAGGATCCATTGATCTCCTTGTGTGTTCCTATAGGATCTATAGATCTCCTTGTATGTTCCTATAGGATCTATAGATCTCCTTGTGTGTTCCTATAGGATCTATAGATCTCCTTGTGTGTTCCTATAGGATCTATAGATCTCCTTGTGTGTCCCTATAGGATCTATAGATCTCCTTGTATGTTCCTATAGGATCTATAGATCTCCTTGTGTGTTCCAATAGGATCTACGACCATAGAGAAGTATGACCTGCGGACTAACACATGGATCCAGGTGGGAGTGATGAACGGCCGGAGGCTTCAGTTCGGGGTGGCAGTGATCGACGACAAGCTGTACGTGGTGGGGGGCCGAGACGGGCTGAAGACATCCAACATGGTGGAGTGTTACAACCCTTTCAACAATGTCTGGTCCACCATGCCTCCCATGTCTACGCACAGACATGGACTCGGTGGGTTTACAGTAAAAAATAAAATAAAAAATACATTTCATACCTATGCTATTGTAGCACAAACTCAGTGGGATTACAATTCATACCTATACTATTGTAGCACAAGCTGTTCCTATATAAAACCTTGTCAGCCTACCGTACGCCTGCTCTGATTGTCTCTTTTCCCTGGCCGTTTCTCATACGTTTCATGTCAGAGGAATGGTTTGATTCACAGTTGAAATAGGTCTATGCCTGTGAACTGAGGCGATGTAGTCAAGTATTCATCTCACTTGTCTGTGGTTGGCTTTTCTGAGATATGGGTGAACACGCTTGCCCCAGAGATTACAGTGAATAGTATTACCTAGTCTCCTTTGATCGGGGCTGTAGCAGATAGCTCTCATACTTTGCTTGTGGTGAGCACGGTTTAACTGTGAAGATGTGAGGAGCTACATAGCCTCCCTGCTAAGGCTTTGTCCTGCTGTGTGCATTCAGCAAAGAAGGAACTACTTATTCATATTTTCAAATCAACAATAACTGGTTTTTAAAATGGCTATTTCAGTTGAACTTTTATTCATACGGAAGGTAGAATGTTTACAGGTGATGTTCCTTTAGAATAATGTTGTACTCTAAACCAGAACATTACCAGCCATTATATAAATCCATTTATTGTGTTGTACAGTAACATCCTATATTCATTGTTGTTGGAAAACATTTTCCCCTCTGTGACCCCAGCAATAACAGGAATAACACAGTTGTTTTATATTCTGTTTGGAGAACAGACCCTGTGTTGAAATACTATTTGAAATCTTTCTAATACTACGTTTTCCCAAGCCTGCCTGGTGCTAGATGGGCGGTTTTGTAGTTTTGGGGCTATTATATTGGTTCCATTAAACCAATCAAATGGAAAATGATATTTTTTTTAAATGACTTAAAATAGTACTAGATCCCAAGTCTGTTTAAGGGAATAGAATAGACTACATTCGTTCAGTTCCACGTAATGGTGACTCATCTAACAGCACTTCAACTGTTCTAGAATGAGCATCGTGGTTGATGCCTCTGGTTGAGCATCTTACAGACAGACAGACAGACAGACAGACAGACAGACAGACAGACAGACAGACAGACAGACAGACAGACAGACAGACAGACAGACAGACAGACAGACAGACAGACAGACAGACAGACAGACAGACAGACAGACAGACAGACAGACAGACAGACAGACAGACAGACAGACAGACAGACAGACAGACAGACAGACAGACAGACAGAAAGTCTTGTATAGCTAACCTTGTGGGGTTACACAATTCAGTCCCATTCAAAATTATATTTTCCCACACACACACACACACACACACACACACACACACACACACACACACACACACACACACCAACACACCCACACACACACACACACACACACACAGAGTATGCTCTGGTTGATGGTTCCCCCCTCTTTCTAACTCTCCAGGTATAACAGTGTTGGAGGGCCCCATGTATGCAGTAGGTGGCCATGATGGATGGAGTTACCTGAATACAGTGGAGAGGTGGGACCCCCAGGCTAGACAGTGGAACTATGTGGCCAGCATGTCCACCCCACGCAGCACTATGGGAGTCACCGCACTCAATGGAAAGTAAGTGGCTGTACTAAAACATTATGACAGCATACAGTAACAGTTGTTACTGAAACACAAGCTTATTTATGACATAAGGCACAAAATGAAAGGAGAATGTATTATGTATATAGACACTAGAAGCTAATAACCAGCACAACAGGAAAACTAAGTTCTGTTTCTTGTTATGTAACACATTTTGGTTAAGGTCTAATCTTCGTATAAAAACAAGAAGGCTTTTCTTTGTGTGTAAGCCTGGGCCTAGACTACAACAGCTCTACGTTACATAATGGCAGACAACAAAGTACTGTTTTGCGGTGTGTTTTCACTCTATAAAACCTTTTTAGATTTTCTTCCTGCATCTGGGTGAAAAATAGAAAACAAGGAAGGAAGACTTTTCTACAATCCTCCATCTCTCTCCTCTTAAGGAAAGAATATGCTTCTACAACCCTTCATCCCTCTCTGCTAAGGAAGATGTTTCTCCACCCCTCCATCCCTCTCTGCTAAGGAAGATGTTTCTCCACCCCTCCATCCCTCTCTGCTAAGGAAGATGTTTCTCCACCCCTCCATCCCTCTCTGCTAAGGAAGATGTTCCTCCACCCCTCCATCCCTCTCTGCTAAGGAAGATGTTTCTCCACCCCTCCATCCCACTCTGCTAAGGAAGATGTTTCTCCACCCCTCCATCCCTCTCTGCTAAGGAAGATGTTTCTCCACCCCTCCATCCCTCTCTGCTAAGGAAGATGTTTCTCCACCCCTCCATCCCTCTCTGCTAAGGAAGATGTTTCTCCACCCCTCCATCCCTCTCTGCTAAGGAAGATGTTTCTCCACCCCTCCATCCCTCTCTGCTAAGGAATATGTTTCTCCACCCCTCCATCCCTCTCTGCTAAGGAATATGTTTCTCCACCCCTCCATCCCTCTCTGCTAAGGAAACCTGGGATTCTCCCTCCCTTAAAAGACAATACTTTCTAGGAATGACCGACACAACATTTCTTGAAGAGAAATGAGCATAATTTCTGAGCAGCATCCAAAGTCAGATTTGTAATGCTTTTATTGTCCTTACAGATTGTTTGCAGTTGGCGGTCGGGATGGGAGCTCGTGTCTGCGGTCGATGGAATGCTTTGATCCACACACCAACAAGTGGAGTATGTGTGCCCCCATGGCGAAGCGGAGAGGAGGGGTGGGTGTGGCCACGTACAACAGTTTCCTTTATGCTGTGGGTGGTCATGATGCCCCGGCGTCCAACCACTGCTCCAGACTCTCAGACTGTGTAGAGAGGTAAAAAAAAAGACTGCTCCCAGACTCTCAGACTGTGTAGAGAGGTAAAAAACATAGCTTTAATCTACAGTATGGCTGCATTTCGATTCTTGGGACTTGCACACTTCCTGAAATGCATTCAACAATGGTGGAAACTCTCTCTAGCCTAGGCTTACACCAATCCAATGCTTTAAAATCCATGACAGAAATGGAAGTGCACACTTTTGGGAGTAGGGCAGAGAATCGGAATGTAGCCTATGTCAGTACTGTACTAGAGCAACAACAAAAAAGTCAACATCGTTTTTTCCAAGTGTCTTGTTATAGACTCATGGATTTTATGATGATGATAGCTATACAAATAGAGACACAGAGACATTTTAGGTTGTGGGTGTGTGTGGTGCTTTTCTGAGGCTTTGGCCATGTTCGAGAGCATTAAAACTGTGACGTATCATGGGTAAAATAAGACTGACTGCCTGATCTACAAATAAGACTGAGTAGTTCATTTTGATGCAAGGTGATTTGTAGATCAGTCAGTCTCTACTCGCCTTTAAAGTCGGCTGCAATGTCGAACGCAGCCATTAAGTTTGTTTCAAATTGCAGTTGACGGTGCAGGCAACTGCCGACAGACTGATCTACAAAAAAAAAAACGTTGCATCATAAATAACTACTCATTATTATTTGTAGATCAGTCAGTCAGTCACAATTTACACATAATGCATCACAGTTTTGATGCTCTCAAACATGGCCATTGTCTCTGTCTATCTGCAAGTACAGGGCAAACCCAATACACCTCATTCTTTCCATGGGAGTTGGTTTTTTAGCAGTGTGATTATCTGGCTTCTGTCACCCTCTGCTGGCTAATTCTGTAAAAAATCTACCTGTATCTGATACACACTGCATGTGACCCTATCAATGAACAGAATACCATCATGTCAAAACAATTAAATTGAAAACAACATGAAAAACGTCACAAGATATTGTTGAATTCATCCATATACAAGTTGTACTCTTTGCTCTGTATCTCTTAAATATCCCAGGGAGGCTGGGATATACTTCTTCAGGTATATTTACCCTTGTATGTCACTGCAGGTATGATCCCAAAACAGACACATGGACCACAGTGTCCTCTCTGAGTGTCCCCAGGGATGCTGTAGGTATCTGTCTGCTAGGAGACAGGCTATATGCTGTTGGAGGATACGACGGAACATCCTACCTGAACAGTGTTGAGTCCTATGATGCACAGAACAATGAATGGACTGAGGTAACTTGAATTATTTCTTAGATTTTCTTACAATGCTTTTCGAACCATAATTTCTCAATTCCAATAGCCTGGCACAATTCCTTACTGTAATCCATTTTTAAGACAGACTGTACGACCTTGCATCAACTTGTACTGTATGTCTCCAATAGGAGGTCAATCTCAACATCGGAAGGGCTGGAGCCTGTGTTGTAGTTGTGAGAATACCTTGAGGACTACAACTCCATACAACCCACTGGAATGCCACACAGGAAACAGGATATAATGTCACCACTGATGTCGCTAAGAATATGTTTTTTTCTACTGTAAAGGCAAACCTATATTGCATTCCTCACAAACCATTGTTTCTGTCAACAGTGATTTTCATTGTCCAAGGATTTTCTTTTTGATTATGAGAATGTACTTTACCATATCTACGAATCAACAATCTGCATAGTAGTGGTTAAAAAAGTAGGAAACCTTGCCACACTCTTGTTGATATGGTTGCTCTGTTAAAATGGTCTGTCAGAAAATGTTTTCTATATGATACAAAGAAAGAAATTACATTTAACCCATAAGAGTCGAAACCCTGTCTAAGCCAGGGGAGGGGGATTTTACGACTCATTGAAGTATAACAAAATAATTATTTGATGAACATTTTTATTTGGCCTGCTATTAGCCAATACAAAACGCATTGAATAACAGATTCACTACACGGAACAACAGATAGTCCCAAAACAAAATCTAAAGGAAGTTTGTTTTGAAGTGTCTGTCCTATATCTGAGAGATATAAGAAAGATCAGGAAGCGTTTGTATTTTTTTTTTTTACATGTATTTAACCCCTTATTTTTAGCACTGAACAGTCTAAGCCCTGTCTAAGCCGGTGGAGGGAGGGTTCTACTAAGCTATATGGAATTGTTTTAAGAAAGTCATATCAAGGGTCGTTTAGCTATTCGATTTGGAATTTTAAGGCCCCTTGAAGTATCAAAAAATTATGTACTTTTTTTTTTTATGAACATTTTTATTTGGCCTGACTGCTATTAGCCAATATAAACATTGAATAACAGATTCACTACATAGAACAACACATAGTCACCCACAAAAACATCTAAAGGAAGTTTGAGCTATAAGAAAGATCAGGAAACATTTGTTATTTTTTGGGGGACATGTATTTAACCCCTTATTTTTGGCACTGAACAGTCTCCATATACAGTATACTTCCATAAATTTTTTCAACTGATACTGTGGGACTTTCAGACGAGTCTTGCGAGACATGTACGTGTTCATGAGAGTCTCACCTTTCCACATGGGGGGTCATATTAGTGTGTAGCCCAAACTGTTCGGACGCTACAGACAGAAGTTGGCATAATCGGCTGTACCGAGTTCAGAGAAGTCCCAAGAAACTTGTGGGGGTTTGTAGAGCCAAATGAAGAACACCATCATGTGGGTGAGAGTCTCATCCTTATATAGAGGGGTCATAATAGTTTGGACGTTGCATAAGATTTTGTGAGAAAAAAAAAACGTTTTTGTGAGAGGGGGGGTCTCATGGTCTGACAAGCGTCAGTCTAGCTCTGTTGAAGTAGGTTGTTTTGATGGATTGAGATGCATCCAATGCAAAAAAAAAACAAAAAAAAACTGATATCCCAAGCTTAAACTGACCGAATTTGATTGGGGGATTTTGTATTATGCTAATTAGATTTCCGCGAGTGCACGGACATGGACCTTAGGGGTTTAATTGATACTTTTACATTTATACAGTTGCATTCTATATTTGTCTCATCACATATGAATATTTTTTTGATTTATATTCTAAAATATATATATATCTCTCTTTTAGCCACCTGGAAATGAATACATCTCTGTTATTAACTGGTTCACTTCATATCTGGGTGAAGGTGCTCTGCGTACCAATGATTTCTACTCTTGGACAAACAGTTTTTTAAGAAAGACCACTGTGAATAATACTGAAGATGATGAGTTTTGTAAAGTACAATACCGGGATGCTTTGTCAGACCAATTTGAGGAAGTTACTCATAATGTATATCGTTTTTTTAGCAAGGAAAGAAATCTAAAGGACATTTTTAAAATTGTTTTTTTTTTCTTTCTTTTTTTCTTGGAAGCTATAGATGAATTACACCAAAGTCATTAGCCTGTCTTACAAAATGTGTCGTACATGTTTTAAAAAATTAAGTTTACACAATCGTGAATATATAAATATATCATATTGATATTTCTCATTACTGTAAAGATTGTTTTATAAGTTTGTCAAAATTGCAGTCATCTTGATAACCTCACATCATTCCTAAACCATTAAACCATCAACTCCAGATGTTGGTTTTATATTTTGGAATTCTAGTTAACATTACGTTGTAAGTTAACAATATGCCCTTCTTCTTTATTTCACTTCATGTTTGCTACTGACTTATGAATAAACTGTGAGCTGGTTTCCCAGACAGGAATTATGCCTAGTCTTGTACTAAGACACACTTTCAATGGAGAATCTCCATGAAACACATTTTGTTTTTGTTGTTGTTTAGGACTGGACCTAGGCTTTATCTGTGTCTGGGAATCCGTCCCTATATGACGTTGAGAACATTAAATACAGCTTTGAGTTACTACATTATCACCATGTGTACAGACTCTTTCACATCATGGCCTGTTGAGTTCATCTGTAAACAACATTACTTTTTTCTGTTTACACACTGAGGATCGTTCAGCTTGGAATATTACAAATGTATTGACGTGCTCTGTGGCCAAATGTAGATTTTTATCCTGATTTTTTACACTGCATACAGATCTAGAAATAAAACAACTTCATTGTCCTCTTTTGTGTCTGTAAGTTGCCCTGGATATGAGTTTCTGCTATTTTTTAAACCCCATTCATACCTGGTGTTTACATGACTCCTTTCTCATGATTTTTGTCAATATTTTGATTGTGCCCACATTTTTAGACAGGTGTAAACTATTAACAGACACATCTTCCTGACCACATGTGAAGACGGATCTAGACGGTGAAACCATTTAAATCGAAATGATCAAAATCATTGACAGGTGACACCATTGACTTATGGCATCAATGTCTAAAAATGAATAAATAAGTATTATTTAGAAAAATATACCTGCGAAATAATTAGCATACAAGGAAATCTGGTCACAATGCGGACACTGAATGGACAAGAGACACATTTTAATACCATGTCTAGAGGTGGCAATCCTTGATCAGATAGTGATTGGATCATATTGATCAGATCAGAAAACCCACATGTTAGCGCAAGATGTAAACTATGCTTATGTGTCAAGGTAGGAACCATGTTTCCGAGGGAAGGTTTCAACTTCGTATCTGTGCCATTACGGCGTCTGTGACAGCATTTTAAAGTTGTACATTTTCTTCCTCTTTTGTGTTTGAAAAAAGTGTAAGTGGTGAGTGGAAATGGGGTCCAAGCAGTGAGTTGAATCACACCTCCCTTCAGGTGATTGTCTTTATGTCCGATACTTTCTACAAGGAAACCAATTTAAAGGGTAAAATCTTATTTCTGGTAGAAATGTAGGACCTTAATTTGATCACCCGGTTGCAGGAGAATTTTCCTTCTATGCAGGAAATGTAAACCTTGTAGTGTATTTGAAGTTTAAAAAAGCTTTTGAAGTTTGTAATTCCCATTTTGAAAAGTCATTATTATCAAATCAAATCAAAGTTTATTTGTCACGTGCGCCGAATACAACAGGTGTAGGTAGACCTTACAGTGAAATGCTGAATACAACAAGTGTAGACCTTACAGTGAAATGCTGAATACAACAAGTGTAGACCTTACAGTGAAATGCTGAATACAACAGGTGTAGTAGACCTTACAGTGAAATGCTGAATACAACAAGTGTAGACCTTACAGTGAAATGCTGAATACAACAAGTGTAGACCTTACAGTGAAATGCTGAATACAACAAGTGTAGACCTTACAGTGAAATGCTGAATACAACAGGTGTAGACCTTACAGTGAAATGCTGAATACAACAAGTGTAGACCTTACAGTGAAATGCTGAATACAACAAGTGTAGACCTTACAGTGAAATGCTGAATACAACAAGTGTAGACCTTACAGTGAAATGCTGAATACAACAAGTGTAGACCTTACAGTGAAATGCTGAATACAACAGGTGTAGACCTTACAGTGAAATGCTTACTTACAGGCCCTAACCAATAATGCCATTTGTAAGTAAAAAATAGATATTAGGTGAACAATAGATAAGTAAGGAAATAAAAAACAACAGTAAAAAGACAGTGAAAATAACAGTAGCGAGGCTATATACAGGGACCGGTTAGTCGGGCTAATTGAGGTAGTATGTACATATAGATATGGTTAAAGTGACTATGTATATATGATGGACAGAGAGTAGCAGTAGCGTAAAAGAGGGGTTGGCGGGTGGTGGGTTGCGGGACACAATGTAGATAGTCCGGCTAGCCAATGTGCGGGGGCACCGGTTAGTCGGGCTAATTGAGGTAGTATGTACATGTAGATATGGTTAAAGTGACTATGCATATATGATAAACAGAGAGTAGGAAGGTGTTGCTCATGTTTGGTATATTCAGTGTAAGTTTAGATGGATCCCTAGTACAGGATAACAGCAGTGATCTCTAGCTGTTACTTGAACCAAAAAAATAGCATCAATCCATAATAGGAATGAGAATATATGAAAAATGAAACAATTGTCCTTTATGTATGTGACTACAGTATCTGTGTAATTGTCACGTATTTTTTAGTTTGAAAGAGGCCTCTGATAACAGTCATTTATGTTTGCAAGATTTGTTCTACAACATTTCTGCATATGAAAAATGCTCTGAAAGCACTCCTGAAGTTCTCTGTCCATTTGAACACTCCATGTGCTCAGACCAACCATTCTACACAGGCAGGAAGACATCCATTTATCTGCTTTGTCTTTAAAATAAACTGCTTCTGGTTTGGGGAGATGGTGTTTATTATGATGCTGTTGTTGTCTGTAAACACATGCAAGAGCTCTCTGTAATATTGACATGAATAGTGCTCTCCAGATGTTGGTGTTATATTTTAAAGCACCGGCAGATGGCACTGTTGTATTGTGGAGGACTTGCTGATACATACCCATTACAGACTGGGGAAATCAAAGATCCCAGTCTACCACTACTGTTAGCAAGAAACGTCAACCTGAATTAAGTGAACCAAGGACAAAAGCTTCAGCTAATAACCCTGCATAATTATTGAGGTACTGTGATGAAATATTAGGAAATTGGATGCAAAGTTTTTTTTATTTTTTTTTAATGAGCCTCTTACTGAGTTATAAGAATTATAACTCAAAGCCAAGTTAAATTTGGATTGGATGGATCTAGCACATCCGGTATGGAAGAGATCCTAAACAGATATGACACTGTATAGCTTTTACTGAGTTCATTTAGCACAGGCTTCCAATTTCAAGTGCTAATTCCAACTTCATCCTTGACGCACGCAATCTATATCTTTATCTTGTTGAATGGAGACATTACTAATATGTACAATATGTTTTTGCTCTAAATCTACTTGGTAACAAACAGGTGGTCTGAAAGGGTTTAAGCCCTAAAGCCTTACAAGACATGGGAATTCTGCTTTTTGAAATCACTGACACATTCACACTGACATTTGAGATTTTTTTTTGGAGCACAGATTTCAACTCTTTTGTCAATATGATATATAAAAACGGGAAAAACGCCCAGCTTGATATTGACATATTGTCAGTTGACCAATGTCAAAAAAATCTATCTAACACAGCATGTTTATTTCTCAAAGAAAAAGGGGGAGAGTAAAAGGATAAGAAATTACAGTGGAGTAGAGTGTGGTGGTCATGTTGGCATCACAACACATGGAGCAGATGGGGGGGAATCCATCTATATTCATGGTCTCTGTGATGTGATGGAGATCTTCATATTCATGAATAAAGGGCTTGAAGAAAATCCCATCTGATGAAGAGGACTGGAGGAGGCCTAGATGCCACGCAGTGCTGTTCCGACTGTAATGTGCTACCTTAAAATACATATTAGCAAAGCATCAAATCATGTTGGATATCGGTCAGAATAAAGCATCACATCATGTTGGATATCGGTCAGAATAAGGCATCACATCATGTTGGATATCAGTCAGAATAAGGCATCGCATCATATTGGATATCAGTCAGAATAAAGCATCACATCATGTTGGATTTCAGTCAGAATAAAGCATCACATCATATTGGATATCAGTCAGAATAAAGCATCACATCATATTGGATATCAGTCAGAATAAAGCATCACATCATGTTGGATATCAGTCAGAATAAGGCATCACATCATGTTGGATATCAGTCAGAATAAGGCATCACATCATGTTGGATATCAGTCAGAATAAGGCATCTCATCATGTTGGATATCAGTCAGAATAAAGCATCACATCATATTGGATATCAGTCAGAATAAAGCATCACATCATGTTGGATATCAGTCAGAATAAGGCATCGCATCATATTGGATATCAGTCAGAATAAGGCATCACATCATGTTGGATATCAGTCAGAATAAGGCATCTCATCATGTTGGATATCAGTCAGAATAAAGCATCACATCATATTGGATATCAGTCAGAATAAAGCATCACATCATGTTGGATATCAGTCAGAATAAGGCATCGCATCATATTGGATATCAGTCAGAATAAAGCATCACATCATGTTGGATTTCAGTCAGAATAAAGCATCTCATCATGTTGGATATCAGTCAGAATAAAGCATCACATCATATTGGATATCAGTCAGAATAAAGCATCACATCATGTTGGATATCAGTCAGAATAAGGCATCTCATCATGTTGGATATCAGTCAGAATAAAGCATCACATCATATTGGATATCAGTCAGAATGAAACAATGCAACCTCCAAAAGGACATAGTGTTAATGAAAGCAGCCTTACATGTATGATCCCTGGTCAAAAGTAGCGCACTATAAGGGAATAGGTTGCCATTTGGGACACAGGCACAGCTTTCATGGTCCGCAGACACCCAGAGAGACAGCTGGATCTCTGATCAAAGACTGTGGATAAGTGCTGTAGAATGTCACCCCCCCCCCCTCTTCTCTCTAAGGTCGGTTGAATACATTGTCACCTCATTATCTTTGGAAAAAAAATAGGAGCTATGTCTCTCACCATAAAGTGAACCGGCGGTAGATTGGCCGAGTACATTCTCATTATCCCGGTGAGAGATATAATACACGTCACCAGAGGTTAAAGGGGGGGGACCTGTATCAGTGATTTTGAACAGATAGACATCCCCTGCAGAGATGGTACACCTTATGGACTCGCTTATGGTTGTACCGCAGTATGACTGTGTACAACATCTAAAGAACCTTACATATAGGCTTAGATGCAGTCAAAACAGCTCATAAAAGTCAGTCAGTGGTATGAATACTTGGTAGAACTGTGATAGAGAAACCAGATACCCTTTTGAAAAAAGACATAGTGATGTATTGGTGAGCATTCTCAGAATATGTGTTATTCTACGGGGAATAACATATATACACTGCTCCAAAAATAAAGGGAACACTTAAACAACACAATGTAACTCCAAGTCAATCACACTTCTGTGAAATCAAACTGTCCACTTAGGAAGCAACACTGATTGACAATAAATTTCACATGCTGTTGTGCAAATGGAATAGACAACAGGTGGAAATTATAGGCAATTAGCAAGACACCCGCAATAAAGGAGTGGTTCTGCAGGTGGGGACCACAGACCACTTCTCAGTTCCTATGCTTCCTGGCTGATGTTTTGGTCACTTTTGAATGCTGGCGGTGCTTTCACTCTAGTGGTAGCATGAGAGTCTACAACCCACACAAGTGGCTCAGGAAGTGCAGCTCATCCAGGATGGCACATCAACGCGAGCTGTGGCAAGAAGGTTTGCTGTGTCTGTCAGTGTAGTGTCCAGAGCATGGAGGCGCTACCAGGAGACAGGCCAGTACACAGGAGACGTGGAGGAGGCCGTAGGAGGGCAACAACCCAGCAGCAGGACCGCTACCTCCGCCTTTGTGCAAGGAGGAGCAGGAGAAGCACTGCCAGAGCCCTGACCTCCAGCAGGCCACAAATGTGCATGTGTCTGCTCAAACGGTCAGAAACAGACTCCATGAGGGTGGTATGAGGGCCCGACGTCCACAGGTGGGGGTTGTGCTTACAGCCCAACACCGTGCAGGACATTTGGCATTTGCCAGAGAACACCAAGATTGGCAAATTCGCCACTGGCGCCCTGTGCTCTTCACAGATGAAAGCAGGTTCACACTGAGCACGTGACAGACGTGACAGAGTCTGGAGACGCCGTGGAGAACATTCTGCTGCCTGCAACATCCTCCAGCATGACCGGTTTGGCGGTGGGTCAGTCATGTTGTTAGGTGGCATTTCTTTGTGGGGCCGCACAGCCCTCCATGTGCTCGCATGAGGTAGCCTGACTGCCATTAGGTACCGAGATGAGATCCTCAGACCCCTTGTGAGACCATATGCTGGTGCAGTTGGCCCTGGGTTCCTCCTAATGCAAGACAATGCTAGACCTCATGTGGCTGGAGTGTGTCAGCAGTTCCTGCAAGAGGAAGGCATTGATGCTATGGACTGGCCCGTCCCGTTCCCCAGACCTGAATCCAATTGAGCACATCTGGGACATCATGTCTCGCTCCATCCACCAACGCCACGTTGCACCACAGACTGTCCAGGAGTTGGCGGATGCTTTAGTCCAGGTCTGGGAGGAGATCCCTCAGGAGACCATCCGCCACCTCATCAGGAGCATGCCCAGGCGTTGTAGGGAGGTCATATAGGCACGTGGAGGCCACACACACTACTGAGCCTCATTTTGACTTGTTTTAAGGACATTACATCAAAGTTGGATCAGCCTATAGTGTGGTTTTCCACTTTAATTTTGAGTGTGACTACAAATCCAGACCTCCATGGGTTGATAAATTGGATTTCCATTGATTATTTTTATGTGATTTTGTTGTCAGCACATTCAACTATGTAAAGAAAAAAGTATTTAATAAGATTATTTATTTCATTCAGATCTAGGATGTGTTGTTTAAGTGTTCCCTTTATTTTTTTGAGCAGTATAAATACCCGAATTCATGTAATATCCTCCAATATTGTATACAGTACCAGTCAAAAGTTTGGACAGACTTACTCATTACAGGGTTTCTCTTTTTTTTAAACTATTTTATACATTGTAGAATAATAGTGAAGACATCAAAGCTATAAAATAACACATAAGGCATCATGTAGTAACCAAAAAAGTGTTAAACAGATCTAAATATATTTTACATTTGAGATTCTTCAAAGTAGCCACCTTTTGCCTTGATGACAGCTGTGCACACTGTTGGCATTCTCTCAACCACATTTAACCATACTTTTTTGGTTACTACATGATTCTATATGGGTTATTTCATAGTTTTGATGTCTTCACTATTATTCTACAATGTAGAAAATAGTAAAATAAATAGTAAAATAAAGAAAAACCCTTGAATGAGAAGGGACTGGTGCTATATGTGCAATTTGTTTTTGTATTTGGGTTGCTATAACATTTGGTTTGATGTGACTTTGATGATTTAGGTATGTTTTTTTAAGCATTCCATAGGCCCTACCACTCTCATTGTTCACTAGCAGCAATAAAAGTGCTGGCTGTGGAGTAAGCAAATAGAGAAAACTAAGCCATATTTTTGGTCACTGTCTTTCAAGATCAATCAATCAATTACTTTTTGTCAATTAAAATTAAGTATATTTTACATTTTTATTTTTTTTACCACAAAAATATCACTAAATGTTTATTCACTTCAAAATTCTAAAAATGTAATCCTGCGACAATGAAATTACAGTAAATCATCTTTTAGTACTTATTTGGAATGTATTTTTGAAAAAAGCTGCACGTTATTTAAGGGAAAAATGTATAGTTTAATATGACAGAATATGCAAATTTACATTATTTACAGTTGAAGTCGGAAGTTTACATACACTTTGGTTGGAGTCATTAAAAGTCGTTTTCAACCACTCCACAAATTGCTTGTTAACAAACTATAGTTTTGGCAAGTTGGTTAGGACATCTACTTTGTGCATGACACAAGTCATTTTTCCAACAATTGTTTACAGAAAGATTATTTAAATTATAATTCACTGTATCACAATTCCAGTTGGTCAGAAGTTTACATGTACTAAGTTGACTGTGCCTTTAAACAGCTAGGAAAATTCGCCAAAATTATGTCATGGCCTTTGCTTGACATCATGGGAAAATCAAAAGAAATCAGCCAAGACCTCAGAAAAAAATTGGAGACCTCCAAAAGTCTGGTTCATCCCTGGGAGCAATTTTCAAACGCCTGAAGGTACCACGTTCATCTGTACAAACATTAGTACGCAAGTATAAACGCCATGGGACCACGCAGCCGTCATACCGCTCAGGAAGGAGACACTTTCTGTCTCCTAGAGATGAACGTATTTTGCTGCGAAAAGTGCAAATCAATCCCAGAACAACAGCAAAGGACCTTGCGAAGATGCTGGAGGAAACAGGTACAAAAGTATCTGTCTCCACAGTAAAACGAGTCCTGTATCGTCATAACCTGAAAGGCCACTCAGCATGGAAAAAGCCACTGCTCCAAAACCACCATAAAAGAGTAAGACTACAGTTTGCGACTGCACATGGGGACAAAGATTGTACTTTTTGGAGAAATGTCCTCTGGCCTGATGAAACAAAAATAGAATTGTTTGGCCATAATGACCGTTGTTATGTTTGGAGGAAAAAAGGGGAGGCTTGCAAGCCGAAGAAAACCATCCCAATCATGAAGCACGGGGGTGGCAGCATCATGTTGTGGGGGGGAGGGGGGGGTGCTTTGCTGCAGGAGGGATTGGGGCACTTCACAAAATAGATGGCATCAAGAGGAAAGGAAAATTATGTGGATATATTGAAGCAACATCTCAAGACATCAGTCAGGAAGACAAAGCTTGGTCACAAATGGGTCTTCCAAATGGACAATGACCCCAAGTATACTTCCAAAGTTGTGGCAAAGGGGCTTAAGGACAACAAAGTCAAGGTATTGGAGTGGCCATCACAAAGCCCTGACCTCAATCCCATAGAACATTTGTTGCCAGAACTGAAAAAGTGTGTGTGAGCAAGGAGGCCTACAAACCTGAATCAGTTACACCAGCTCTGTCAGGAGGAATGGGACAAAATTCACCCAACTTATTGTGGGAAGCTTGGGGAAGGCTACCCGAAACGTTTGACCCAAGTTAAACAATTTAAAGGCAATGCTACCATTATACTAATTGAGTGTATGTAAACTTCTGACAGTGGGAATGTGATGAAATAAATAAAAGCTAAAATAAATAAGTCTCTCTAATATTATTCTGACATTTCAAATTCACAAAATAAAGTGGTGATTCTAACTGAGCTAAAACAGGGAATTTTTGCTAGGATTAAATGTCAGGAATTGTGAAATTGAGTTTAAATGTGTATGTAAACTTCCGACTTCACCTGTACATGTGTAAGAATGTTTTGATAAGAATTCAGTTGATATATTGCTATGACTGTTGCTTTTTCCAATAGTTTCTTCTTGTGGTCAAAATGACCCCAGTTGGTAATCCCTGTACAGTGCATTCAGGAAGAATTCAGATCCCTTGACTTCTTCCACATTTTGTTACGTTGCAGCCTGATTCTTAAATGTATTTAAAAACAATTTCCCTCATCAATCTACACACAATATCACAATATGACATCACAATACCCCATAATGACATCACAATATCACATAACGACAAAGCAATTTTTTGGGGCAAATGTATTAAAAATAAAACATCTCAAATATCACATATATACTGTAAGTATTCAGACCCTTTACTCAGTACTTTGTTGAAGCACCTTTGGCAGCAAATACAACCTCAAGTCCGCTTGGGTATGACGCTACAAGCTTGGCACACCCGTATTTGGGGAGTTTCTCCCATTCTTCTCTGCAGATCCTCTCAAGCTCTGTCAGGTTGGATGAGGAGCGTCACTGCACAGCTTTTTTCAGGTCTCTCCAAAGATGTTCGATTGTGTTCAAGTTTGGGCTCTGGCTAAGCCACTCAAGGACATTCAGAGACTTGTCCCGAAGCCACTCCTGCATTCTCTTGGCTGTGTGCTTAGGGTTGTTGTCCTGTTGGAAGGGGAACCTTCACCCTGTGTTGGAAGTTGAACATTCACCCTAGTCTGAGGTCCTGACCACTCTGGAGCAGGTTTTCATCAATGATCTCTCTGTACTTTGCACCATTCATGGCTGCTATGAAAGTTAATTGTGTTTACGCGTGATCAGGGGTGTATTCATTCCGGGATTCTTCCGATGGCATTGAGGAGTACACCACATCAGCCACTGGCTTTATCAATAAGTGCATCGAGGACGTACTGTGACTGTACATACATACCCCAACCAGAAGCCATGGATTACAGGCAACATTCGCACTGAGCTAAAGGGTAGAGCTTCCGCTTTCAATGTGCGGGACTCTAACCCGGAAGCTTATAAGAAATCCTGCTATGCCCTGCGACGAACCATCAAACAGGCAAAGCGTCAATACAGGGCTAAGATTGAATCATACTACATCAGCTCCGATGCTCGTCTTATGTGGCAGGACTTGCAAACTATTATAGACAACAAAGGGAAGCACAGCCATGAGCTGCCCAGTGACACGAGCCTACCAGACGAGCTAAATCACTTCTATGCTCGCCTCGGCAAGCAACATTGAGGCATGCATGAGAGCATCAGCTGTTCCGGACGATTGTGTGATCATGCTCTCCGTAGCCGACATGAGTAAGACCTTTAAACAGGTCAACATTCACAAGGCTGCAGGGCCAGATGGATTACCAGGACGTGTGCTCCGGGCATGTGCTGACCAACTGGCAGGTGTCTTCACTGCCATTTTCAACATGTCCCTAATTGAGTCTGTAAAACCAACATGTTTCAAGCAGACCACCATAGTCCCTGTGCCCAAGAACACGAAGGCAACCTGCCTAAATGACTACAGACCCGTAGCACTCACGTCCGTAGCCATGAAGGGATTTGAAAGGCTGGTCATGGCTCACATCAACACCATTATTCCAGAAAACCTAGACCCACTCCAATTTGCATAACGCCCAAAAAGATCCACAGATGATGCAATCTCTATTGCACTCCACACTGCCCTTTCCCACCTGAACAAAAGGAACACCTATGTGAGAATGCTATTCATTGACTACAGCTCAGCGTTCAACACCATAGTACCTTCAAAGCTCATCACTAAGCTAAGGACCCTGGGACTAAACACCTCTCTCTGCAACTGGATCCTGGACTTCCTGACAGGCCGCCCCCAGGTGGTGAGGGTAGGTAGCAACACATCTGCCACGCTGATCCTCAACACTGGAGGTCCCCAGGGGTGCGTGCTCAGTCCCCTCCTGTACTCCCTGTTCACCCACGACTGCATGGCCAGGCACGACTCCAACACCATCATTAAGTTTACAGATGACACAACAGTGATCACTGACAACGACGAGACAGCCTATAGGGAGGAGATCAGAGACCTGGCCGGGTGGTGCCAGAATAACAACCTATCCCTCAACGTAACCAAGACTAAAGAGATGATTGTGGACTACAGGAAAAGGAGGACCGAGCACGCCCCCATTCTCATCGACGGGGCTGTAGTGGAGCAGGTTGAGAGCTTCAAGTTCCTTGGTGTCCACATCACCAAAAAACTAGAATGGTCCAAACACACCAAGACAGTCGTGAAGAGGGCACGACAAAGCCTGTACCCCTTCAGGAAACGAAAAGGATTTGGCATGGGTCCTGAGATCTTCAAAACGTTCTACAGCTGCAACATTGAGTGCATTCTGACTGGTTGCATCACTGCCTTTTACGGCAATTGCTCGGCATCCGACTGCAAGGCACTACAGAGGGTAGTGCGTATGGCCCAGTACATCACTGGGGCTAAGCTGCCTGCCATCCAGGACCTTTAGACCAGGCGTTGTCAGAGGAAGGCCCTAAGAATTGACAAAGACCCCAGCCACCCCTGTCATAGACTGTTCTCTCCACTACCGCATGGCAAGCGGTACCGGAGTGCCATGTATAGGACAAAAAGGCTTCTCAACAGTTTTACCCGCAAGCCATAAGACTTCTGAAAAGGTAATCAAATGGCTACCCGGACTATTTGCATTGTGAGCCCCCCCCAACCCCCAATCCCTCTTTTACGCTACGGCTACTCTCTGTTCATCATATATGCATAGTCACTTTAACCATATCTACATGTACATTCTACCTCAATCAGCCTGACTAACCGGTGTCTGTATGTAGCCTCGCTAATCTATATAGCCTCGCTACTGTTATTTTTCACTGTCTTTTTACTGTTGTTTTTATTTCTTTACTTACCTACTGTTCACCTAATACCTTTTTTGCACTATTGGTTAGAGCCTGTAAGTAAGCATTTCACTGTAACACCTGTTGTATTCTGCACACGTGACAAATAAACTTTGATTTAATTTGATTCCACCGTTTATGTCTAAAAACGTTTCTTAAACGGCAGCAAACGGAACGAAACGGGGATAAACATACCTGAATTTGTTCAATAGAAACTCTTGTTGGAATCTTTTGGACCATGCTCATTCACCCAAGTCATTGACTGTTTTCTCTGCCACCGCACGGCAAGCGGTACCGATGCACCAAGTCTGGAACCTACAGGACCGTGAACAGATTCTACCCCCAAGCCAATAGACTGTTAAACAGTTAGTTAAATAGTTAACCAAGTAGCTACCTTGACTATCCGCATTGAACTCTTTTGACTCATCACATATTGTGCTGCTACTGTTTATTATTATTATTATTTATTATCCTGTTGCCTAGTCACTTTATTCCTACCTATATGTACATATCTACCTCAATGACCTCGTACCCCTGCACGTCGACTCGGTACTGGTACCCCGTGTATATAGCCAAGTTATTGTTACTCATTGTGTATTTATTCCTTGTGTAATTATTTCTCTATTTTCTTTCTCTCTGCATTGTTGGGAAGGGCCCGTAAATAAGCATATCACGATTAGTCTACACCTGTTGTTTACGAAGCATGTGACAAATAAAATTCCATTTTATTTGACCTGCATGATGGATGTCAGATCAGAATGAATCCTGATGGATGTCAGATCAGAATGAATCCTCCTTCCCCATAGTTTTACCATGCAACCATCCAGGCAGGCACGGTTTGAATTTATGCACGGGAAGAGACCTGTCAGGGCGATAGATGATAATATGGACACTGGCTTTCTGTTTGTCAAGATTTACATTTCTCTTCCTTTTCCCTTGAAGCTTCCAGCCAGCCGCTGTCAAGCAGCTTGCTGCCAATACGCCCGAGAACCTAAATTCAACATTTGTGGACTTCTCACAGGAATGAATGCAATTAGACTGCTTTGTGAGTGTAAAACGTCCCTTTGCATAAACCATGACGCAGTGCAATCTATCATTTTAATGGGCCTCATCTTTCCTGAGGGACATTCTGTCATTTGGTGGCTACATGGAGCTTTGCTGTTTGATGTTGTCTACTCCCTCTACTTGACAAAAAAAGTTTGAAGCAAATATAGTAGTAATGAAAGCTGAATGGTAGTGCGAGGTATGCTCTGGAATGATTTACAAAGATCCAGTCTGTTCCTATCAGTTTGTTCACCAACTTCCTCTTCCAGAGAATGTATCTTACCATTCAATACCATCCCTGGTACAGTACACTTAATAGAATATCCACTATTTTTTATTCCTTCCAAGGACAAATAATCCAACATTGTGATTTTTTTTCTTCTTCTTCTTCTCCCTCAATCGTTGACTAAGAAAGACCATTGTTAGCTTTATATCGCAATTTCGTCTCATAGGTGTGTTACCTAACTAAAATAGCCCACTTTCTCATCCCACTGTCTGTGGCCCACCTCTGCAACACATTTGTTACAGAAATGCCAAGCAGAACTTAATCACTTCCTTTGTCAGAGTGGTTGGCTTTCTTTCCAGACCCATTGCTCACGACTGAGTCCCATATGGCACCCTATTTTCTCTATGGTGCACAACATTTGATCACTATGACCCTGTGGGCCCCGGTCAACAGTAGTGCACTATATATACAGTATAGTGAATAGGGTGCCATTTGGGATGGTTTTTCTACTGATTTTGTTAGTGAAGATGAACGAGCCATGACAATTAAAGCTGGGGGCCATTAGTTCCTCTCAATGGAAGGTTAGGTCTCATGTTTAACAGCCTGAGGGAAGAAGAGCTCTACAGGGCAACGCCGTCTACATTTGTCATCCATACCATAATAGAGAGACTTACAATTGAGGGGAGAAACACTTCAAACTCTGCTTCAAGGATAGCAACTACGAAGAATGGGGTGTGGTGACGCAAAACTGAATCAAGCTCAAGTTACAGTGTTCTTGCTTCAGGCTATTTGTGTAAAAGTACCTACAGGATCTGAACAGCAGCACACAGGATTGACTTCATCAGTTTTTTAGAGCATTTTGTTTCTTGCTATACCTCCGGCTAATGGCATCACTCAGACAAAACCCACACTGCAGACACGGTGGGTGCCAGTAGACCTGCCAACAGCGGAGAAAACCTGAACCCTCCTTATACTTATCCTGCCTGCTTCTGTTTGAATCTGGTAATAAAAAAAAACAGAACCTCGGTTGTTAACAATTTAAGAGATTCATTTGATGTTACTACACGTTTTACAGGTGAGCTCTAGCTATGCTGCTACGTTGTGGAGTAACGCCTGCATATCGCACAGCTTTCGGCTTGGGGAAGCCACTTTCCTTTCAAATTCAGCCTTGAGGCTCTCAGATTCACATCTCAGCCCCGTTCTTTTGGCTTACATACATTTCATATCATTTAAGAAAAATATACATTTTGGAAGATGTAGCTAGTAGTCTGAGAATAATCTTCACACGCGAAACTGCAGCTAGAGAGCAGTGACTGTAGAATTACTCTCAATGAAAAGGGGATAGCTTGGCTTAAACCAATGGACGGGTCAGATCAATCCTCAAACCAAATTGTCCAATTGTCAGAAACAATAAGCCTCTGGATATGCGACCAAGAAGAAAATACGAAAAATGTGATAGATTGACATCCTGTATTGTATTCAAGCTGAGACAACCTGTAGGACTGTATTCAAGCTGAGACAACCTGTAGGACTGTATTCAAGCTGAGACATCCTGTAGGACTGTATTCGAGCTGAGACATCCTATAGGACTGTATTCAAGCTGAGACATCCTGTAGGACTGTATTCGAGCTGAGACATCCTGTAGGACTGTATTCAAGCTGAGACATCCTGTAGGACTGTGTTCAAGCTGAGACAACCTGTAGGACTGTGTTCAAGCTGAGACATCCTATAGGACTGTATTCAAGCTGAGACATCCTATAGGACTGTATTCAAGCTGAGACATCCTGTAGGACTGTATTCGAGCTGAGACATCCTGTAGGACTGTATTCAAGCTGAGACATCCTGTAGGACTGTATTCAAGCTGAGACATCCTGTAGGACTGTATTCAAGCTGAGACATCCTGTTGGACTGTATTCAAGCTGAGACATCCTGTATGACTGTGTTCAAGCTGAGACGACTTTTATGACAGTGTACAGTATATCCTTCACAGTGCTTTACAGTGAAATCATGTTTTGAGAGTGGTCGCCAGCCCAGCCAGCAGGATCTATGCAACCAACGCCCTGTGCTCTGAAAGATGTTTCCTCTTTAAGTCTCCTGTGTGGCATGTTAAGCAGTGGTAATCTTCCTGCCGCAGTGCAGCCAATAAATTCCTGTATGACTAAGCATCACCATGGCATCGCACCTGGATACAATATCACAGTGGGCTAGGCATGGGCTGTCTGACTACCAAATGGCACCCTATATTGTGCACTACTTTTGACCAGGGCCCCTTGGGGGGCCCATAGGGCTCAGGTCCAAAGTAGTGCACTATGTAGGGAATAGAGTGCCATGTGGGTCTCATTTTCTGTTCAGTTTGGAGCCAGACCATGCCTTCCAACAAAATAAACATATGTCATAAATGTTATACACCAAGGGATGAGATCACAGCTAGTGTGAGCCATGTCAACGCTACGCAGGGACGTGCTCTGTACTTCATAAACTGCACATTGTTTATTTCCCCAGTAGCTTCTGCTGATTTCAGTCGTCTGCGCGTCGATTCATCTACCTCTTGCAAACAATGCAGCTCTTCTGGAATTACAAATCTGAAGGCTCTGTTTTCTTCCTCATTCCCCAAAGCTTAATATTGTGCCATGTGGAGAATGATGTAACAGGGAGACACAGCAAGTTGTGGTCCAGCTTAGGATGAGGCTGGGAAGAGGAGGCTCGCAGAGGGTTGATTACTGTATATCATCAAGAATACAACTTTTACCACACAAATCTCCAGTGAGATTAGAAATACTGTTACATTTTTTTAACCTTTATTTAACGAGGCAAGTCAGTTAAGAACAAATTCTTATTCACAATGACAGCCTAGGAACAGTGGGTTAACTGCCTTGTTCAGGGGCAGAACGACATATTTTTTTACCTTGTTGCTCGTGGATCTGATCTAGCAACCTTTCGGTTACTGGTTCAACGCTCTAACCACTAGGCTACCTGCCACCCGTTTGTGAGTATGTGAGTGTGAATATGATAACAGAAATGAAGAGCTGGTTCATGAGGTTATTAGCACTGCAGACAATGGCTCTGAAAGTGATCACAAACGGAACGGAACTCTCATAGTTATTTGACAAACAAAAAAGCTAGCTCACAAGTGAAAATTATTTGCAACACACTGTAGCAAAAAAACCTAGAAATGGTTCACAGTTACTGTGGAAAGACACACAGCTGACAGGAGTCATCCACACCATGTGTGACTTTTGATATACATTACTTTTATATTGTGTCTCTATTCTGAGAGAGACATTAAACTATGGAATTGTTATTTTATAAAGACAGACACCAGGCAGCCATTTTTAAAGAGCCACCCTATTAAGATGTATTCATTGATGATTGTTTTGCCTCCAAGTGGTTTCAGTTTTTCAGATCTGTAATCTCAGTTCCCTAAAATATAACGTTTTGACTGCTCTTAAAAACCGATATTGATTAACAAGCTTAGCCTAAGGCTAGCTATGAACTGGGTTGGATGAATGCAGAGGAGAGGGACATTTAAACATAATTTAAACAAATAGAAGTACGTTTACAGAATCCATGAGGCAGTGAATGGAAGTATGATATTTATACTTAACACTAGAAGCGCAGAGACTAATTTCGACATCATGTGAATTTAAAATTGAAATATCTCTGCCATTATAAAGTCATGCCCCCCTCTGACAGAGAGGAAAGGAATTAAACTGTGCTTTCAAATAAAATAAAATAAAACTTTATTTGTCACGTGCCGAATACATCAGGCGCCGAATACAACCTTACCGGGAAATGCTTACTTACAAGCCCTTAACCAACAATGCAGTTCAAGAAAGAGTTAAGAAAAAAATGTACCAAATAATCTAAAGTAAAAAATAATAAAAAGTAACACAATAAAATTTGATTAATTGTTCAGCAGTCTTATGGCTTGGGGGTAGAAGCTGTTAACGAGCCTTTTGGTCCTAGACTTGGAGCTCCGGTACCGCTTGCCATGCAGTAGCAGAGAACAGTCTATGACTTGGGTGGCTAGAGTCTTTGACAATTTTGGGGGATTTCCTCTGACACGCCTAGTATATAGGTCCTGGATGGCAGGAAGATTGGCCCCAGTGATGTACTGGGCCATACACACTACCCTCTGTAACGCCTTACGGTCAGATGCCGAGCAGTTGCCATAGCAGGCGGTGATGCAACCGGTCAGGATGCTCTCGATGGTGCAACAGTATAATTTTTTTGAGGATCTGGGGACCCATGTCAAATCTTTTCAGTCTCCTGAGGGGGAAAAGGTGTTGTTGTGTTTTGACCATGATAGTTCGTTGGTGATGTGGACACCAAGGAACTTGAAACTCTTGACCCGCTCCACTAGAGCCCCATCAATGGGGCCTGTTAAGGCCAGCTTTCCTGTAGTCCACAATCAGCTCCTTTGTCTTGTTCACATTGGCCTGGCACCACACTGCCAGGTCTCTGACCTTCTCCCTATAGAGTGTCTTATCATTGTCAGTAATCGGGCCTACCACATCAGAAAACCTATTGATGGTGTTGGAGTCATGTTTGGCCCGGGAGTACAGGAGGGGAACTAAGCATGCACCCCTGAGGGGTCCCAGTGTTGAGGATCAGCATGGCAGATGTGTTGCTGCCTACCGTTACCATCTGGGGGGTGGCATTTCAGGAAGTCAAGGATCCAGTTGCAGAGGGAGGTGTTTAGACTCAGGGTCCTTAGCTTGGCTATGAGCATGGAGGGCACTATGGCTTTGAACACTGAGCTGTTGTCAATGAACAGCATCCTCACATAGGTGTTACTTTTGTCCAGGTGAGAAAGGGTAGTGTGATTAAGGTTGTGTCATCTGTTAATCTGTTTACATTTTAGTCATTTAGCAGACACTCTTAACCAGAGCAACTTACAGTAGTGAATGCATAATTTTTTTTTTCTCCCATACTGGTCCCCCGTGGGAATCGAACCCACAACTCTAGCATTGCAAACACCATGCTCTACCAACTGAGTCACACGGGACTTAATCTGTTGGGGCGGTATGCGAATTGGAGTGGGTCTACGGTATCCGGGAGGATGCTGTTGATGTGTGCCATGACCAACCTTTCAAAGCACTTCATGGCTACCAAAGTGCACAAAATTATACAGACATGGAGTACAGCTACAACTCTTTTAACAGCCAAGATTTTGACAATCTTCACAATTGTATTCAACCCTCCTGCCTATATAAATATCTCTCTATGTTATGGTGACACTGAAAGGCCATTCAGAGCGAAGTCCCTCTACATTCGCATCCCAAATAACACACTATTCCCTATATAGTGCACTTCTTCTGACCAAGGACCATAGGGATTTGCTCAAATTACATTTATATCATTTAGCAGACGCTCTTATCCAGAGCAACTTACAGTAGTGAATGCATACATTTCATAAAGTTTTTCCATACTGGTCCCCCATGGGAATCGAACCCACAACCCTTGCGTGGCAAACACCATGCTCTACCAACTGAGCCACGGGAAATAGGGTGCTATTTGGGATGCAACAAGAGTCCTTTTTGATTCAGTGCAACTACGGTAGGAAGGCAAATTACAGCAGATCCTGGTAACATCCTTTTTTCTATTCATGGTATTTCATTACCATGGCTTATTGGACACAAAGAAGCGGAGGGAGCCAGGGGCATTTCATTTCATTTCATGTCTCCTAACCTCCAGATGTTCACCTCTACATAATCTACTGATACTAGTACAGGTAGTGGCTTAATGGCCCATACAGGTAGCGCTTTAATGGCCCATACAGGTAGGGTTTTAATGGCCCATACAGGTAGTGGTTTAATGGCCCAAGCAGGTAGAGGCTTAATGGCCCATACAGGTAGTGGGTTAATGTCCCACGCAGGCAGCTAATAATGGCCCATACAGGTAGTGGGCTTAATGGCCCATACAGGTAGTGGGCTTAATGGCCCATACAGGTAGTGGTTTAATGTTCTACGCAGGTAGCGGCTTAATAATGGCCCATACAGGTCGTGGCTGAATGGCCCATACAGGTAGTGGCTTAATGGCCCATACCGGTAGTGGGCTTAATGGCCCATACAGGTAGTGGGCTTAATGGCCCACACAGGTAGTGGGCTTAATGGCCCACACAGGTAGTGGATTAATGGGCCACGCAGGTAGCGGCTTAATGGCCCATACAGGTAGCGGCTTAATGGCCCATACAGGTAGTGGCTTAATGGCCCATACAGGTAGTGGATTAATGGGCTACGCATGTAGCGGCTTAATGGCCCACACAGGTCGTGGCTGAATGGCCCATACAGGTAGCGGCTTAATGGCCCATACAGGTAGTGGGCTTAATGGCCCACACAGGTAGTGGATTAATGGGCTACGTAGGTAGCGGCTTAATGGCCCATACAGGTAGTGGCTTAATGGCCCATACAGGTAGTGGCTTAATGGCCCATACAGGTAGGGTTTTAATGGCCCATACAGGTAGGGTTTTAATGGCCCATACAGGTAGTGGATTAATGGCCCACGCAGGTAGCGGATTAATGGCCCATACAGGTAGTGGATGAATGGCCCATACAGGTAATGGGCTTAATGGCCCATACAGGTAGTGGTTTAATGGGCTACGCAGGTAGCGGCTTAATGGCCCATACAGGTCGTGGCTGAATGGCCCATACAGGTAGCGGCTGAATGGCCCATACAGGTAGTGGATTAATGGCCCACGCAGGGAGTGGCTTAATGGCCCATACAGGTAGTGGGCTTAATGGCCCATACAGGTAGTGGATTAATGGGCTACGCAGGTAGCGACTTAATGACCCATACAGGTCGTGGATTAATGGGCCACGCAGGTAGTGGCTTAATGGCCCATACAGGTCGTGGCTGAATGGCCCATACAGGGAGTGGGCTTAATGGCCCATACAGGTAGTGGCTTAATGGCCCATATATTTCCCCAAGCTCAGGTAATGAAACACAACCCCTGTACAATTTTAGCTGAGACTGACATGTTCTGGACTGAATTCAAACGATAATGTGCTCTATGAATGGATGGAACGTTTTAACTGTTGGACTAGTAACCAAAAGGTTGCAAGATCGAATCCCAGAGCTGACAATCTGTCGTTCTACCCATGAACAAGGCAGTTAACCCACTGTTCCTAGGCCTTCATTGTAAATAATAATTTGTTATTAACTGACTTGCCTAGCTAAATAAAGGTTAAAAAAAAAATTCCCCCGGTTAAGTGAGTTTTAACACGGATGATAAGGAAAAGGTTTCCCTCGTGAACAATGTTTGAGAAAGGACTTGGTCATGGCCCAAGTAGTTAAATAAGGTTCATCAGTTAAATAAAGCATGTATTGTACACACTGCACTGTGGAGCGCTGCATGTATTTCACGTTCAAGACTTGTAAACCAGCTGTGTACAAGGATCCACCTAGAATGTTTCAATGAGTTTACATTTATTTTATTTGTTTGTAGGAAAGACAGAACTACACCCACTGCGAATGAAGTATAGAAGTATAATATACATCCACTATGAAAGAAGAATAATCTACACCCACAATGATAGAAGTATAGAAGTATGATCTACACCCACAGTGATAGAAGTATAGAAGTATAACCTACACCCACTGCGATAGAAGTATAGAAGTATATTCTACACCCACTGTGATAGAAGTATAGAAGTATAATCTACACCCACTGCGATAGAATTATAGATGTATATTCTACACCCACTGTGATAGAAGTATATTCTACACACACTGTGATAAAAGTAAAATCTACAACCACTTTCATGGAAGTATAGAAGTATACTCCACACCCACTGTGATAGAAGTTTAACCTACACCCACTATGATAGAAGTATAATCTACACCCACTGTGATAGAAGTTTAACCTACACCCACTATGATAGAAGTATCATCTACACCCACTATGATAGAATTATAATGTGCACCCACTGTGATAGAAGTTTAGAAGAATAATCTACACCCACTGTGATAGAAGTATAGAAGTATAATCTACACCCACTGTGGTAGAAGTATAGAAGTATAATCAACACCCACTGTGGTAGAAGTATAGAAGTATAATCAACACCCACTGTGGTAGAAGTATAGAAGTATAATCAACACCCACTGTGGTAGAAGTATAGAAGTATAATCAACACCCACTGTGGTAGAAGTATAGAAGTATAATCAACACCCACTGTGATAGAAGTTTAGAAATATAATCTACACCCACTGCGATAGAATTATAGATGTATATTCTACACCCACTGTGATAGAAGTATATTCTACACACACTGTGATAAAAGTAAAATCTACAACCACTTTCATGGAAGTATAGAAGTATACTCCACACCCACTGTGATAGAAGTTTAACCTACA
This sequence comes from Salmo trutta, assembly GCF_901001165.1. Classification (NCBI taxonomy): domain Eukaryota; kingdom Metazoa; phylum Chordata; class Actinopteri; order Salmoniformes; family Salmonidae; genus Salmo; species Salmo trutta. Next base: position 37,983,882 of record NC_042969.1, on the reverse strand, counting down.
CCCACTATGATAGAAGTATAATCTACACCCACTGTGATAGAAGTTTAACCTACACCCACTATGATAGAAGTATCATCTACACCCACTATGATAGAATTATAATGTGCACCCACTGTGATAGAAGTTTAGAAGAATAATCTACACCCACTGTGATAGAAGTATAGAAGTATAATCTACACCCACTGTGGTAGAAGTATAGAAGTATAATCTACACTCACTGTGATAGAAGTATAGAAGTATAATCTACACCCACTGTGAGAGAAGTATAGAAGTATAATCTACACCCACTGTGATAGAAGTATAGAAGTATAATCTACACCCACTGTGGTAGAAGTATAGAAGTATAATCTATACCCACTGTGATAAAAGTGTAGAAGCATAATCTACACTCACAATGGTAGAAGTATAGAAGTATATTCTACACACACTGTGATAAAAGTATAATCTACAACCACTTTCATGGAAGTATAGAAGTATACTCCACACCCACTGTGACAGAAGTTTAGAAGAATAATCAACACCCACTGTGGTAGAAGTATAGAATAATAATCTATACCCACTGTGATAAAAGTGTAGAAGCGTAATCTACACCCACAGCGATATAAGTATATTCTACACACACTGTGATAAAAGTATAATCTACAACCACTTTCATGGAAGTATAGAAGTATACTCCACACCCACTGTGATTGAAGTTTAGAAGAATAATCAACACCCACTGTGGTAGAAGTATAGAAGAATAATCTATACCCACTGTGATAAAAGTGTAGAAGCGTAATCTACACCCACAGCGATATAAGTATATTCTACACACACTGTGATAAAAGTATATTCTACAACCACTTTCATGGAAGTATAGAAGTATACTCAACACCCACTGTGATAGAAGTTTAGAAGAATAATCTACACCCACTGTGATAGAAGTATAGAAGTATAATCTACACCCACTGTGGTAGAAGTATAGAAGTATAATCTACACTCACTGTGATAGAAGTATAGAAGTATAATCTACACCCACTGTGAGAGAAGTATAGAAGTATAATCTACACCCACTGTGATAGAAGTATAGAAGTATAATCTACACCCACTGTGGTAGAAGTATAGAAGTATAATCTATACCCACTGTGATAAAAGTGTAGAAGCATAATCTACACTCACAATGGTGGAAGTATAGAAGTATATTCTACACACACTGTGATAAAAGTATAATCTACAACCACTTTCATGGAAGTATAGAAGTATACTCCACACCCACTGTGATAGAAGTTTAGAAGAATAATCAACACCCACTGTGGTAGAAGTATAGAATAATAATCTATACCCACTGTGATAAAAGTGTAGAAGCGTAATCTACACCCACAGCGATATAAGTATATTCTACACACACTGTGATAAAAGTATAATCTACAACCACTTTCATGGAAGTATAGAAGTATACTCCACACCCACTGTGATTGAAGTTTAGAAGAATAATCAACACCCACTGTGGTAGAAGTATAGAAGAATAATCTATACCCACTGTGATAAAAGTGTAGAAGCGTAATCTACACCCACAGCGATATAACTATATTCTACACACACTGTGATAAAAGTATATTCTACAACCACTTTCATGGAAGTATAGAAGTATACTCAACACCCACTGTGATAGAAGTTTAACCTACACCCACTATGATAGAAGTATAATTTTCACCCACTATGATAGAAGTATAATGTGCACCCACTTTGATAGAAGTTTAGAAGAATAATCAACACCCACTGTGATAGAAGTATAGAAGAATAATCAACACCCACTGTGATAGAAGTTTAGAAGTATAATCTACACCCACTGCGATAGAATTATAGATGTATATTCTACACCCACTGTGATAGAAGTATAGAAGTATAATCTACACCCACTGTGAAAGAAGAATGGAAGTATAATCTACATCCACGGTGATAGAAGTAAATTCTACACCCACTTTGATAGAAGTGTAATCTGCACCCACTGTGATAGAAGTATAGAAGAATAATCTACACCCACTGTGATAGAAGTTTAGAAGTATAATCTACACCCACTGTGATAGAAGTGTCGTTTCTTTGGCTATGCCGGATTAAGTGATATGACATGCTATTCTATAAAATCCTTTCTCTGTAATTAATATTACCTGATTAAGCTAATCATGTAAATGTAATTAACTAGAAAGTCGGGGCACCACGAAAGAGTGTTTTCGAGCTGTTATCTTCCGAATAAACTCTTAAAGACCTAGTAATATTTTACACAAATAGCAGTCAATAATTATCGTCACCTTATTTCAGTCTCATTTGAAAGTTGTAAGTTCTTGGTTATCTTCACGAACCCTGGCTAACAAGTTGAATCAGCAATACAAAATTGGGTTTAATTATTTATTGACTAAATACCTAACTAATCACACAGAATTACATATACACAGAATGCAAATTATGTCATACAGAAAACGTCCCTGGTGGACGGAACCTGTATGATGGCTTGGTACACAAAGAGAGGGTGTTGGGCTTGAATGAAAGAGCGGGAAGACTGAGGAACAAAGGGAGAAGTTGTGCTTTCGTAAATACAGTATCTTATGCATTCTAAATTACCGCCCATTTGGGAAAGGAAAATGCAATAAATATTTACTGTGAGCTGCGCTTCGGTAGGTTGGTCGTAGGTGCTGGCCGTGTTGGCCAACAGAGATCTTCCTGTCCTCGGAAGAATGTCTCTGGTGATAAATTGCATACGTTGTAGTATCTTCATTGTGTGTTAGACTGGATACGTCGTCCATCCTTTCCCAGCCCACGTTTACAGCTGCTGTTGCTAACTCAACGGCTAGGATGTCTCACTTTAGTGAATAAGAGTTCAAAGTTCATACCATTCACAACCAAAGCTCACGCTGAGTTCTGTAGGTGACATGTTAGTCCTTTTTAACGTATGGACCGTCGTCCTATCGTCCTCGGAACAGGAGGTTACATTTTCATCAAGGGCTTATATAGTGGAGGGAGAGAAGGGTGTGTTTCATAGTTTATAACCCATGTCTCTTCACAGGGGCGGGCCACTGATTGAGCAGGGCTCTAAACCTTATGAAAACCCAATTCTCTCATTTGGAAGCTAAAATTACATAAATTGCACAACAATTCCATGTGAATCTGATAACTATAATGTGTAGTCAGATACGGTTTTCCCAGGTACAGTTTATGTTGTCCTGTCATCAGTCATAATGTCTCAGATGACAACCGAACTGACATCATATTCATTAAGTACCAACGCATATTTTCAACTGGTTCTATTACCGAAATATGGTTCCTTTCCCCCCACTTGTTTGATGTTCCCAGACTCTCTATGTTTAACAAAGGCTATTCAAGAGTCCTTCAATAGAGTCAAAGAGAGAGGGAAGGGAGAAAGGTATTTATGGGGGGGTCATTAACCTTACCCACAGGCCAACGTCATGACAGAAGTATAGAAGTATAATTTACACCCACTATGGTAGAAGTATTGAAGTATAATCTACACCCACTGTGGTAGAAGTATTGAAGTATAATCTACGCCCACTGTGGTAGAAGTATAAAAGTATAATCTACACCCAATGTGGTAGAAGTATTGAAGTATAATCTACACCCACTGTGGTAGAAGTACTGAAGTATAATCTACACCCACTGTGGTAGAAGTATAATCTTCACCCACTGTGGTAGAAGTATAGAAGTATAATCTACACCTACTGTGGTAGAAGTATGGAAGTGTAATCTACACCCACTGTGGTAGAAGTATTGAAGTATAATCTACACCCACTGTGGTAGAAGTATTGAAGTATAATCTACACCCACTGTGGTAGAAGTATAATCTAAACCCACTATGATAGAAGTATAGAAGTATAATCTACTCTCACTGTGATAGAAGTTTAGAAGTATAATCTACACCCACCGTGATAGAAGTATTGAAGTATAATCTATACCCACAACATTTTGACATCTGCTTATTCATCATCAGCCTTACCAACCACACCAAGATGTTTTCTCTCAAGGGCCTTAGTTAGTTAATGATGCTCAGGCCTATGAACCGGGCTTCCAGGCACAGTCCTCTCTATCTGTCTGGATAGCAGGCCTGGATAGCCTGAAGTTGACTCTGAACTAAGGTGCATCCTCTGACAGGCAGCAGGTGACAGACTAAGTCACAGCTGCTGCAGCCCCACCCCTGCTCATCTGTCCACAGTAGATCAGGGCTTTGAACAGCCTATTACCCCAACACAGCACCAGGGAAGGCTATCAGGACCAGAGGAACACTTCTCTCACACCAGATGGTGGGAAGAAATGAATCAAACCATTACATTAGTGGTTGATAATTCCTCAGATGAAAATACTAAATATAAAAAAAAGATGCTAGGCTAGCTGGAGCTAGACTACTCATTAACACCAATTATTGCTGTCTGGCCCTAAGTCACGACTCTCTGAGACGTTGTTAAATTACTGACCGATTGACAACATCCTGGAAGTAAGTAAGAAAGAAAGAAAAATAGAAAGAAAGAGAGAAAGAGGGAAAGAAAGGATAAACACTGACTCCTCTTCCCTTTTAATACACTGGTGCTTGTATGCTCATGAATAAATTGTATAATTGTTTTATCGGGTTGTTCATCAAATCCCTCCACCTGGTCCAGATCCTAGAGTCTCATGACTCATTTCAATGAACACCTGTGATTAAATAATGAACTTGCAATCCTCTGTCTGAATGTTTGAAATCAATCTTCAGGAGAACTTTAATCCTGTTCATTGTTCCATTTCTTTTACAAGTAGTTCTTTCTTTTATATCTGATGAGTGTCTGTCTACGGGTACATCTTTCAGTTCAATAAGATCTATCACTGTACAATGTAGTAGAAAAAACAAGCGCATGTTACAAATACCCTCTGATCAATCTACAAATAGATGCAATTTTCTAATCAATCTACAAATAGATCAAGCATTCAAATAGATGCAACATCAGGTCAAAATCTGGGGCTCTGGTTGTGGGGATCTTTAGTCCGAGGAGAAGGTATTATAATGTATTTATAGCTTCATAATAGATAAATACGGTGATAAAGTACATCCTTGTTTTACATCTTTATGAAGATAATATTGATGATAATAATATTATCTGAAAATGACCATTATTTATATAACAATGAGAGTTTGATTAAATGTGTTTAAGTTCATTTTCAGTACATTTATTCCGTTAAAATGATTTTTACTACTCCAACTCCCAAGGGACCAGTCAATGGGGATACAATAAATCAATGTTTTATGATATGCAAATGTATACATCATCCTACAAAGAACAGACACATCTTTGTGAAAGCACATTTGTGTTACTTCTTCTTGCTTTGGTACGGTCAGACGTGAAGTTCTTCGCTACATATCTCTACACTATAATTCTGATGATGGCACTTCATTTCAACTCCTTATCACTGACTCAACCTTTCTTGAGGTACCTTGGCAGGGAAAGGTAATACACATCTGGATGGTTTGACTGTAATCCCCATGGATATAAATCTACATTGACAAAAGGACAATAGTAATCATATTCACCTAATCTCCCTTGACAGATTCAGGACGTGCTTTTCATTAACACAAAAGTGGATAACAGAGCAATAAGCACTGTTTCAGAGTTGACTTAAATCCTTTAAAGCTAACAGAAACATTCAACATTCCTCCTGTGTCGTTTGATAGCTGGCGTCTGCCTGAGCTTAAGACAATACGGATACCACATTTACAAAGCTTCCGTGACACAGTTTGCTGAGTTTTCATATGAATTAATCAACAGAAGGAAGAAAGTAGATGTTTTACTCTACTGGCCATGTCAACTGTAATATTTTCCTTAAGATTGGCCAGCTCAGTTTGGAAGATATCAACGCTTAGACCTCTAATGTCTATTTTCTGTTTCGATCTGGGTAAAATAAGTAATTCCAGTGAGCCATGTTGTTATATCTGGAAATCATTTGCCATACCTTTCTGAAATTATGGCACATGTCAGTCACAGAGAGTGACTTGCAGTAATCAAAGGTTATATGGTAGAGCACACACACACACACACACACACACACACACACACACACACACACACACACACACACACACACACACACACACACACACACACACACACACACACACACACACCTGAACAGCTTTGGATTGGTCGGCCAACGGTAATGTTTATAGCTCTGTTCTGAAAGCTTTCTCCATTCACTAGGACTCAAATGTCAGTTGCCTAGCGTACTTTCTAACGTAACAGAAACATGCAAAACAGGCAATTACGCTGTCCAGATCAGTTGGTGTCAGTCCAAAAGACATGCAGACACAGCAAGTTGGGTTCTGAGCAATGTTTCTGCAAGCAAACTGCACCTTTTACTAAAGATAGATGGATACATGAATTAAAAATATATAATAAAAAAGAACATTACATTGACCGTTGTGATGCTGTCCTTGAATTTGAGATGCATAAGTTGACCCCCAGGCCTTCAAATAGAAGTGAAACAAATTAAATGGTTGGTGGAAATATAGTTTCCTATTCTAAGCATTGAGGTTAATGAAAAACTTCACCCCAAAACAATATTTTTGTATTTGTTTCATTAGTTCGTTGTTGACATAGTCCTAAAATGTTTTGCTTGTCAGCAAGCAAGTTTTCAAGATATGTAACTTTCAAAATACATACATAATCCCTGTATGATGCATTTTGCATCATATGATGCTGCAATTTACATCAAATGAGTCAATTCCAAAATTCTGAATTGAGCCCAACCCTGGCACTCCTACCTAGAAACCCCAAAACTGTAAAATGAATTAAATTAGAATAGGAGGAGTATGGTTTGCTATTGTTAACTTACGTTTTGGGGCATTCTCTGCTGTGGATAACACGTTTAAGGGACATTTTCACACTATAGAATAGAGCAAGGTGACTCAACCAATCACCTGTCTCATTTATTGCTGGATTACACTAGTGAAAACCGTGTTTACAAACATTCATAAATCTGAACGACAGAAGAAGTGAATAACATTGTCAGATCTATAGGTTACTGTGTGTTTTAGTTATCGTCTTCCATCCAGCTTCCAGTTGGACAGGTTGTTTAAGTTATCCTCTTCCATCCAGCTTCCATTTGGACAGGTTGTTTTAGTTATCCTCTTCCATCCAGCTTCCAGTTGGACAGGTTGTTTTAGTTATCCTCTTCCATCCAGCTTCCAGTTGAACAGGTTGTTTAACTTATCCTCTTCCATCCAGCTTCCAGTTGGACAGGTTGTTTAAGTTATCCTCTTCCATCCAGCTTCCAGTTGGACAGGTTGTTTTAGTTATCCTCTTCCATCCAGCTTCCAGTTGAACAGGTTGTTTAACTTATCCTCTTCCATCCAGCTTCCAGTTGGACAGGTTGTTTTAGTTATCGTCTTCCATCCAGCTTCCAGTTGGACAGGTTGTTTTAGTTATCCTCTTCCATCCAGCTTCCAGTTGGACAGGTTGTTTTAGTTATCCTCTTCCATCCAGCTTCCAGTTGGACAGGTTGTTTTAGTTATCGTCTTCCATCCAGCTTCCAGTTGAACAGGTTGTTTAACTTATCCTCTTCCATCCAGCTTCCAGTTGGACAGGTTGTTTTAGTTATCCTCTTCCATCCAGCTTCCAGTTGGACAGGTTGTTTTAGTTATCCTCTTCCATCCAGCTTCCAGTTGGACAGGTTGTTTTAGTTATCGTCTTCCATCCAGCTTCCAGTTGAACAGGTTGTTTAACTTATCCTCTTCCATCCAGCTTCCAGTTGGACAGGTTGTTTTAGTTATCGTCTTCCATCCAGCTTCCAGATGGACAGGTTGTGTGACTTTAATACTGTTCACTGGTTTCGTTCTAATCTTGTCTATCGTGTCTAATCTTTATACCTCCAATGTCCAGGGCGAGCCTCATTGTTGTCATGTCCTGGCCAGTAATAGGTGTTATTTGTATTGTAGTTTGGTCAGGACGTGGCAGGGGGTATTTGTTTTATGTGGTTCGGGGTGGTTGGTTGTTTAGAAGGGTGTTTGATTTATTATTTCCGGCTTTTGGGCTATATTATATGTTTTGTATTTCTATGTTCATTCTAGTATTAGTATTTCTTTGTTTAGGTCATTGGGTGTTGGACTCTCAATTGGAGGCAGGTGTTTCCTAGTTGCCTCTGATTGAGAGTCCTATATATAGGTATGTGTTTGTGTTGGTAGTTTGTGGGAGATTGTGCTAGGTATAGCCTTAATGCCTTACCGGCCTGTTATTCGTCATTGTGTTTTGTGTACGTGTTTATTTGTTTTTTTCCTTCTTTGCCAATTCAATAAAAGAAGATGAGTGCACATAACCCTGCTGCGTTTTGGTCTGACAATGATTTTTCTTTATCATCTGACGAAAATGAATGTGACAATTGTTGCGTAATATCAAACTAAAATCTTGCAAACTGGATCGAAATGTGTCTGGTTCCACTTACAAGAGTGACAATACAATATAACAATTGACCCTAAAATTACCATGCTTTAAAATGTAAAGTTAGTGGTTACATCAATTGCAACAAAGCTGAAGTTGTTGGATTGCATGAGGAATATACCATCAATCCCCAAGTAATCCATAACACAGCCATGCACTTGTACCAGGCTGTAATTTCCATTTCAATATGTGATTACTGCAGGAGTCGTTGAGTGAATTCAAATACTGGTTTTCCTTCTCAGTCGTGCTGTTATTTCTGCTCGCCAGTTGAATGCTTAAAATGTGTTTATTTACATTTCAGCTCCCAAGTTCTACAGTTGTGCTGTCGTGTTCTGTACATTAGAAACATTTTGTGGCAATTGATTTATTTCAATTTTTACTTATCCTAGTTTGATATCACACCATACCATACCAAACATAGAGTACTGCAGTTGCATGCCCCAAAAATTATTCTGTTATCTTTCAAATATTATCAGATATTTGATACAGTAGAATCACATAGATCCAGTAGAATAACATAGATACAGTAGAATCACGTAGATACAGTAGAATCACATAAACAGTAAAATCATGTAGATACAGAAGAATCACGTTGATACAGTGGAATCACATAGATACAGTAGAATCACATAGTTACAGTAGAATCACATAGATACAGTAGAATCACATAGATACAGTAGATTCACATAGAGACAGTAGAATCATGTAGATACAGTAGAATAACATAGATACAGTAGAATCACATAGATATAGTAGAATAACATAGATACAGTAGAATCACATAGACAGTAAAATCACGTAGATACAGTAGAATCACGTAAATACAGTAGAATCACATAGATACAGTAGAATCATGTAGATAGAGTAGAATCACACAGATGAAGTAGAATCATGTAGATACAGTAGAATCACATAGATAGAGTAGAATAACATAGATACAGTAGAATCACATAGATACAGTAGAATTACATAGATACAGTAGAATCAGGTAGATACAGTAGAATCACATAGATACAGTATAATCATGTAGATACAGTAGAATCATGTAGATACAGTAGAATTACATATATACAGTAGAATCACATATATACAGTAGAATCACATAGATACAGTAGAATTACATATATACAGTAGAATCACATAGATACAGTAGAGTAATGTAGATACAGTAGGAATCACATAGATACAGTAGAATCACATATATACAATAGAATCATGTAGCAAAAGTAGGATCACAGAGACAGTAGAATCACATAGATACAGTAGAATCACATAGATACAGTAGAATCAAGTAGATACAGTAGACTCATGTAGATACATTAGAATCACGTAGATACAGTAGAATCACATAGATACAGTAGAATCACATAGATACAGTAGACTCATGTAGATACATTAGAATAACATAGATACAGTAGAATCACATAGATACAGTAGACTCTTGTAGATACTTTAGAATCACATAGATACAGTAGAATCACGTAGATACAGTATAATCACATAGATACAGTAGAATCATTTTTTTAACCTTTATTTCACCAGGTAAAACCCACCTTTATTTAACCAGGTAAAACCCATTCTGCAAGGGCGACCTGGCAAGAAAGCAAAACAGGGAAATAGCAACGTGTCCATAAAATATTACAGAAAAGTACAAAATACACACAAAAGACAAAGTGTCACAAGTTAAAGATACAATTGAAGATTAGAAACAACTGCAGTTATCACAAACAGTGTTGTCGATCAGAGTCTTAAAAACAGACGAGGACACTAACTCCCCTAACTAACTCCCCTAACTAGATACATTAGAATCAAGTAGATACAGTATAATCAAATTGGACTGAAGTCTCAAATACTAACAGATGACTTACTCATGTATACAAATCTTTCAAACGTTATACTACATGCCGACAGCCATTGTCTCCCTTATAATCACAACCTTGATATGCAAATCATTTACACGTCTCAAGTGTTTTTCTGACAGACACAGACGGAGAAAGAGAACGAGTCTGATGTTTATGTAAATCTTATCCTGTTGTGGACAGGAACAGTTTCTTCAGATGTAGCAATACAAAGAAGGAAAAAGCACAGATGAGATCAGCTTATCTGTTTTGTAGACAGCTCTCCGTCCCAATTGGCACCCTATTAACTCTCTAGTGCACTACTGTGGCGAAATGTACACCATTAGGTATGCACTTGTGTCCTCTGCATTTGGTATCAATGCATGAATAGCATATCAAGATGAAAGGCAGTTTTTATTGATGGACGTTTACCACAGGGAATGTGGTTTCAAACAAAGCACAGGGTACTAATTATTCAGACATAATGTTAGATTCCAGTGTGTCCTCTCTAAGCTTAAACTTTGAGAACATTCAATTGCCATGGGAGAACATGTTGGTTTAGTAGGGTTGTATCGGTTTGCCTTAGAGCATGAGGAGAAAACACAGTAAATTGGGGATTGTTAGCAGTGAGAGACCAGTCAATCGTGACATACCATCTCATATTGTACATTCTAAGAACCAAACATTTTCAGAAATGATCGATTCCACTCCATTCCAATAAAGCAGAAGACTAGTTTCTGCTGAACAAATGTGTTCAATAAAGTCTTCTTCTTCTTCTTTGTCGTTATCTTCCTCTTCTTCTTCTTCTTCTTCTTCTTTGTCATTTTCTTCTTCTTCTTTGTCTTCTTCTTCTTCTGAGTATGTATACTACAGTAAATTTTGCCCAACAGAAACTTCTTTAAAGTGAAAGACTACGCCACTTGGTAATTTAAAAACAAAATGTCAGCAACTTGGTTTGAAAGAGATAATCTGAATAAAACATTGCCAGTAAATTCAAGACTTTAAATTCCAATCAATGATGGGGAACTAAAGACTATGTGAATGAACCGCACTCCAACCTATGCATCCCAAATGACACCCTTTCCCCTATATAGCGCACTACTTTTGACCAGGGTTAATTAGCAGTAGTGCACTATAAAGGGAACAGGGTGCCATTTGGGACACACTCCAAAAAGCTGAGCTGAGCTGACTTGTTAGTGGGAGAGCAACAGCAGAGCAAGAGCCTAGTGGTGACAAAACCATGGAATCGGCTGTTCTGTCCTCTGTCGCCTCTCCTCGTTTTCCGATCCACTTCCTCCACGTCGTTAAGAGATGTGAGTTTTGTTCTGGTTTGATACACCATCTAATGAGAGCTACTAAGATCCCTGTTGAAATTTTGTCCTAATAACGCACTCCCAAAGCCTTAGAATGATTAATATTTCCACTAACTCCCATTCCGTGGTTCCTTCCTTCATTCACCTCTTGTCCGTTCTCTCGTTTTCTACTTCACTTTAACTTTTGCTAAGTTCAGCTGAATTGGGGAAGATATTTGGACAATCTGGATAGACCGACTTGGTCTTTGAATTTGAGGAGCTGCATTAAGGTAATAGTGCTATTGTAGTCACTGTACCCTGACATGGTCAATCTCACCTTTGAAAGGAGAACAAGATAGAGATGAACCCTGGCTGCTGGACATAATTTTTTGATCACTTTGGGGCAATAATTCTTATGTAGCTCAAAACATGTGTTTGAGGCATGAACCTGCTGTACAGTATGTGAGGAGAACTTAAATTTGAATTCTATCTAAAAAAAAAGGTATGTTTTGTGATTTGACCTTGGTTTGATTGAGTAGCACCATGGTATACTGCAAACGACACACACAAACATTGTCTAATGTGCTAGCCTGTAGAGGTTGTGTTTTAATAGGATGCATGTTAAGATGCTAGCCTGTATCCATAGAGGTTGTGTTGTATTAGAATGCATGTTAAGATACTAGCCTGTATCCATAGAGGTTGTGTTGTATTAGAATGCATGTTAAGATGCTATCCTGTATCCATAGAGGTTGTGTTGTATTAGAATGCATGTTAAGATGCTAGCCTGTATCCATAGAGGTTGTGTTGTATTAGAATGCATGTTAAGATGCTAGCCTGTATCCATAGAGGTTGTGTTGTATTAGAATGCATGTTAAGATGCTATCCTGTATCCATAGAGGTTGTGTTGTATTAGAATGCATGTTAAGATGCTAGCCTGTATCCATAGAGGTTGTGTTGTATTAGAATGCATGTTAAGATGCTAGCCTGTATCCATAGAGGTTGTGTTGTATTAGAATGCATGTTAAGATGCTAGCCTGTATCCATAGAGGCTGTGTTGTATTAGAATGCATGTTAAGATGCTAGCCTGTATCCATATACGTAGATTATGTTATATACTAGACAGCTGGCACACAGTGGAGTATTGTGTCAGAATCAGGATGTGTTCCCTGAACTGAGTCACAATACGGTAGCTGTTTAAAACTTCTCTGTGGGCTTTAATGTTATCTGTTACGAAGATGAAGCATGACGCTCTCCTCCACCCTCCCTCCCTCCCTCCCTCCCTCCCTCCTAGGGCTCTGGGCTTTATGTATTAGCTATAGAGAGAACTGGTTGGTATTCCGCTTTGAAGTCCGGAATTGTGTCTGCTCCTTGATGTTTGATTGTATCTCTACAAATACATGTATATGCAAATTCACAGATATCAGTCTTTGCTCCAGGCAAAATAAGACACAGTGGTATGCATTCTGAAAAGGTAGGCTCTGTGGGCTCTCCTCCCCCCTAAGATAATACAATTTGGTGAACTATAAATTCTCACTAAATCTATTCTCCTGTTCAACGACTCTGACATTTCTAAACTTCACATTGTGCATTTTCCTTCAGGTCGAAAGCTATAATCTGCTGCAATTGTATCACACAAAGTATTCACAAGAGGTCATAATCAAAGTGAACACGCCATGAATTCAGTATGTGGCTCATGTAAGGTAAAATGTATTGTTCTCACACGTGTTATTAATTGCAGGCCTAAGGGCCCTAGTCAACCAATGGCAGTATAACTCTAGCTATTCATGCCATAGCAATGCATACTAGAAACATTAGCATGCTTGTCTCACTTGACTCAGGTGTTTTTCCTGGAAAAATACAGAGGTAAAATATATGTTGAAATAACAGTCCATTTGTGCAGGTTGTGTTGGCTGCTATATTGTGAACCAAGATGTTAAGACTCCCATGCTAGCAGCTTTGCAATTCGTCTAGTGGGATCTCTCTCTCTCTTCTCCGTATATCTCCTCCGTTTATCTCCTCCATCTCTGTGCCCTCTCTGAGATCACCACTTCCAGAGGGAAGGAATGCTACAGTAGTTTTCCTCCACTTGCTGTACATTGAATTGATTGAGTATAGGATAAGAGTCTCATGTATGAATCACAGCAATTGCCTGAACTCTTCAAAGTGCCCAGGTGGTTTTACATCAGAATTCCCTTGCTAAGAGGGTGAACTATTCACAACATGATATAATCAGGCAGGCACATTCTGCATCCGCTATGATCTATCTATTTTCAGATATGATGGATCTATTTGGCACCTTATTTCAATTTTTTTTTTATACCAGTGTCTGGTGATGTGTGTCCCAAATTGCACCTTATTCCCTATATAGTGAACTACTTTTGTATGGTTCCTGGTCAAACGTAGTGCACTACACACGGAGTAGGCTACCATTTAGGACATAGCCTGTTGGTTACACATGGTGCGTCTGCATGACATTGTTAAACGCTTGTCCTTTCATTGTGGCTGACTGTATGCATTTGAACAGCGGTGGCGATAGGTTACTCTTTCTAATCTTAGCTATTAATCTACCTTGACATGATAATTTACGTCCGCTCTATTTCAGACATCTGGGTTGAACCTTGTCTCAGCAGGGGTAGGTAGCTGGCTCTGTGGAGTGTGACAAAACCCCAGCGAAACAAAAGGCAGCTGCTTTCGATGCAATGTCTGTCAAGACAATAAGGTAGTTAACAGAACATGACTAGGGCCCTCTCGCATTGTGTCACTTTATTACATTTGACAAGTGGAGGGGAAATTTTTAGATGGATGAACAAAGTAATTTCCCACTTGTAATTAATACTAAAGAATGTGTAGTCAGTCATTTTCAGAGGAGACAGATGTATTCATGGTTTCCGTGCAGGCAATGAAAAGGGTCCCTGACTGTCACACGGGAGATTGTATCTATGTTTAATCCTTATTAAAGAAGTGATCCTCCTGTGTAGGGTTCCATTTAACCCATTAAATATTACTGTAATTTTTTACCTTAAGATAATGGCAAAAAAACAAAAAAGCAAATGGCACCCTATTCTATTTATTCTCTTTATGTTGAGAAATTTCAACATACTTCATTTCCGGATGAGACCCTTGACTTAACTTGCATTTTCTGTCCTGAGATGGACACCGTAGGCCACCATACGTCTGAGCTGACACAGCCAAGTTCAAGTACTGGCTATGTCTTGGTATTGGTATTTTGAACATTCCAGACACAACATATTGCAATTCAGAGGTATCGGGGGTAAGATTTAGCAAAAATGTTCGTATTGAAACCAATACCACCAAATAATGTTCTACTCTGTAAAGTACTTAAGTAAAAATACTTTAAAGTACTACTTAAATTGTTATTTTGGGTATCTGTACTTCACTTTACTATTTATGGTTTTGACAACTTTTACTTTTACTTCACTACATCCCTAAAGAAAATTATGTACTTTTTACTCCATACGTTTTCCCTGACACCCAACAGTACTCGTTACATGTTGAATGCTTAGCAGGACAGCAAAATGGTCCAATTCACACACATCAAGATAACATCCCTGGTCTTCCCTACTGCTGCCTCTGATCTGGAGGACTCACTAAACAGAGAACATCCCTGGTCATCCCTACTGCTGCCTCTGAAGCATACATGCTTTGTTTGTAAATGATGTCTGAGTGTTGGAGTGTGCCCCTGGCTATCTGTAAATAAAAATAATTTGTGCCGTCTGGTTTGCTTAATATAATGAAAGTGAAATGATTTATACTTTTACTTTTAATACTTAAGTATATTTAAAACCAAATACTTTTAGACTTTTACTCAAGTAGTATTTTACTTGGTGACTTTCACTTTTACTTGAATCATTTTCTATTAAGGATATCTTTACTTTTACTGAAGTATGACAATTGGGTACTTTTTCCACCACTGCTTCCAGGATAAGCTGTTCTATCAATACCACCACATGTCTTTTCCACAATGGGCTGCTCTTTTTATTTTAAAAACTCTGTCAGCCATGTAGATATTGGGTTACTTCTATCTATCTCTACTGTATAATTTGATGGTTTGTGCAACCCCAACCCCAACCCCAACCCCAGCCCCAGCCCCAACCCTGGCCTCAGCACCAACCCCACCCTTAGCACCAACCCCAACCCCAGCCCCAACCCCAACCCCAGCCTCAGCACCAACCCCAACCCCAGCCCCAACCATAGCCCTAACCCCAGCCCCAACCATAGCCCCAACCCCAGCCCCAACCATAGCCCCAGCCCCAACCATAGCCCCAACCCCAACCCCAGCCCCAACCCCAGCCCCAACCATAGCCCCAACCCCAACCCCAACCCCAGCCTCAGCACCAACCCCAACCCCAGCCCCAACCCCAACCCCAGCCTCAACCATAGCCCCAACCCCAACCCCAGCCTCAGCACCAACCCCAACCCCAGCCCCAGCCTCAGCACCAACCCCAACCCCAGCCTCAACCATAGCCCCAACCCCAGGCTGCATGTGACTGTAATGCACCTCTATGAGACATTGATTATACATCAGCTTAGTATGCCGCACTGCAGACTGGAAAGGCAACCTGAAGCCCCCAATCAATAAGAGCTGGACCTGTGAAGCAGCATTCTGTCAAGTCCGGCGGAAAGAGGGAAGTACTGTCTATTCTACTCCTTAAGGCCCAAGGCCTAACCTGTCAGGCGAAGTACTGCCTATACTACTCCTTAGGGCCCAGAGCCTAACCTTTTCAAAAGCCAGGTGATGAGGAAGCTCATCGTTTCTAATAAGGAATTAGTGATCTAACGGTCAGCTGACTGTCAGCTGGACAGAGCTGTGTTGTGTTGAGAAAGGGAAAGAGGAGACTGGAGGCGTGAAAAGTGCCACATAGTATCTGTTAGAGGCTGGGAAGATACATGTTTTATAAGTATCTGTTAGAGGCTATGAAGATACATGTTTTATTAGTATCTGTTAGAGGCTAGGAAGATACATGTTTTATAAGTATATATTAGATGCTAGGAAGATACATGTTTTACAAGTATCTGTTAGAGGCTTGGAAGATACATGTTTTATAAGTATCAGTTAGAGGCTTGGAAGGTACATGTTTTATAAGTATCTGTTAGATTCTAGGAAGATACATGTTTTATACATGTTTTTTAAGTATCTATTGGAGGGTAGGAAGATATATGTTTTATAAGTATCTGTTAGACACTAGGAAGATACAGGTCTTATAAGTATCTGTTAGAGGCTTGGAAGATACATGTTTTATAAGTACATTTTAGAGGCTAGGAAGATACATGTTTTATAAGTATCTGTTAGAGGCTTGGAAGATACATGTTTTATAAGTATTTGTTAGAGGCTTGGAAGATACATGTTTTATAAGTATTTGTTAGAGGCTAGGAAGATACATGTTTTATACATGTTTTGTAAGTATCTGTTGGAGGGTAGGAAGACGTGTTTTATACGTATCTGTTAGACACTTGGAAGATACAGGTCTTATACATGTTTTATAAGTATCTGTTAGAGGCTAGGAAGATACACGTTTTATACATGTTTTATGAGTATCTGTTAGAGGCTAGGAAGATACATGTTTTATAAGTATCTGTAAGAGACTAGGAAGATACATATTTTCTAAGTATCTGTAATGGCTGTCTTTAGAGAGAGTAGACCAAGGCGCAGCGTGGTTAGTGCTCATCATGAATTTATTAAAGATAGAACACTTTAAACCAAAAAACAAGAAACCGACAGCCAAACAGTTCTGTCAGGTGCAAAACACTAAACCCGAAATGAACTACCCACAAACCCCAAAGGAAAACAGGCTGCCTAAGTATGACTCCCAATCAGCGACAACGATGTACAGCTGTCCCTGATTGAGAGCCATACCAGGTCAAAACAAAGAAATACAAAGCATCGAAAAACAGACATAGAATGCCCACCCAAATCACACCCTGACCAAACCTAAATAGAGACATAAAAAAGGCTCTCTCAGGTCAGGGCGTGACAGTACCCCCCCTCCCCAAAGGTGCGGACTAGGCTGCAAAACCTGAAAATATAGGGGAGGGTCTGGGTGGGCATTTCTCCGCGGTGGCGGCTCTGGAGCGGGACGTAGACCCCGCTCCACCACTGGCTCACCCCACTTTGGTGGCGCCTCTAGAGCGGGGTCCCTCGCCGCGGGCGCCGGAGGACAGGCGGGCGACTCTGGCTGCGCCGGAGGACAGGCGGGCGACTCTGGCTGCGCCGGAGGACAGGCGGGCGACTCTGGCTGCGCCGGAGGACAGGCGGGCGACTCTGGGAGCTCCGGACTGTGGGCCGTCTCGGCTGTCTCCGGACTGTGGGCCGTCTCGGCTGTCTCCGGACTGTGGGCCGTCTCGGCTGGCTCCGGACTGTGGGCCGTCTCGGCTGGCTCCGGACTGTGGGCCGTCTCGGCAGGCTACGGACTGTGGGCCGTCTCGGCAGGCTCCGGACTGTGGGCCGTCTCGGCAGGCTTCGGAATGTGGGCCGTCTCTGCAGGCTCCAGACTGTGGGCCGTCTCTAGATGGGGCACTGTCACCGGAAGCTCTGGATGGGGAACTGTCGTCGGAAGCTCTTGACGGGGACTTTCCGTAGGCCTGGCTCTGGGCGCAGGCACAGGACTCACCAGGCTGGGGAGAAATGCAGGAGGCCTGGCTCTGGGTGCAGGCACAGGACTCACCAGACTGGGGAGAAATGCAGGAGGCCTGGCTCTGGGCGCAGGCACAGGACTCACCAGGCTGGGGAGACATGCAGGAGGCCTGGCTCTGGGAGCAGGCACAGGACGCACCAGGCTGGGGAGACTTGCAGGAGGCCTGGCTCTAGGAGCAGGCACAGGACTCACCAGACTGGAGAGACATGCAGGAGGCCTGGCTCTGGGCGCAGGCACAGGCACAGGCACAGGACTCACCAGGCTGGGGAGGCATGCAGGAGGCCTGGCTCTGGGCGCAGGCACAGGACTCAACAGGCTGGGGAGGCATGCAGGAGGCCTGGCTCTGGGAGCAGGCACAGGACGCACCAGGCTGGGGAGACATGCAGGAGGCCTGGCTCTGGGCGCAGGCACAGGACTCACCAGGCTGGGGAGACATGCAGGAGGCCTGGCTCTGGGCGCCGGCACAGGATTCACCAGGCTGGGGAGACATGCAGGAGGCCTGGCTCTGGGAGCAGAAACAAGACGTGCGGGGCTGGGGAGGCGCACAGGAGGCCTGGTGCGTGGGGCTGGCACAGTCTTCACCAGACGGCTAGCACGCACCTCAGATCGAGTATGGAGAGGTGACTCAGGTGACATCAATTCGAGGACACGCTCCATAGGTCGAATGTCGTGCCTCATGCACCAACACAGCAGCTCTCTCATATCTCTCTCCTCCAATCTCCCCATCAACTCCTTCACTGTCTCTGCTTCGCTCCCTTCGCTCACCTCCAACTTCACCCCGACTGGCTCTGGTTCCACCCTCGGCACCGCCGACCGTCCCGTGTGCCCCCCCAAAAATATCTTGGGGCTGCCTCTCCTCCTCTTGCCGTGCCAGCCGATCCTCCCAGAAACGCCGTTCTGCCTTCGCTGCTTCTATCTCCTCCGGCGGGTGGCGGTATTCTCCAGCCTGTCTCCAAGGTCCCTTTCCGTCCAGTATCTCTTCCCAAGTCCAGGACTCTAGATAGCTCCTCTCCAGCTCCTTACCCCGCTGCTTGGTCTTCTTGTGGTGGGTAGTTCTGTAATGGCTGTCTTTGGAGAGAGTAGACCAAGGCGCAGCATGGTTAGTGCTCATCATGAATTTATTAAAGATAGAACACTTTAACCTGTGGGGGATAGGGGGCAGTATTTGCACGGCCGGATAAAAAACGTACCCGATTTAATCTGGTTACTACTCCTGCCCAGTAACTAGAATATGCATATAATTGTTTGATTTGGATAGAAAACACCCAAAAGTTTCTAAAACTGTTTGAATGGTGTCTGTGAGTATAACAGAACTCAATTGGCAGGCCAAAACCTGAGAAGATTCCAAACAGGAAGCACCCTCTCTGACCATTTCTTGGCCTTCTTTGCCATCTCTATCCAAAACAAAGGATCTCTGCTGTAACGTGACATTTTCTAACGCTCCCATAGGCTCTCAGAAGGCGCCAGAACGTTGAATGATGACTTTGCAGGCCATGGCTGAAAAACAGTAGCGCATTTGGTAAGTGGTCGATCTGAGAACAATGAGACTGGCGCGCGCGTGCACGAGACGACTCCATGTTTAGATTTTCAGTCTTTGAACGAAAACAACGACTCCCGGTCGGAATATTATCGCTTTTTTACGAGAAAAATCGCATAAAAATTGATTTTAGACAGCGTTTGACATGCTTCGAAGTACGGTAATTAAATATTTTGCATTTTTTTGTCAGGAAACGCGCCGGGCGCGTCACCCTTCTTTACCCTTCGGATAGTGTCTTGAACGCACGAACAAAACGCTGCTATTTGGATATAACTATGGATTATTTGGAACCAAACCAATATTTGTTATTGAAGTAGAAGTCCTGGGAGTGCATTCTGACGAAGAACAGCAAAGGTAATCCAATTTTTCTTATAGTAAATCTGAGTTTGGTGAGTACCAAACTTGGTGGGTGTCAAAATAGCTAGCCTGTGATGGCCGGGCTATCTACTCAGAATATTGCAAAATGTGCTTTCACCGAAAAGCTATTTTAAAATCGGACACCGCGATTGCATAAAAGAGTTCTGTAACTATAATTCTTAAAATAATTGTTATGTTTTTTGTGAACGTTTATCGTGAGTAATTTAGTAAATTCACCGGAAGTGTTCGGTGGGAATGCTAGTCACACGCTAGTCACATGCTAATGTAAAAAGCTGTTTTTTGATATAAATCTGAACTTGATTGAACAAAACATGCATGTATTGTATAACATAATGTCCTAGGAGTGTCATCTGATGAAGATCATCAAAGGTTAGTGCTGCATTTAGCTGTGGTTTTGGTTTTTGTGACATTATATGCTAGCTTGAAAAATGGGTGTCTGATTATTTCTGGCTGGGTACTCTGCTGACACAATCTAATGTTTTGCTTTCGTTGTAAAGCCTTTTTGAAATCGGACAGTGTGGTTAGATTAACGAGAGTCTTGTCTTTAAAATGGTGTAAAATAGTCATATGTTTGAGAAATTGAAGTAATAGCATTTCTAAGGTATTTGAATATCGCGCCACGGGATTCCACTGGCTGTTGACTAGAGAGGTTAAACCAAAAAACAAGAAACCGACAGCCAAACATTTCTGTCAGGTGCAAAACACTAAACCAAAATTAACTACCCACAAACCCCAAAGGAAAACAGGCTGCCTAAGTATGACTCCCAATCAGCGACAACGATGTACAGCTGTCCCTGATTGAGAGCCATACCAGGCCAAAACAAAGAAATACAAAGCATAGAAAAACAGACATAGAATGCCCACCCAAATCACACCCTGACCAAATCTAAATAGAGACATAAAAAAGGCTCTCTCAGGTCAGGGGGTGACGGTATCTGTTAGAGGCTAGGATGATACGTGTTTTATTCATGTTTCATAATTATCCGTTAGAGGCTAAGAAGACACATGTTTTATACATGTTTTATAAGTATCTGTTAAAGGCTAGGAAGATACATGTGTTATAAGTGGTGGATGTAAATGCTTTGCAACGTTATGCAATGAAGAGTGTGCTGATCGACAAGAGTGAAAAGTGCCAATTAGTGTCTGTCCCCAAGAGACTACAGGTAGAGATGTTTATGTATTCTAAGTGGTGTTGCCAAAGATGCACAAAGAGATGTACAAATATGTGCATTTGTATGTGTATTTACTTTGGATCCCCCCAGCTACTCATCCTGGGGTTTATTATGGATCCCCATTTGTTCCTGACAGGGCAGGAGCTACTCATCCTGTTGTCCAAACACATTAACCTGTTGAGGACAGACGTTCCGCTAGCGGAACCCCGTTCCGGCTGCGGAACCCCTAGCCAACAGCCAATGGCATCGCACGGCGCAAAATACAAAACCAACTAAAATACCACAATTCAATTTTCTCAAACAATCAACTATTTTACACCATTTTAAAGATAAGACTCTCGTTAATCTAACCACACTGTCCGATTTCAAAAAGGCTTTAGAGCGAAAGCAAAACTTTAGATTATGTTAGGAGAGTACATAGACACAAATAATCACACAGCCATTTTCCAAGCAAGCATATATGTCACATAAACCCAAACCACAGCTAAATGCAGCACTAACCTTTGATGATCTTCATCAGATGACACTCCTAGGACATTATGTTATACAATACATGCATGTTTTGTTCAATCAAGTTCATATTTATGTCAAAAACCAGCTTTTTACATTAGCATGTGATGTTCAGAACTAGCATACCCAACGAAAACTTCCGGTGAATTTACTAAATTACTCATGATAAACGTTGACAAAATACATAACAATTATTTTAAGAATTATAGATACAGAACTCCTTTATACAAACGCTACGTCAGATTTTAAAATAGCTTTTCGGCGAAAGCACATTTTGCAATATTCTGAGTACATAGCTCGACCATCACAGGCTAGCTAATTTGACACCCACCAAGTTTGAGGCTCACTAAACTCAGAATTACTATTAGAAAAATTGGATTGCCTTTGCTGTTCTTTGTCAGAATGCACTCCCAGGACTTCTACTTCAACAACAAATGTTGTTTTGGTTCCAAATAATCCATAGTTATATCCAAATACCTCCGTTTTGTTCGTGCGTTCAGGTCACTACCCGAAGGGTAACGCACGAGCGCATTTCGTGACAAAAAAAATCCAAATATTCCATTACCGTACTTAGAAGCATGTCAAACATTGTTTAAAATACATTTTTATGCTATTTTTCTCATAAAATAGCGATAATATTCCAACCGGGCAACGTTGTATTCATTCAAAGGCTGAAAGAAAAAAATAAAGAAGTCTCGTGAACGCGCATCTCAGTCTCACTGTCCCAAGGCTGACCACTTACAAACTCTGCTACTGTACTTTGCCCAGAGACAGCAGACACCCCATTCCACTTTCTGACGGCTTTAGAGAGCCAATGGAAGCCTTAGAAAGTGTCACCTTACAGCACAGATGCTGTAATGTCGATAGCGATGCAACAGAAGGACAACAAATTGTCAGACAGGGCACTTCCTGTATGGAATCTTCTCAGGTTTTGGCCTGCCGTATGAGTTCTGTTATACTCACAGATACCATTCAAACAGTTTTAGAAACTTTAGAGTGTTTTCTATCCAAATCGACTAATTATATGCATATTCTAGTTTCTGGGCAGGAGTAGTAACCAGATTCAATCGGGTACGTTTTTTATCCGGCCGTGAAAATACTGCCCCCGATCCCAAAGAAGTTAAGGCACTTATAACACACATAAAACAAAAGATAAAACAGTAGATCATATAACAGTATTACACCACTATATATCTACAATATAAAATGTATGATACCACCGTACAATGTTATTTTCAATGTACAGTACCAGTCAAAACTTTGGACACACCTCCTCATTCAAGGGTTTTTCTTTATTTTTACTATTATCTACACTGTATAATAATAGTGAAGACATCAAAACTATGAACTAACACATATGGAATCATGTAGTAACCCAAAAAGTGCTAAACAAATCAAAACATATTTTAGATTTTAGATTCTTCAAAGTAGTCTTGATGACAGCTTTGCACACTCTTGGCATCATCTCAACCACCTTCACCTGGAATGCTTTCCAACAGTCTTGAAGAAGTTCCCACATATGCTGAGCACTTGTTGGATGCTTTTCCTTCACTCTGCGGTCCAACTCCTCCCAATCCATCTCAATTGGGTTGAGGTTGGGTGAATGTGGAGGCCAGGTCATCTGATGCAGCACTCCATCCCTTCTCGCCATCTTAGCTACTGTTGTATCAACATGTTTTGACCATGAAAATTTACAATCCAGTGTTAATCCATGCAGTTTAGTCACCTTAACTTGCTTAATTTCCAAATTATTTAATCCTTATTCCTTCCCACCCATCCTGAAACGAACTGCAGCTCTTTGTTAAGTGTTGCAGTAATTTCAGTCACTGTAGTAGCTGACGTGTATAGTGTTGAGTCATCCAGAGCCAGTGCCATGTCGTTAGTAAAGATTGAAAAATTATGGGCCTAGACTGCTGCCCTTACGAATTCCTGATTCTACTTGGATTATGTTGGAGAGGCTTCCATTAAAGAACACCCTCTGTGTTCTGTTAGACAGTTAACTCTGTATCCACAATATAGACGGTGGTGTAAAGCCATATCACATCCGTTTTTTCAGCAGCATACTCTGATCGATAATGTCAAAAGCCGCACTGAAGTCTAACAAAACAGCCCGTACAATATTTTTATCATCAATTTCTCTCAGCCAATCATCAGTCATTTATGTAAGTGCTGTGCTTGTTTCATGTCCTTCTCTATAAGCATGCTGATTATTTCTTTTCAATTTGTTTACTGTAAAATAGCATTGTATCTGGTCAAACACAATTTTTTCCAAAAGTTTACTAAGGGTTGTTAACAGGCTGATTGGTTGGCTATTTGAGCCAGTAAAGGGGGCTTTACTATCGGAATGACTTTTGCTTCCCTCCAGGCTTGAGGGCACACACTTTTTTTAAGCCAGTATTGAAAAGATGGCAAATAGGAGTGGCAATACCATTCACTCACTTTACGGAATTCAAAATTACAAGGCTTGTCTTTAAAAATTTGTTCAGATATTATACATAGATGTGTAGTGTCAGAGTTTGTTGCTGGCATGTCATGCCTAAGTTTGCTAATCTTGTCAATAAAAAAAATCATTAAAATAGTTGGTAATATCTGTGGGTTTTGTAATGAATGAGCCATCTGATTCAATAAATGATGGAGCTGAGTTTGCCTTTTTGCCCAAAATGTAATTTAAGGTATGAAAAGTGCCAAGTAGTATCCAGTAGAGATTGAATCTGTATTCTAAGTGGATGATGCACTAAATGATATGTTTCCTGAAGATGAAATATATCTCATATCAGTCAGTTTCACAGTTTGAATTGTGAGAAATTGGATATTAGGTTTTAAATAATAAAATTGTCCTCACTCCTCTTCTCAGCAACCTGTGAGGAGAGGATGTAGCAACCAACACACACGAAGAGCTATTACTGATCTTTTAAGAAAAAAAGGGATATTTTAACAAAGAGACTAAACATTCAGCTTGAGGAAGTAAATATACCTGTTATTTAATTTGAATGAATCCATTCTGTCTTCAATAGAAGTATATATTTCATGTAAGAATGATGAATCGCTGTAATTGACAGAAACATATTCATATTTAATTATCATTCTAATTACATGCACTTTAGCCATTTAGAAGAAGATGGATGGGAAATCATTAGCAGCCCTTTGAAATCCAGATGTTTGTTAAATTATGTCTATACGAACAACATTGTTCAATAGATTGCCAGAATATGTGCTTACTGTGAAACTCTGCAATTTATCCTCTAACTGATCTAAGCCGGCAAAACATAGCCCATTCCTGCTGTTAAACGAAAAGATTTGACTGTTTTCTCTTCTTCTTCTGTGGTTTATACCCCCCCTGTCAAATCCAGTTGAAGAATATTCAGCAAAAAGTTATACATCATCCCACAGAAAATGTATGAAATGCATGTAATGTCAAAAGGTTTAATAATTACAAAAATATACAATTATAGCAATACTCTAACAAAGCATGTAAGGGTAATATACTGTGATTTCCTTTGGTACAGTAGGTAATCAAAGTACCGATAAAGAAAGGATTCCTTTCTTTCTGCTTGTCCTCAGACACAAATCTCTCTTGAGGCTGATAACATTTCTGGGGGATGGTTTCCTTGCTCTAATTAGTACCTATTTTACAGTTCATTGGTTAGATCTAACAGTCCCACATCCCTATTTAGAATGGAAAGAGTATTACCAAAAGTAGAACCAAAAGTAGAACCATAACAGAGCTGTGTTGGAATATAGTTCTGAGAATCATCAGAACATTCTCTTCTGACTGGTTAGACCAGAGTAGATCACAATGCCTTACAGTCATTTCTCTTGCTATTGTTTCAAAATACAACAGAAAGCTCAACAGTCAAACAAATTCACTTTGACCACTGGTTAATTCAAAGTAAAGTCTTGTTCTTTTTTTACTTTGAAACCAGAAAAGATTCCCAACAGCTTACTGTGGTTCCATAGATTGTTATCGAATCACTTGCATTCATGATGCATTTAGTCTCCTCTGGTAGTGGACTACAGTACTTCCCACTGTTAGAACACCCTAGACGCCACCCAGACGTACAATACCAGTCAAAGTTTGGACACACCTCCTCATTCAAGGGTCTTTCTTTACTTTTACTATTTTCTACATTGTAGAATAATAGTGAATACATCAAAACTATAAAGTAACACATATGGAATTATGTAGTAACCAAAAAAGTGTTAAACAATCGAAACATATTTTATATTTGAGATTCTTCAAAGTAGCCACCGTTTGCCTTGATGACAGCTTTGCACACTCTTGGCATTCTATCAACCAGCTTCACCTGGAATGCTTTTCCAACAGTCTTGAAGGAGTTCCCACATATGCTGAGCACTTGGTGGCTGCTTTTCCTTCACTCTGTGGTCCAACTCATCCCAAACCATCTCAATTGGGTTAAGGTCGAGTGATTGTGGAGGCCAAGTCATCTGATGCAGCACTCCATCACTCTCCTTCTTGGTCAAATAGCCCTTACACAGCCTGGAGGTGTGTTGGGTCATTTTCCTGTTAAAAAATAACTGATAGTCCCACTTAGCACAAACCAGATGGGATGGCGTATTGCAAAAAAAATGCTGTGGTACCCTTGCTAGTTAGCTGTGCCTTGAATTCTAAATAAATCCCAGACAGTGTCACCAGTAAAGCATCCCCACACCATCACACCTCCTCCATGCTTCACGGTTGGAACCACACATGTGAAGGTCATCCGTTCACCCTCTCTGCGTCTCACAAAGACACTGCGGTAGGAACCAAAAATCTTAAATTTGGACCAAAGGATAGATTTCCACTGGTCTATAGTCCATTGCTCATGTTTCGTGGCCCAAGCAAGTCTCTTCTTCTTATTGGATTCCTTTAGTAGTGGTTTCTTTGCAGCAATTTGACCATGAAGACCTGATTCACGCAGTCTCCTCTGAACAGTTGATGTTGAGATGTGTCCGTTACTTGAACACTGTGAAGCATTTATTTGGGCTGTAATTACTGAGGCTGGTAACTCTATTGAACTTATCCTCTGCAGCAGAGGTAACTCTGGGTCTTCCTTTCCTGTGGCGGTCCTCATGAGAGACAGTTTCATCATAGGGCTTAATGGTTTTTGCGACTGCACTTGAACAAACTTTAAAAGTTCTCAAAAAGAAAGGAGGACCAAGGCACTCTTCATATAATTAATTTAAATGCCTTTATTTGTATGGCATGTTCAATTGAAACAAAGTTTTAAAAATCTGACGCGTTTCAGCTGCATGGCCTTCGTCAAGGAGCACAAAGAAATAATACAATGTCCTCTTTTGAACAGCTTTTCCAATTAGCCCTAATTTGAAGAGGGAGTGGTTACAACATTGATTGGACTCACCTAGTAAGCAATACTATACACATTAAAAAGTTAAATACTGTATCTATGTTATCAACAAAAGTTCTTCAAATTTTCCGGGTTGACTGACCTTCATGTCTGAAAGTAATGATGGACTGTCGTTTCTCTTTGCTTATTTTAGCTGTTCTTGCCATAATATGGACTTGGTCTTTTACCAAATACGGCTATCTTGCTTAAACGCATTAGGAAAAAATTACAAATAAAAATAACTTTTAAGAAGGCACACCTGTTATTTGAAATGCATCCCAGTTGACTACCTCATTAAGCTGGTTGCGAGAATGCCAAGAGTGTGCAAAGCTGTCATCAAGGAAAACGGTGGCTACTTTGAAGAATCTCAAATATAAAATATATATTGATGTGTTTAAAACTTTTTTGCTTAGTACATATTTCCATATGTGCTATTTCAGTTTGATGTCTTCACTATTATTCTACACTGTAGAATAGGGTTCTCCTCCAATGGAAAATAACCTCTACAGGGTTCTCCTCCAATGGAAGCTATCCTCTACAGGGTTGTCCTCCAATGGAAGCTAAGCTCAACAGGGTTCTCCTCCAATGGAAGCTAAGCTCTACAAGGTTCTCTTCCAATGGAAGCTAAGCTCTACAAGGTTCTCTTCCAATGGAAGCTAAGCTCTACAAGGTTCTCTTCCAATGGAAGCTAAGCTCTACAAGGTTCTCTTCCAATGGAAGCTAAGCTCTACAAGGTTCTCCTCCAAAAAGCTAACCTCTAAAGGGGTCTCCTCCAAAAAGCTAACCTCTAAAGGGTTCTCCTCCAACAGAAGCAATACTTTCCCTCTACTTGCAGTAAGAGCGGGAGGATGCACTTTAAGCCACTGTAAACAGCATGTGGCTGTATGTGGTGCAATTGAATCGTTACAGTCTTATGGAGGATGACTGTGACCATTCTGTCTAATGTGAATGAAGTGTTTCTAAATGTGTCCCAGCATACAGTGCACCACAAACCACCCATAGAGAAGTTGGTCATGTCTTTGACAAAACAACTCTTTTTATATAAAAAAGAAAATGTTGAACTTTTTTTCTGCTGTTTTATTCCCTCATTTTAAAAGATATAACTGGCCTCTCCCACCAAAACAATCTGAGTAGTTTATTTTGATCAGACGGTCGTTGTAAAAACACAACTCTATAAACGGTATCTAATAGTTTCCAAATCCTTCTCATGCCAATGAACACATTTCAATGATCATGTCTTGATTCATTGCAATACTATCAACACATTTGCATAATGCCTCAGAACCATATCCACAACAGTATTGTACTATCTGACCTAATCTCTCCTCCAAGAATCAAGAGAGCACATTTGATGCAATGTCACTAGGTGGCAATATGGTAACACAAACCATGCCCGCTGTGATAAATCCCCATGCCACACTGTGAATATAAATCTGCATAGATGAGTTGATAATATGTATTAACAGTATAAAGATATAGGGTATTTTACATTAGGTACAAAAATACAGGATGTGGTACTTGATAAACCATAAATTAAATAAATTAGCAAGTGTTATCGGTAATGTGTGTGGCTTTTTATTTTACACTCATGTCTGATTCTCTCAATGCAGTAATCTACTTTGATTTTATGACAGAGGAGAAATTGTGGACATGCACCTAACCGATCAATAATATCCTTATTTAGATAATCAAATTAATGTAAAAACTATTTCACAATGTAATCCATATCTTTACTCTAAAAGTAGAGGGTGTTTGAGTGACAAATAGTAGCCTATCAGTATGATCGTGTTTGTCGTTGAGATGTGGTCTGGCTGGTGTAACATTTGGCTTTGCAAGGGTCTGCTGAGAGCTCTCTCTTCCCTCTCCTGAGCCAGGGAAAGTGACAGATCTGAACCAGGGAAAGTGACCGATCTGAACCAGGGAAAGTGACCGATCTGAACCAGGGAAAGTGACAGCTGTGAACCAGTGAAAGTGACAGATCTGAGCCAGGAAAAGTTACAGATTTGAACCAGGGAAAGTGACAGATCTGAACCAGGGAAAGTGACCGATCTGAACCAGGGAAGTGACAGATCTGAACCAGGGAAAGTGACCGATCTGAACCAGGTAAAGTGACCGATCTGAACCAGGGAAAGTGACAGATCTGAACCAGGGAAAGTGACAGATCTGAACCAGGGAAAGTGACAGATCTGAACCGGGGAAAGTGACAGATCTGAACCAGGGAAAGTGACAGATCTGAACCGGGGAAAGTGACAGATCTGAACCAGGGAAAGTGACAGATCCTAGAATGGGGGAGGAACTGGCATTGCACGTCAAAGCTCTCAGGGATTTCTAAAGAGCAATTGAAAGTTGGCATTAAATAAACGCTACACACACACAAATGAAATAACTGACAGTGGTAGTATTCACAAAACATATAATACATCTTATCTATTAGCGAAAAAATATATATAATTTGAAGGACTGTGTGAATTTATTTGACCAATTCCTCAAGCTTGTTTTCCAAAATAATTTTGTGTTTTATGTTTTGGCGTTAGTTTTGTGTTTCAGTTGATCATTTCCCACTAATTAATAAACAGCGAAACACAGTGAATGTATAGACATGTATTCCCCTGTCTCTTTTGTATGAACTAATTCTCTTTCTTTTCTTGAAGAATCACCATTGTGAGTGACCAGGCGTGATTTATCCAGTGACTACTGCTGTGTGATTTGAACTGTACTGCTGTGTCCAGATTCAAAAAACCTTCTTAATTAAGAAGACATTTCTTCTTAACTACCATTTTTTCCTTAACTATAGACTTATGAAAAAAGTTAAGCAAAGTTGCTATTCCTCAATAAATATCGGAAATGTTCTTACGTTATTTCCTATGTTTCTCCCTAAGAAAAAAGAAGAAATGGGGATTCTGGGATTCTTGAAAACAATGTTTTGGATTTCTTGGTAATGTACTTAACTTTAGGACAGCTAAACCCTTGTCTCGTGACGAATTGATACTTATGTAATAATTAACTTTTTCTTGGGCAACTTCTCGAGACATAAAGCAGATAAATAAATGTAATAAAATGGAGATATATCAACACTATTACAGTGGGCCAAATCCTATCATCCCTGTCACATAGGCTTATTTATTGGTTTCAAGCACATCACGAATGTCAATGCCACATAAGAAGATATTCACGAAGTTCCTAAGAAAAACAATGAATTCCTAAGAACATTTTGAAGAATTGCACTTACAAAACAATCTTATGAACTTTTTTTTTTTTTTTTTTTTCTTAAGAAACTTCTCACGTAGATTTTTGTGAATCCGGCCCATTGTGTCAAAATGTTGACGCAAGCCATGACTATTTCTGTATGGTTTGAAGATCATGTCCCCCCCCCCGATGGAGTTATAAGGCTGGATGGTATAACACAATATATGACATGTACTCTATAGAGCCAAACAGCTTTGGCATTGAAACAACATTACTAAAGTACATTGAGAGCATAGTTGAAGGTTTACAGAAACAATCTTGAATTACTTTAGCTCATTCAGTCACAACAGCATTGTCTCCTCTCTTCTCTCCGTCGTTCCTCTATTGTCTATGGGGGCTCCCGAGTGTGCGCAGCCATCTAAGGCACTGCATTTCAGTGCTAGAGGTGTCACTACAGACCCTGGTTCAATTCCAGGCTGTATCACAACTGGCCGTGATTGGGAGTCCCATAGGACGGTGCACAATTGGCCCAGCATCATCTAGGTTTGGCCAGGGTAGGTCGAACATACCCAAATCTAACTGCCTGTAGCTCAGGAACTGAAGCAAGGATAGATCTAGTAAAAGATAATACAATGAAATGCAAAACAAAGGCCACAATGTATTATTCCAGTTTAGCCACAATTTAGATTTTGGCCACCAGATGGGAGCAGTGTATGCGCAAAGTTTTAGACTGATCTAATGAATCATTACATTTATGTTCAAAATATTGATCAAGTCTGCCCAAATGTGCCTAATTGTTTTATTAATATATTTTCAAGTTCATAACTGCGCACTCTCCTCAAACAATAGCATGGTATTCTTTCACTGTAATAACTACTGTAAATTGGACAGTGCAGTTAGATTAACAAGAATTTAAGCTTTCTGCCCATATCAGATATGTCTATGTCTTGGGAAATGTTCTTGTTACTTACAACCTCACGCTAATCACATTAGTGCACGTTAGCTCAACCGTCCCATGGGGGGGGGGGGGGGGGGGGAGGGGTCACAGATCCCGTAGAGGTTTTAACTGACTTGCCTAGTTAAGTAAAGGTTAAATAAAGAAATTACTGATGGTGTCTTTGTGATGGTGTGAGAGTCAAGCAGCGTGCTCACGCTGTGTTGTGCTTCCTTCAGAGCAGGAAGTGTCTTTTAACTAGTCTTAGCACGGTTCTACCTCTTCCTCATGCTGAATGATCATATATTTCATCATCTGAAAACAAGCAAAACACATCTAAGGCCTTTAATAATGTAAGTCCCCAGAGTCACTTTGTCTCACCCCATACAACGTAGTAAAAAAAACACTGTCAGCGGTACACACATCTTTTCCAAATGACTCACAGAGAGTGAAGCCACTCTGGTAGCCTAGCCTACTGCAAATAAATATGACAACTCTATTGATATACTTTGTGAATAATGGATGTTTTAATAAATTACGTTGTCGTATTCTTATTGTATTGTAAAAGCAGGGCGAATAAATGTAATAATTTAATTAGACACTGCAGTACTCAGACATGGAGCAGCCGACTGTGATCAATACATAATAAGATCCGATATCAATTAGGTACCTCTTCAACAGGGCCAGCAGTATGAACACAGTGTGACTAACACTAAGTTAGTCCCAGAGGGAGCCATTGTAGCTCCAACTAACAACTAAGCTGAACTCTGGATGAATGACCCTTTCTGGGTTGTTTTGTTGTAGTAAACTAGAGCTGTGGTATGTGGTTTCTCCTCTGACTAGGTGTAGTAAACTAGAGCTGTGGTATGTGGTTTCTCCTCTGACTAGGTGTAGTAAACTAGAGCTGTGGTATGTGGTTTCTCCTCTGACTAGGTGTAGGTGGAACTTCACTCTACTACAATCATCCAATTAACCCATGTTGGCAGAGCTTCTGAAACTGCCCTTGGATTTGAGATAACATTGTTGTCTGCTGCCAAAGACAACTAGAACGATGTGCAGTCAAATCAATCAATCAATTACATGTATTTATAAAGCCCTTTTTTTTTTTACATTAGCAGATGTCATAAAGTGCTACAGTATACAGAAACCCAGGCTAAAACCCCCCCCAAAACAGCAGGCAATGCAGATGAGGAAGCACGGTTCACATTGTCCAGCATTCATCTACGTGTTCTAACACTTGGTCTTAAAGATGAACAAAATGGCAACACATATCTAGAACAACTCTATCATTTACTCGATCTATACATTTGAAAACGTGTCTTCATGAGCAGAATGATTATATTGAGACCCTGAAAAAAATTCTTATCAAAAGAGGAGGAGGAATAGAAGTTGAAATGTTTCAACCACAAAAAACATCAACAGCTAGCGGTTTTCTGCATCACCCCAACCATGTAGGACTGAGGCAGGGAGGCAGGGATGGTAGGGAGAGTCACTGAAGCAAAGACAGAGCGTGAACTAGAATGATTGAGGTTACATAGGTGACCTCATAAACTAAAATCCATGGCAGATTCCCAAGGTGGAACGTTGAATTATGCTGTCATTAAAAGGGACAGGTCCAGTTGCCAAGGTTAGTATGTAAAGTATAATCACCTTCCTTTTCCTCATCCAGTCTCTCATTAGTCCTTTTCATGGGCCAACTGAGATTATACCTTGAACTTCCTTTGCTATCACTAAGTCCCCGCTGGGAATGGCTGTGAATGGCTCCGCTAGGGCCATTTATATCCAGATATCTCAGGTCTGGTAGGCAGGTCTATCGCTGCCTGGTGACTATGTGGATGTGTCCCAAATGGCACACTATTCCCTATATTATAGTGCACTACTTTTGACCAGGTTTCATAGGGCTCCCATAGGGTTCTGGTCAAAAGTAGTAGACTATAATATAGGGAATAGGCTGCCATTTGGGGTGCAGGCTGTGTGAGCTCTGGAGTTAGCCCCATAAACAACGAGCTATGACTTATGGCCATGTTAGGGCCTCGTTTACACAAAGGATCACTGGAGATGGCCCTCTAGCGTGTATCAATGTGTTAGAATAGTAATAGCATAGCGGTAAGTGCTACAACATATATAATAGAATAATATATATAATATATATATAATGTAAAACTGCATAACTCTGACAGTATAATATCATGTATAATATCATAACTTTAGGTGCAATAACAGTATAATAACATAACTTTAGGTGCAATAACAGTATAATGACAGTATAATAACATTACTTTAGGTGCAATTTTGAGGCGGCAGCGTAGCCTAGTGGTTAGAGCGTTGGGCCAGTAACTGAAAGGTTGCAAGATCGAATCCCCAAGCTGACAAGGTAAAAATCTGTCGTTCTGCCCCTGAACAAGAAAGTTAACCCACTGTTCCTAGGCCGTCATTGTAAATAAGAATTTGTTCTTAACTGACTTGCCTAGTTAAATTAATACAAAATAAAAAAACAGTATAATAACATAACTCTAGGTGCAATAACAGTATAATGACAGGATAATAATGGTGCAATAATAGTATAATAACATAACTATAGGTGCAATAACAGTATAATGACAGGATAATAATGGTGCAATAACAGTATAATAACATAACTATAGGTGCAATAACAGTATAATGACAGGATAATAATGGTACAATAACAGTATAATAACATAACTCTAGGTGCAATAACAGTATAATGACAGGATAATAATGGTGCAATAACAGTATAATAACATAACTATAGGTGCAATAACAGTATAATAACATAACTATAGGTGCAATAACAGTATAATGACAGGATAATAATGGTGCAATAACAGTATAAAAACATAACTATAGGTGCAATAACAGTATAATAACATAACTCTAGGTGCAATAACAGTATAATGACAGGATAATAATGGTACAATAACAGTATAATAACATAACTCTAGGTGCAATAACAGTATAATGACAGGATAATAATGGTACAATAACAGTATAATAACATAACTCTAGGTGCAATAACAGTATAATGACAGGATAATAATGGTACAATAACAGTATAATAACATAACTATAGGTGCAGTAACAGTATAATGACAGGATAATAATGGTACAATAACAGTATAATAACATAACTCTAGGTGCAATAACAGTATAATGACAGGATAATACTGGTGCAATAACAGTATAATAACATAACTATAGGTGCAATAACAGTATAATAACATAACTATAGGTGCAATAACAGTATAATGACAGGATAATAATGGTGCAATAACAGTATAATAACATAACTCTAGGTGCAATAACAGTATAATGACAGGAAAATAATGGTACAATAACAGTATAATAACATAACTCTAGGTGCAATAACAGTATAATGACAGGATAATAATGGTACAATAACAGTATAATAACATAACTATAGGTGCAATAACAGTATAATACCATGTATAATAACAACTATGGGTACCATAACAGTATAATATAATGTATAGTAACATAACTATAGGTGCAATAACACTATAATACCATGTATAATAACAGAATAATAACAGAATAATAACAGTACATAAACAGTATAATAACATGTATTATAACAGTATAATAACAATATTATATCATGTATAATAACAGTAAATAAACAGTATAATAACAATATTATATCATGAATAATAAGACGTATAATAACAATATTATATCATGTATAATAAGACGTATAATAACAATATTATATCATGTATAATAAGACGTATAATAACAATATTATATCATGTATAATAAGACGTATAATAACAATATTATATCATGTATAATAAGACGTATAATAACAATATTATATCATGTACAATAACATGTATAATAACAGTATTATAACATAGAGTGTGCAATAACACACCAGCATGTTTGATAGGACACTGTCATGGAAGTGTCTGGACGTTAAAATGACTCTTAATCTCATCTCAAATTAACTCTTAATCCGATCAATATGCACATATGAAATAGTCCTATTTTTAATCAACGGGAATGCTCAGTTTTTGAATGGTTTAAACTTTCCCATTCTGGCAGGGGGAACTGATCAGGCTGGATCGACACACATGGTTGTTCAATAGATAGCCTGTGGAGATAATGCTTAATATAATTGTTACACATGTAATATTGCCTATTAGGGTATTATTTTGTGACACCAAATATGCATCTGAACAGACATGTTTATCTTTACACCTAGTAATTATATATTTAACCTCTACTCACACAGCTACTATATCTACAGTGTTATCCACTGCAAAGAGTGGAATTCATTTCAAGACGGGCAGCAAAATGAAAAACACTTGAAATCGTTGAGTGTTACTGGTGGCGAATGGTTCACAGGGTTGGTGATGTTTCTTGTATAGGAAGGATTGTATATTCTTACTGGGAAATGGCTCCCACAACAGCACATGTCATAATAAGAACAACGCAGTGTTTTGATGACAAAGAGCATATGACATCACTAGTTCCTCTAAAGACAAGAGAAGACACTTGTGTAGCTCCTTGAGGCTGCAATCAAAATGAGGCCTTTAAACCATTAATGTAAGCTTGTGAGAGTACAAAGGGATAGATAATGTGCTACAGGCTAATCGAGAGATGCTTAGCTATACATTACCATGGTCGTGTTGTCTAGAGATGCTCCGGTTTATATTACCATGGTCGTGTCGTCTAGAGATGCTCAGCTATACATTAGCATTGTCGTGTTGTCTAGAGATGCTCCGGTTTACATTATCATGGTCATGTTGTCTAGAGATGCTCCGCTATACATTACCGTGGTCGTGTTGTCTAGAGATGCTCCGCTATACATTACCATGATCGTGTTGTCTAGAGATGCTCCGCTATACATTACCATGGTCGTGTTGTCTAGAGATGCTCCGCTATACATTACCGTGGTCGTGTTGTCTAGAGATGCTCCGCTATACATTACCATGTTCGTGTTGTCTAGAGATGCTCCGGTTTACATTACCATGGTCGTGTTGTCTAGAGATGCTCCGGTTTACATTACCATGGTCGTGTTGTCAAGAGATGCTCCGGTTTACATTACCATGGTCGTGTTGTCTAGAGATGCTCCGGTTTACATTACCATGGTCGTGTTGTCTAGAGATGCTCCGGTTTACATTACCATGGTCGTGTTGTCTAGAGATGCTCCGGTTTACATTACCATTGTCGTGTTGTCTAGAGATGCTCCGGTTTACATTACCGTGGTCGTGTTGTCTAGAGATGCTCCGGTTTACATTACCGTGGTCGTGTTGTCTAGAGATGCTCCGGTTTACATTACCGTGATCGTGTTGTCTAGAGATGCTCAGCTATACATTATCATGGTCGTGTTGTCTAGAGATGCTCAGCTATACATTATCATGGTCGTGTTGTCTAGAGATGCTCAGCTATACATTACCATGGTCGGGTTGTCTAGAGATGCTCAGCTATATATTACCATGGTTGTGTTGTCTAGAGATGCTCAGCTATACATTACCATGGTCGGGTTGTCTGGAGATGCTCAGCTATACATTATCATGGTCGTGTTGTCTAGAGATGCTCAGCTATACATTACCATGGTCGGGTTGTCTAGAGATGCTCAGCTATATATTACCATGGTTGTGTTGTCAATTGAAGATTTTATTTCTCTTTGAACTTCACTTCCTCTCTGAAGATGTATCTTTCACTGTAGCGAGAGACTTGTCAACCTAATGCATTTCATCATTAACTACAACAGTCTGAGCAAGTTGTGACATTAGACCTACAGTACCTACTTTTTGAATGTGTGATATATAATCAAAACACATTGAAGATGTTTTGATTTACAGTTGTTTTGTTTGGCTGCTAAGAGAAAGCTCACCAGGAGTCCAACATACCGTATTCTCTTTCAACTTTTAGCATTTGCATGAAGCGGCTGTTGGCACAGAGCACGTATGTCACTGAGCATGTAATATTAATCGATCATGGCAGCAGGACAGGCTTTATATTGAGTCCCAAATGGCACCCTATTACCTATAGAGTGCACTGCTTTTGAGCAGGGCTCATAGGTCTCTGGTCAACAGTAGTGCACGATAATATAGGGAATAGGGTTCCATATGGGATGTATACTTTGGCTTCTCTGGGATTCCTTACAAATCCTTTATAAGCAAATGTCATCATGTTTAAAGGCTTACCTAACAGGTGCTTTTGTTGGGGGGGGGGGCTTTGTTAAACTGAGGCATAACTCCGATGTGGCAGCCTAACCTAGCAGTGCTTTATTAAGGTTGATACGCTAGAAAGCAGCGAAGTATGATGCAATGCTATGTGTTAAATGACACATGTAGTTTCCTGATTTGACTCAAGCTTCCAAATACAGCCTTAGCATAGCTAAATTAGCTAGTTAGTATAGGCCTTTGTTGTATATAAGATAGCTACTGCAGTTAGTAGGTGTATCTGTAACTACATTAGCTGCTTGGTACCTTTTCAGCTAGCTAGATCAACAAATCACACTAATGTCCACTAGCCAGCCAACTAGCTAGTTAGTATAGGCCTTTGTAGTATATAAGATAGCTACTGCAGTTAGATATGCCTAGCTACGCTAACTGCTTGGTACAGTTTTAGCTAGCTATATCAACTAATCACACTAATATCAGCTAGCCAGCCAACTTGTTTGTTAAATTAACATAAACTTAGAAAAGTATACATAAAAATGTAGCCATACTGACATGTCATTGTTTTGAAGATATTCTGGAGACATTTAATGGTCAAGATAGATCAACCAATATCGATGATATCGATTTATTTTATGTCATAAACTCAAAACACATAACATTACTCTCTTTCAAACAAGAACCACACATTAATTAGTTTCACCAATGTACATTTAAAGAAAGTTTAGGTAGGAAGGCCTATTCTTTCGAAACAAAAATTGGAATTCACGTGTTCTCCTAAGACTACGTTGTCTGACTGATGCCGTTACTTTATTAATGATTTAGAGCTGAACTTTACATTGTGCTGACTCCAGAGATGGGCTGGCTAAACTGTGAATTAAGCCTCAAAATCCCTTCGATTTCTCCTGGCAGAAGACTTGCACCATCACTGATTCTGCCACTCCTCCAAAAAAAAGGAGACCTACTTTATACACATCCAATAAGGCTCTGGTCAAAGTAGTGCACTATATATGGAATAGGGTGCCATTTGGGACTCATACCCTATGTAGCTAGCATGCGCACCCCGTCCATCCAGCTACCTGTTATAATCCTGCATAATGAAAAAGCAGAATGTCACCTTGTCTCTCTGTGAGACAGCTGATATATTTTCCTTCTGTAAGGAGAGGAAAAAACGTCACTTAAGCACAAGTGCAGATCACATTTAATTAGAAAGAGGGGATTTAAATTGGCATGCATCAAACACTGTGGTGATGACCAAATGGAAGGAACTTGGGCCATGGGCCAGGTTTCCATGAGCTGCATCACAACCATCGAAATCCTTTGAGCTATGGAGGTCAATAAGGTCACAGCAAAGCCACCTTAATTAATTATGACCCAGGGTTCAACAAACCACCAGAATCTCAATGACTCAACAGGTATGTCCCAAATGGCACCCTATTCCCTATGGACTCTGGTCAAAATAAGTGCACTATAGGGAATAGGGTGCCATAGGGCTCTGGTCAAAAGAAGTGCACTATATAGGGAATAGGGTGCCACTTAGTATTCAGAAATGATCTATTCTATTCTGAGAAAGATACAATAAAATAGAACACTAAAACAAGTTTCCTGTTTCAAATCCATCTTGTCAAAGATGTTTTTGAATCTATTAAAAACATTTTTTTTTAAATGTATCTCCTTTTAATTAGACACTCATTTTACAGTATTGTCTATTTCGTATACGTGGTAGGATTATTATGTGGTGGTCAGATAATTCATCTTATTTTGGGAATGAGGACGGAGTGAGATGTTCGTCGACCGGGTCTGTCACTAACAAATCCATTTTCAACGTTTCTGTGGAGAAGCGGCAGCAGGTAATTTGTTCATGACTGTTAACCTGTCAAAGTGGGTGCATATTTTTACCACTTAGCTGACACCTTTTGTTGGTGGAGTGATTTTACTCTCATTATGTCTCACCGACCCATCAATAATAACCCCACAGCTGTCAAAGTCCATTAATGTACATCTACACGAGAAGGAGTTCAAATATTCATATTCAGGCATATCAGTTTTCATAATGCCGCTATGTGAGATGGATTGGACAGATGTTAAAATGAACTCTCTTTTGAATCAATTGTGAGATAGGAACACACAACCATAGCTATTGGATCAAGGTCAAATATTATCCATACTTCTCTATCTCCTTCATAGTAGGCTTCAGGGCTGGGGAACACTTGAGTGTTGGACAGCTTACTTTTGTTTTTGAAAAAAAAAAAAATTTGTATACATGTTCTTGTGTCTAGAAATACAGTGGAAAAAACGGTATTCTCCCAATATTGACGTAATACTTTCTGTGCAAGTTGGGGTTCTTCTTTTACATCAATACTGATATTAGAGTATATTGAAGACGATAATACTTGTCTTGTATTTTCAACATCCGGGAAGAAATTGCGATTTGCTTCCACTCTTCACAATCCAATATACTGTGAGAATACATTGGGAAATTCCTCCATTCCATGACAATCGTATACTGCTCTAAAGTAAAGCTCTCTTTAGTCACATCCAATGTATAAAAGAGTCTCCATGTATTTTTCATTTCTCCAGAATATATGCAAGAAAGCACTACCAGTACAGCACCTTCAGCGTTTTCAAGACTATAATGCTTCGGAAGACTAAGTGCTTATTGCAACACTGCACCAGGTATAAACATGCAACGTACGAGATTCACAGGTCCCACATTGACATTTAATTAATATTCAGAGGCCATATTGTCTATACTTATGAACTCAGCAGAAAAAAAAGTGAAATTAATTCACCAGCTACGACCATGTTTCATAATCCTCCAGGTACTTCCAGGATGTAGTGACTAGGTATCCTGTATATCCAGGATGTAGTGACTAGGTATCCTGTATATCCAGGATGTAGTGACTATGTATCCTAGATATCCTGGTGTTCTAGGACTGCGTCCCAAATGGCTCCTTACGCCCTACACAGCGCACTACTTTTGACCAGAGTCCTGATGAAAAGCAGTGCACTACAGTATGTATGGAATAGTGTGTCATTTGGTATGCAGCCTCGGTATCTCCTAGTATGTACAACAACACCAGCTTATCCCTGAGGTCTTCATGTGAGTTAAGGCGTTCGCATGCTTCCCAGCCGTAACGGTTCGCAAGAGTTTGTTCATATATAGTGATGTTTTAGGTTAGTTTTGGACTTAAGGTAAAGGTTTTTTTCGTCTGTTTGGGCATACCATTTTTTTTCTAGAGGCAACCCGAAGTCTACGCCCCTTCGTCAGTGATTGGTCAACAGAAGGGATTTCTCTTTGTTGTTATCCAACAAGAAATACTGTACCAAACATCTTAGTTAGATGTAAAAATGTTCGACTAAGATCTTGGCAAAAAACATCTCAATTAAGGACAGATTTGTTGAGTTATCTTAGATTAATTATGACTATATTGAGGAAGTGTATACTGGCTACGGCATCTCAAAATGGCCAAACAGCACTATTGACACTTTTTTCTTGTTTACCAAGCAAATGTATTTTAATGGAGAAAGCAAGCACTTTGGATAGGCACCAGCCAAACTGAAGCCTTTAGGGTCCTGTCTAGCTAGGCTCTCCCATGGGTTAATGTCTAGACCCATCCCTAAGCCCCCTACCAGCCCCTTGCCACCTACCTACCGAGCTCTGCACTTCCTCCAGCCTAAGCCCATATTCCTCATGCTCACCGTGTTCCATGAGAGAAGATCAATAGATACATGGTGGTATCGCATAGAAGAGATACATGGACGTATCACACAGAGGAGATACAGGGGGGTATCACACAGAGGAGATACATGGAGGTATTACACAGAGGAGATACATGGAGGTATCACACAGAGGAGATACATGGATGTATCACACAGAGGAGATACATGGAGGTATTACACAGAGGAGATGCATGGAGGTATCACACAGAGGAGATACATGGAGGTATCACACAGAGGAGATACATGGAGGTATCACACAGAGGAGATACATGGAGGTGTCACACAGAGGAGATGCATGGAGGTATTACACAGAGGAGATACATGGAGGTATCACACAGAGGAGATACATGGAGGTATCACACAGAGGAGATACATGGAGGTATCACACAGAGGAGATGCATGGAGGTATTACACAGAGGAGATGCATGGAGGTATCACACAGAGGAGATACATGGAGGTATCACACAGAGGAGATACATGGAGGTATTACACAGAGGAGATACATGGAGGTATTACACAGAGGAGATGCATTGAGGTATTACAGGCATAGGGGAGATTAGTCCAAACATCTTGTGAACAGAACACTCTCTAACCAGGAACCAGGTGATATTACACACTACTGTAGAAGTCCTTAATAAAAGGCACAATCAGCAATTTGTATTCCCCCAGTGCATTTTGTTTTGTTTTATCAATGTTTACTATGGATTGCAGAGTTCTACTGACGTTACAAATACCTGATTGCAGCCGTTTACTGAGGCGGTTAAGTCCTTTAAGGATTGGTTTGGCAACAGTCTAAGACGACAGGGACCTTAAAGCCTTTCCTGGAGCCAATGAACCAGAGGACTACGAACATACTCAATCCTCCTACTTGAACAATTGATACAACCAGGATCAATGGCCAGCACAAACAACAATCCATGTCCACACAGGCACGCTCACATTGGCAAGCTTGCACAGGCACGCTCGCACATATCCTGTCCACTAGTGTCGCCAAGATAATAGATGCAACAACCTGCCATTTGTTGGTCCACTTGAGGCCGTTGATGCATAGCAAAACAAAGGGTCAAAGGTTTTCTTAGTAAGATTTGTAGATGGCTAATGCATAGTCAATAAATATTGTTTCAGAATATTCTTAAATACATCTGCAAGGTAATGGCTGACGTTATTATACGCCTACATTTTCCTCTCTCCATTTTCAGAGGGAAAATATGATTTTAACTTCATACGACTTTGACAAATAGATGGTTTATAACAAAGACTTATTTAGCTAGTAGTGTGTCAATTAAAATTGCTCTCCTCATTTTTCATGCCATCTTGTCAGTTTAACCCTATTGATTTTCCAGATTTTAGGACAAAGCAGAGCAGAGAAGAACAGTTTTAAATCTAACAGAGAATATTTCTATGTACAGGACCCGCTGTTCTTTTGTATTGATATACCCTAGTCTGCCTGGTCTGACACAGCTTTAGACTGCTATAATTGACCTATCTCCAGTTTAGATGCTTTACAAAATCCTTTATAAGCAAATTCCTAACCCAAAATGATAAAAAGGTACACCTGGTACGTGGCACGACACTTAAAATGTTTCCTCCTTTGAAAGCTTTGCAGATGTTTTAAAAGTTGTGCTCTACAGCTTCTCTCTGGTGACCTTTGAACCACCCCAGATTGACTGTTCCTAATATACTATGGGTGGGTCCCAAATAGCACCCTATTTCCTATAGAGTGCACTATTGTTTTTTGACCGAAAGTAGTACACTATATAGTACACTTTATACGGAATAGGGTGACATTTGGGATATAGCCTTTTGCTTGAGTGAGAATGGATTCCCTCCAATTAAGGAATAAAAAAATTATTATCACAGAATCTACTTTCTAGCATTTTACCGGACCAGACATGGTAACAATTGGAGATGTGCTGACTAGCTACTTCCTTCTAGAGGCCTTGTCAGACCAATCAAAAAATAACTTTGTTCAAAGCCCTGTGTAATCCCTCACTTTTGTTGCA
Source organism: Salmo trutta (assembly GCF_901001165.1). Taxonomy (NCBI): domain Eukaryota; kingdom Metazoa; phylum Chordata; class Actinopteri; order Salmoniformes; family Salmonidae; genus Salmo; species Salmo trutta. The sequence goes on along the minus strand of NC_042969.1, from coordinate 37,940,694 downwards.
CCAGGAAATCAAGCAGTAGGACACCCTATCTAGGTTAACGGGGGCGGGGGCCATAGAAATAGAATCTCTAGAATGGTCCTTGTACTGCCATGTATAACTGATAGATGCGCACACACACACTCTCCATGCTAATGTTTTTAAATGCATGTATGTAACTTGTAAAGTATTTGGTCTGTAATGTTTTTTTTTCGTTATACGTCGGACCCCTGTTAGACTAGCTGTCGCCATTGGCGTTGGCTAACGTGGATCCTAATAAATCTAATTAAATCAAATTGCTGTGGTCTGATGGGCTTTTATTTGTTCTAGTAATTCTATTTCTATGGTTGATTCGTCACATTGCTGATGTTTGAGGCAGTCATACTGTAAATATCTAGTATTGTGTTGGTATAATAATGAATAACATTTCCTCTCAAAATAAACCACTAAGACTTAGATTTAATCCGGTCCGCTGTACATTAATGAGCCGACATCTGCAGCGTTTACCGTGAAAGATGCATAGTTGAAAAGGGGTGATCAGATTGAATCTAGCCCTTGTTCAGCATGTTTTCTATTCCAGTATGATGGAATCACATCATTAACATCTGGTCCTGTCTTAGATACTTCAAATTTCTGAGAAGAAACACTAGAGCCCGTCTTTTAGCAGCCAGTTTGCCTTTTGTGTTGTGAGTCCAGTTTTTCAGGAAAGGATCCATATTGAATAAATTGTGGGAAATCAATTTATATGGTTACATCCACAAATCGCTACTATTGGGCCGTCCATTCAAAAGCGTTATAAAGTAACTTGTAGATGTATTGTACTTTTGGAGGAGTTTGACTAAAAGACGAACAAATCATAAGGGACTGGAATTCCTGGAACGATAGGTAGAGTTCTAGAAGCATAGAGTTCTGCTGTCATAAGGGACTGGGATTCCAGGAACGATGGGTAGAGTTCTAGAACCAAAGAGTTCTGCTGTCATAAGGGACTGGGATTCCAGGAACAATAGGCAGAGTTCTAGAACCAAAGAAAACAACATACGTGTGTTAAATATACTTATTTAGGAAAAGGATGGAGGGGGCCATGACTTTGAAAACATTTCAGAGATATTTCAACATTTAAAGTCATATGCAGTCAAAATGACTACCTTGATGCTTCTAGAAAGGTCTACCACAAAGTGTTTCATGTGGGTCTATTCGTCTGGACCATACCTCTGTAGTCTCTAAGTAGTCTGTTCACACAATATCTCCAAATGTAAGATGGCCCTGGCAGCCAATCTCCCACAAAATGATGAGTCACTTAGTAATCAGCATGAAGAGGTTCCACCGAATGAGAACAAATAATACCTTTCTCTGTGAGGGCTTTTTATGATTGGGAGGTATGTCATCACCTCACTTGAATTCCCTCTGTGGCCAAGACAGATGTACAGACAGACAGACAGACAGACAGACAGACAGACAGACAGACAGACAGACAGACAGACAGACAGACAGACAGACAGACAGACAGACAGACAGACAGACAGACAGACAGACAGACAGACAGACAGACAGACAGACAGACAGACAGACATGGTGCGAAATATCAACATGCTTATTGTTAAGAGTTCTGTGAAGAAAGAAGAAGAAGATAGAAGTAGAAGAAGTCGAAGAAGTAGAAGAACAAGTAGGAGGAAGAGAAGAAGAAGAAGGAAGAAGAGGAGGAGGAGAAGAAATTATTAAAGGAATGGTGTTTTTGTAACAACTCCACTGTAGACTGACTTACTTGTCGGAGTTATCGTAGCTTCCTTACTGCCCTGTCAAACAAGATGGCCAATTAGCCTCAAGTTGATGCTTTTTAGGAATGTTACATCTTTAGAAAAATCGCCATTACATTTCATATTGAGAGATGATTGCACCTGTGGACAGGGTTCTTGTAACTATGGCATTTACACGATGCACAGTCCCTCTGTCCACCTCCTGATATGATCTTGTTAGAAGTATTTTGAATTGACATCAAAAGGTTCTGCCGGAGCTAGATGGACAAGCACAAAACACATAAGTGACAATAGGCAAACCTATGGTGTAAAAAGTTGCCATAGAAACAAATAACGGCAGAGATATCTCATGGGCATAGAATGAAGAGGACAGGAGTGGCTGTTTAGATTCAAAACGTGTTACAATGCCTGAATGATCCCACACATCCTTGTAAAGAGTTGAACAGGCTAAGACGCTACTCTAGCCACCTCGACGACGACTCCTCCTCCTCCCCTTCCTCCTCCTCCTCCTCCTCCTCCTCGTCCCAAAGTCTATGACTGATCCTCAGATTGCTGCCTGAGATTCAAGCGTTACAATACAATTTACAATATATTTAAATTTAGCAAACACTTTTATCCAAAGTGACCTACCGTGTTGGAAAGGGATCACAGTAGTGATTGAATAAGGGTATGAGGCATGAGTTGAGGTGTTCAGAGGCTTGACCAGTGCAGGACAGGATTTGAATGGGAAGACAAAAAACAATAACACAACACACTACACAGTTGGACTAACTCATCCTTAGCTCATGTGTCTAAAGCAAGGAGTAAAATCATTGATGTGTCATAGTGTGATTGTGTATGTGATTGACTCTACATACAATAATGCAAGAAAATTGATAGGGGTACTCACAGTGGACGAGCAGGTACATGCGACGTGGCTTCAGTTCATGTCAGGAGAGAGTTGCCAATGGTAGTGGTAATCACCTCTTAATCAGGGAACGGGGGGGGGGACTTAGCTGTAAATACAAATAGCAGATACATTTCATGACAGCTGTGTCATCGTAAGTTTCGACAATGAGTTTAAAGTTAAACAGACATCTCAGAATTCCCAAAGTCAAACACAGACTGCGCATATTGCCCACTTGACACATCAAGAAACGTTCCTGAATAAAGCTCTGATCGTCCACATACCTGATGACAACTGCAAGACAGAATGGTGGCGCCAAAGGTTCCATAGCGGTGGGGCAATTTTTACCCCCTGGGGACTGGAGTTTTTCCTTATGTTAACCTAACTTATCTAGGAAAACTCTGGACTCTATAAGGTACGACAGTGATTAATCAGCTGTAAAAAGGTTTTATATGGGCTATGATGGGACCAGTTTTTCCTAATCAGGTCACATGGTTTTAAGAAATTCCTGGAAAAAACTCCTGGCCATGGGGGGATGAAAACCCTGTCAAACTGCAGCTACCTTATATTTCTTCATATATATTATATTTAGATTAGATTAGGAGGGGGATTGATAGACAATATAACTCACAGGGCTGAGCTTGCTTTATGTATGTGTCACGGTTGTCAAAAGGAGCGGACCAAAGTGCAGCGTGTGTTTTGTTCCACATATTTATTTAATCCGTAAAACTATGCAATACATCAAATAACTGAAATTACAAAAAACAACAAACCGTGACGCAGAGAGAAACAAACACTACTCAAAAGGTAATCACCCACAAAAACAGGTGGGACAAACATCAACTTAAATATGACCTCCAATTAGAGACAACGACAACCGGCTGCCTCTAATTGGAGATCATACCAAACAAAACCAACATAGAAAAACAAAACTAGAAACTGAACATAGAAATACAAAACATAGACAAACACCCCCTGTCACACCCTGACCTACTCTACCATAGAAAATAACAACTTACTATGGTCAGGACATGACACTATGTTTGCAACTGTAGGCCTTATAAAACATTTACTTACATCTGTCATCACTATTATGTTGATTCATTAAATTTCAGTTAATCATTTTGGATTAAAAACGTATAGACAGCCTAGCCAGCCCAATTTTGATTTTAAACTACATTTGATCACATTCACATTTTCTCCTGACAGACAAATACATAACGTTACCAATTAGTTTACCCTGACCAGATGGACAGGGTGCATAGGCTGTATGTAGCTGCTCTTACTAGTAGCCTATAGTCGATAAGACTGATAAATTATATGTTTTCATCCCATACAGCATGTCAGAGTTCTGATGTGCAGGTGTAGCCAAAGCTGCTGCAACAGTTATAGCATGAGTTTTTGCTGGTGTCTGTCCGGAGTAATTATGTATTACCATGGGCTCCTGGGTGGCGCAACGGTCTAAGTCACTGCATCTCAGTGCTAGAGGTGTCACTGTGATTGGGAGTCCCATAGGGCAGCGCACAATTGTCTGGGTTTGTCTGGTGTAGGCCGTCATTGTAAATAATAAATTGTTGTTAACTGATTTGCCTGGTAAATTACAGATGCCGTGCTAGAGTGGGCATCCAGCCTGGTAGGAGGATGCCTGCGCAGCGCGTCTGGTCGCCGGTACGCCTCCTAGGACCAGGCTACCCTACTCCCACTCTACGAACGGCAACCATCAGTCCCCTGCACAGCCCAGTTCGCCCTGTACCAGCACCCCGCTCGTACAGGGCTGTTAGTTCCATCCAGCCAGAACGGGTTGTGCAGGCGGTGCGGTCACGGCCACCTGTGCGCCTCCATGGCCCAGTCTTTCCGGTTCCCGCCTCTCGTGCTATCCCGGAAGTGAGTTCCTCCAGTCTGACACGACCAGTACCAGCAACCCGGACCAAGCTTCCCATGAGTCGGCCTAGTCCTATTCAGCCTGTTCCCGCTCCTCGCACTAGCCCTAGGGTGCGTGTCTTCAGCCTGGTACCACCTCTACCAGCCCCACGCACCAGGCTTCCAGTGCGTCGGCCCAGCCTCAAGAGCCTGGCACCAGTGTGCAGTCCAGAGTATCCGGCACCAGTGTGCAGTCCAGAGTATCCGGCACCAGTGTGCAGTCCAGAGTATCCGGCAACAGTGTGCAGTCCAGAGTATCCGGCAACAGTGTGCAGTCTAGAGTATCCGGCAACAGTGTCTAGTCCGGAACCGAGGGAGACTGAATGTGACCAGGAAAAAAAAAGGGGTCTGCCTATGACCCGGAACCGAGGGAGCCTGCCTGTAACCCGGAACCGAGGGGGTCTGCTTGTGACCCGGAACCAAAGGAGTCTGCCTGCGACCCGGAACCGAGGGAGTCTGCCTGCGACCCGGAACCGGGTGAGCCTGCTTGTGACCCGGAACCGAAGGAGCCTGCCTGCGACTCGGAACCGAAGGAGTCTGCATGCGACCCGGAACCGAGGGGGTCTGCCTGCGACCCGGAACCGAAGGAGTCTGCCTGCAACCCGGAACCGAGGGAGTCTGCCTGCGACCCGGAACCGGGTGAGTCTGCCTACGATCCGGAACTAAATATAAATAACTGTGAACTAAAGGAATCTGCCTATGACCCAGAACCCAATGAGTCTGCCTACAGCGTTGACTGGAAGGAGTATGCCTACGACCTGGAATGGAAAGAGTCTGCCCATGATCCACAACGGAGTGAGTCTGTCTACGACCCGGAACCCAATGAGTCTGCCTACAACCTGGAGGGCAGTAGGCCGGAACCAGAGCCACCTCCAGGATAGGTGGGTTGGGGAGGGGAGGTGTAGCACAGTGCCGTCGTTGACAGCAGCCACCCTCCCTTCCCTCCCTTATTGTTTAGGGGGTATTTGTTTTTGTTTTGTTGTGGTAGTGGGGATTTTTGTTGTTTCTTTTAAGGTGCATTCGGGGTATGCACCTTTAGGGGGGGGTACTGTCATGTCCTGACCAGCAGAGGGTGTAGTTGTGTAGTATTTTGATCAGGACGTGGCAGAGTATGTCTGTGTATGTGTGTTCTGGGTGTTTTGTTTCTATGTTGGTCTGTGTGGCTCCCGATCAGGGACAGCTGGTTATCGTTGTTCCTGATTGGGAGTCATATATTTAGGAGTATGTTTGTCACTTGGGTTTGTGGGTGGTTGTGCTAACACTGCTAGTCTTTTTGTATGTATAGCCTGTTGGCATGTCTGAAGTTGTTCGTGTTTATTGTTTTTTCGTGTATTCTTTATACTTTACATTAAAAGATGAGTATCCACATCCCGCTTGCATTTTGGTCTGACTCTGACTTCGATATATCTTCAGATGAAGGAGAAGAACATGACAACACTCCTAATTAAGGATCAACCTTTTTTTTTTTTTTCTCTTAAAATGACATACCCAAGTGTAACTGCCTGTAGCTCAGGACCTGAAGCAAGGATATGCATATTCTTGATACCATTTGAAAGGAAACACTTTGAAGTTTGTGGAAATGTGAAATCAATGAAGGAGAATATAAAGTTGAAGTCCGAAGTTTACATACAATTAGGTTGGAGTCATTAAAACTCGTTTATCAACAACTCCACATTTCTTGTTAGCAAACTATAGTTTTGGCAAGTCGGTTAGGACATCTAGATTGTGCATGACACAAGTCATTTTTCCAACAATTGTTTACAGACAGATTATTTCACTTATAATTCACTGTATCACAATTCCAGTGGGTCAGAAGATTACATACACTAAGTTGACTGTGCCTTTAAACAGCTTGGAAAATTCCAGAAAATGATGTCATGGCTTTTGAAGCTTCTGATAGGCTAATTGACGTAATTTGAGTCAATTGGAGGTGTACCTGTGCATGTATTTCAAGGCCTACCTTCAAACTCAGTGCCTCTTTGCTAGACATTATGGGAATATAAAAAAAAATCTGCCAAGACCTCAGAAAAAAAATTGTAGACCACCACAATTCTGGTCCATCCTTGGGAGCAATTTCAAAACTCCTGAAGGTACCATGTTCATCTGTACAAACAATAGTACGCAAGTATAAACACCATGGGACCACACAGCTGTCATACCTCTCAGGAAGGAGACGCGTTCTGTCTCCTTGAGATGAACGTACTTTGGTGCGAAAAGTGCAAATCAATCCCAGAACAACAGCAAAGGACCTTGTGAAGATGTTGGAGGAAACGGGTACAAAAGTATCTATATCCACAGTAAAACGAGTCCTATATCGACATAACCTGAAAGGCCGCTCAGCAAGGAAGAAGCCACTGCTCCAAAACCGCCATAAAAAAGCCAGACTACGGTTTGCAACTGCACATTGGGACAAAGATTTCATTTTTTGGAGAAATGTCCTCTGGTCTGATGAAACAAAAATAGAACTGTTTGGCAATAATGACCATCGTTATGTTTGGAGGAAAAAGGGGATGCTTGCAAGCCGAAGAACACCATCCCAACCATGAAGCACGGGGGGTGCTTTGCTGTAGGAGGGACTGGTGCACTTCACAAAATAGATGGCATCGTGAGGAAAGGAAAATGATGTGGATATATTGAAGCAACATCTCAAGACATCAGTCAGGAAGTTAAAGCTTGGTCTCAAATGGGTCTTCCGAATGGACAAGGCAAGCATACTTCCAAAGCATACTTCCAAAGTTGTGGCAAAATGGCTTAAGGACAACAAAGTCAAGGTTTGGAGTGGCCATCACAAAGCCCTGTCCTCAATCCTATAGAAAATTTGTGGGTAGAACTGAAAAAGCGTGTGCGAGCAAGGAGGTCTACAAACCTGACTCAGTTACACCAGCTGTGTCAGGAGGAATGGGCCAAAATTCACCCAACTTATTGTGGCAAGCTTTTGGAAGGCTACCCAAAATGTTTGACCAAAGTTAAACAATTTAAAGGCAATGCTACCAAATACTATTTGAGTGTATGTAAACTTCTGACCAACTGGGAATGTGATGAATGAAATAAAAGCTAAAATAAATAATTCTCTCTACTATTATTCTGACATTTCACATTCTTAAAATAAACTGGTGATCCTAACCAACCTAAGACAGGGAATTTTTACTAGGATTAAATGTCAGGAATTGTGAAAAACTGAGTGGAAATGTATTTGGTTAAGGTGTATGTAAACTTCTGACTTCAACTGTATGTCTATGGAAGGGGTTGAGAACCATGAGCCTCCTAGGTTTTGTATTGAAATCAATGTAGCCAGCGGAGGACGGAAACTAGCTGTCCTTCGGCTACACCATGGTGCTACCCTACAGTGCTGTTGAGGCTACTGTAGACCTTCATTACAAAATAGTGTATTTTAATAAATTATTTGGTGATATATGAATATATTTAGTTTTATCTAGAAAGAATAAATATTTTAATATTTCAGTATGTTATTTTTTATGAAATTTCACTGTGGAGGATGGTCCTCCCCTTCCTCCTCTGAGGAGCCTCCGCTGGTGAATACATTTGTTATGTATAGTTGGCCCTGGAAATGGATCCACTATCCTGGTATTGACCACGCATTAGGCTTAGAAATATTGACTTTCTTTATTGTGCACAGCATGGACAAATATGATGACATTGAAGCATCAACCTCTTTCAGATTTAAAGTATTAAACATGCATTGAACAATGTATTTTATCAATTTACGTCTACATTTGTATTTCTTGACTATTGATAAGCTTAAAACACATCTTTAGAGATGTGGCTACAGTAACGTGGTTCCCGTGGCATGTTCTGTACCTTATTGGCAATAGTCAGTGTATTACCTATACCAGTGTAGCTCTGTAGGGGGATTATTAGTCTACTGGATAAAGCCTCTGTCCCAAATGACACCCCATTCCCTATTTAGTTCACTGGTCAAAATGGTACACTAAATAGGGAATAGGGTGCCATTTGGGACGAATCCAAGGTCTTCTCTGTTACTTGTGATAATGTCAATGTGTGTTTCTGGAGAAAAGGCCATCACATGTAATGTGAAAGACAGAGTGAATTATAGGAGCTGGCTTGCACACTTTTATCACGATCTGTCAAAGTAGATTATTACAGACATGAGTGATTCCCTGATTTCCGTTTAATCTGCCTCCGTGATGCTACTCACCATTTATGATCTCATATTGTTTTATTGAACATGCATTGTGCCTCTCTGGCTATACCAATTTTTAGAGCTCCGCAGTAAATTTCTCCAGTTTTTTTAATGAAATCTTGTACGGTATTGTTTAAAATACTTTTGCATATAAAACATATGACGGAAAGGGCTTTAAAAGGGCTTTAATATGACGGAAGGGGCTTTAATATGGCGGAAGGGGCTTAAATATGACAGAAGAGGATTTAATATGACAGAAGAGGAGTTAATATGAGGGAAGGGGCTTTAATAGGGCGGAAGGGGCTTTAATAGGGCGGAAGGGGCTTTAATGTGATGGAAGGGGCTTTAATGTGATGGAAGGGGCTTTAATAGGGTAGAAGGGGCTTTAATATGATGGAAGGGGCTTTAATTGGGTGGAAGGGGCTTTAATAGGGCAGAAGGGGCTTCAATATGATAGAAGGGGCTTTAATAGGGAGGAAGGTGCTTTAATATGATGCAAGGGGCTTTAATAGGGCGGAAGGGGCTTTAATAGGGCAGAAAGGGCTTTAATATGATGGATGGGACTTTAATAGGGTGGAATGGGCTTTAATAGGGTGGAAGGGGCTTAAATATGACAGAAGAGGATTTAATATGACAGAAGAGGGTTTAATATGAGGGAAGGGGCTTTAATAGGGCGGAAGGGGCTTTAATAGGGAGGAAGGGGCTTTAATATGATGGAAGGGGCTTTAATAGGGAGGAAGGGGCTTTAATAGGGCGGAAGGGGCTTCAATATGATGGATGGGACTTTAATACGGTGGGAGGGGCTTTAATAGGGCGGAATGGGCTTTAATAGGGTGGAAGGGGCTTTAATGGGATGGAAGGGGCTTTAATAGGGTGGAAGGGGCTTTAATAGGGTGGAAGGGGCTTTAATAGGGTGGAAGGGGCTTTAATAGGGAGGAAGGGGCTTTAATATGATGGAAGGGGCTTTAATAGGGCGGAAGGGGCTTTAATAGGGCGGAAGGTGCTTTAATAGGGCAGAAGGGGCTTTAATAGGGCGGAATGGGCTTTAATTGGATGGAAGGGGCTTTAATATGATGGAAGGGGCTTTAATAGGGTGGAAGGGAATTTAATATGATGGAATGGGCTTTAATAGGGTGGAAGGCGCTTTAATATGCAGAAATGTAGGCAGTAGCGGTGCTTGGGTAAAATCCCTGGGGAAGCCAAGCCAGAAAAAAAGCCATATTACAACCTATGTGTTGTGATAATTGTGTTGTTTGTTCTTTAACCTCGTAGTTCATATGCCTTGACACCTTGATATATAGGCCTAAGGCCAAGACAATAAGAAGACACAGTGGCAGAATAAATTCAACCACATCTTTGTAAGGATTGGCGTTCCGTCAACGGGATAGCTGTAAATCATGCAGCGCGTTTTGTCAAGATCACAGATTTCATAGTAACAACAAATGTCGGTACATAGAAGTGTCTTATATCGTCTGAAAGCTTAAAATCTTGTTAATTTAACTGCACTGTCTAATTTACAGTAGCTACAGTGAGGGAAAAAAGTATTTGATCCTCTGCTGATTTTGTACGTTTGCCCACTGACAAAGAAATGATCAGTCTATAATTTTAATGGTAGGTTTATTTGAACAGTGAGAGACAGAATAACAACAAACAAATCCATAAAAACGCATGTCAAAAATGTTATAAATTGATTTGCATTTTAATGGGGGAAATAAGTATTTGACCCCCTCTCAATCAGAAAGATTTCTGGCTCCCAGGTGTCTTTTATACAGGTAACGAGCTGAGATTAGGAGCACACTCTTAAAGGGAGTGCTCCTAATCTCAGTTTATTACCTGTATAAAAGACACCTGTCCACAGAAGCAATCAATCAATCAATGCCATGCTATTGTTTGAGGAGAGCTCCTAACAACAAAACAGTTTTTTCACCGGGATAGGTTTGATAAATTCACCTCTGAAGGTGAAAGGTGTACTTACATTCTGAAATCTTGCTCTGATTTAGCATCCAAAGGGTCCGAGAGATAATATGAAGTGTCGTTTTGTTAAATAAAATAATTTTTCATATTCTAAAAAGGTACATATAGCATGCACAATCGATTTTGTATTTCCACTCGTTCAATTTACAAAGAAAGGAATCTGTGAAAATCTCACCCTAAACATGGTTTCAACGAGTCAAATCACATTCGTATCTATTCCTCAGAGATCCTAGAAGTTAACAAGACTTCACTATTTCATTAGGGGTCAGAGAGCGATGCCTTCATGGCACGCCGATGACGCGGGCAGCCATCACTTGAACAACTGTATCTTTGTCAAATAAGCACCAATCGGGGTCAAACAAAACTAGCGAGATAGCCAATGAGCTGGGCTTTACGGGAATATCCGGAAACCATGTATATGTCGTATAGTGTAGCTTCTAACTTTGTACGACAGCATGCCTTTTCATTTTGGACAAAAATTATAAGGATATTCAGAGTTATGAAGTTATGAAAACTGGTTGCTTTGCAATTGTTGAACTTGTAATATGGCTACTAATACTTGGAAAGCTAAATCAAAGTCGAAGTATACAGATTTGACGATATTCTTGCAGAAAAATGGAATATGAATGCGAATGTCTCCTTCACGATTTGCCCAAATGTACCTGGGGACTCTGAAACTTTGCACATGCACTGCTGCCATCTTGTTGAAACTATTGGAATTACAACCAGAGTGATGGCTATAACAGAGACCGTTCTCTTGCATTTCAAAGATGGTGGTAAAAAAACACCGGTTGTTTTTTTCTTTGTATTTTCTTCTATCAGATCTATTGTGTTATATTCTCCTACATTCAATTCACATTTACACAAACGTCAATGTGTTTCCTTTCAAATGGTACCAAGAATATGCATATCCTTGCTTCAGGGCCTGAGATACAGGAAGTTAGATTTGGGTATGCCATTAAGGTGAAAATTGAAAAAAAGGGGGTTATCCCTAAGAAGTTTTTTAATCACAATACCGGAGAGCAACCTCTGTCCGGTGAAGTCCATAAAGCATATTACATGTAGCAAACAGTTTCATGACCTACAGCATGGTCAAGAAAGTTAATGTTTCCCGACATTGTCGGACTGCTAAACAACTATTGGTTTAGAACCAAGGAGAGCTACCGCAAGTCGCAAAGAAAACAGTTGCCTCCACTATTCCAGCACCATTTAAACTTCAACATTTCAGCCTCATCAAGTCAGATATGCTTAGTTTAATACACTGACAACTAAAATATTCCAAAAACAATTTAGTAAGCTAATTATTATGTGGCTGTCCATGGTTTTGATTTATGTGTGTGTGCGTGCAAGTAGAAAAAACATGTTGACCCACCCTACTTGTAGAGAAACACCTTCCTCCTCTCTTTCATGTTGATGACATGGTCTATGACTGTCATACAGTACACCCTTTTAGTTTTTGTAGTCCTAGGCTACCTTGCTAAAATGCTTGCTCGCTAGCATAACTTCCTTTCATGGGCAATGTTAGCTAGTTAACATTAGCCTACTACATCTAGCTACATATTGAACTTCCATCCTTTCAGTCCAGGGGCACAATGTATTTTCTGGTTGGATCATAAAAATACAAATCCCTATCTCCATCCATGGCTAATTTAAGAAAGGGACAATTTTAGCCAGCTAGCTAGCCACTGCAGGAAAACAACACAATGCGATGCAACAATTCAAGTTGTTTCTTATATTTTTTGGTAGTTACAGTCTTGTCCCATCGCTGTAACTCCCGTACGGACTCGGGAGAGGTGAAGGTCAAGAGCCATGCATCCTCCAAAACACAACACAACCCAGCCAAGCTGCACTGCTTCTTGACACAATGCCCGCTTAACCCAGAAGCCAGCCGCACCAATGTGTTGGAGGAAACACCGGGCACCTGGCGACCATGTCAGCGTGCATTGCGTCTGGCCCGCCACAGGAGTCGCTAGTGCAAGAACATCCCTGCCGGCTAAACCCTCCCCTAACCCGGACGATGCTGGGCCAATCGTGCGGCGTCCCATGGGTCTCCCAGTCGCGGCCGGCTGCGACAGAGCCTCGACTCGAACCCAGAATCTCTAGTGGCACAGCTAGCACTGCTTGCTCAAGGTTATTACATTTGGTTATAGATCACCTTGTCTCAGATGTTTTAAAGCAGATTTAAGTCAGGACTGAGACTAGACCCCTCAGGAATACTCAACACATCTTGGAAAGCCATTCTGGTGTGTCTTTTGCATACACATTTGTGTAATTGTCCCACAGACAAATAAAACCTTATCCCAAGGTTTGGTTGTCAGAAGAGTGAGGTGGGTTTTCCTCTTTTTACCTGACCTTTGCTCCTTTCATATTTATTTTGATCTTAACAAACTCCCTTGTCTTTGCTTGTGACAAGCATACCCATAACATGATGCTGCCACTGCAATACTTGAAAATACCAAGAGATCAGCAACATTTAATTCACCTCACATTACTGGCCTGTATGACAAATCTGGGAGCTGGAATTGCATATGACCCATAGCTTTCCATTGTAAGAGCATTGGCTCTCAAAAAAAAAAGAATTCCGGGTTGGTTTTTCTTTGGATTATCTCCTACTATATCAATTGTGTTATAGTCTGATACATTATTTTAACATTTCTACAAACTTCAAAGTGTTTTCTATCCAATGGTACCAATTATATTCTGAGCCTGAGTAACAGGCAGTTTACTTTGGGCACGTCAGACAGGAAGTGGAGAAAAATAGACCCTAGTCTGAAGAATTTTTAAGTAGACCTGCTAGACAACACAGCAAATAAATTCACTTTTTGATTGAAATAAAAAAAACAGTTAAACAGTTAAACCAAATGGAAAGTTTTGGGATTTACAAACTACAGGCCACTAAATACCCGGGTTTAAATGAAGATATTGATTTCTCCCCCTTCCTGTAGGGTTGTGATGGGTACATTTACTGTCATCTAGTGGATATTTTTGCTCAATTGCCCTCAGCTATGTTTAGACTCTTGTTGTTCATGTTTTGCTGTGTTCTAGTGTACTGTGGAATATATTGCTTCCTTATTCTTGACACTTCGCCCAGACATATTTAAGGTTAGAACTACCTTTCTAAGTGTTCTGATACTTCCAGTTTGGAGTTACATTTTTATGATAACATAGCTACAGCATTTCACTTTAAAGTGTGTATACTATTGCTTACTAGGTGTGTCCGATCAATTTTAACCACTCCCCCTTCAAATTAGGGTTAATTGGAAAAGCTGTTAAACAGAGAACATTGTATTATTTCTTTGTACACCCTGATGAAGGCCATATAGCCGAAACGCGTCGGTTTTTTATAAACGTTGTTTCTATTGAACATGCCATACTAATAAAGGCATTTTAATCAATTATATGAAGAGTGCCTTGGTCCTCCTTTCTTTTTGAAAAAAACGACTGGGTTGGGTCTAATCCAATACAACACAAGTTTTGTGGTGGCAGCATCAATTTATGGGTATGCTTATCATCGGCAGGGACTGGGGAATTTGTCAGCGGAAACCCCGTTTCAGTCTTATGAAAACTTTACCTTGCCATGGTTTTATTTTTCAGCAAGACAACAACAGATGTTTATGCAGAAGACAAACCAGAATGTCTTTCCAAGCGGCATTGAGTGTTCCTCAGGGGTCTATGCTCAGTCCTGACTTAAATATGCTTAAAAAATCTGAGACAAAGTTTAAATATCACTGTCCATCAATGATCCCCAACCAGATTTAATGAGCTTGAGCAAGTAAAAAAAAAACATAGACTGACCAGGTGAATCCAGTTGAAAGCTATTATCTCTTATTTATGTAACTTGTTAAATCCACTTCAATCAGTGTAGATGAGGGGGAGGATACAGCTTAAAGAAGGATTGTTAAACCTTGAGACAATTTAGAAATGGATTGTGTATGTGTGCCATTTAAAGGGTGAATGGGCAAGACGCAATATTTAAGTGCTTTTGAACAGGGGTATGGTAGTAGGTACCAGGTACACCGGTTTGTCTAAAGAACTCCAAAGCTACTGGGTTTTTCACACTCAACAGTTTCCTGTGTGTGTCAAGAATGGTCCACCACCCAATGAACATCCAGCCAACTTGACACAACTGTGGGAAGCATTAGAGTCAACATGGGCCACTATCCCTGTCGAACGCTTTCTACACCTTGTAAAGTCCATGCCATGACTCAATATTAAGGAAGTTGTTCCAAATGTTTGGTATACTCAGTGTATGTTGCCCTAAGAGTTGTGCAAAGTTGGTAGAATCTTAATGCAAATTATTCACAGCTTTGATGGCTGTAAAGGTACTTCCACCAAGTATTACCTCAGGGGGTGAAGACTATTAAGATATTTATTAAAATAAATTGGGGGGGGTCTAAAACTTTATTTCACTTAGAAAATATATTATTATTAATATGTTATTAAATATTATTTAATACTTTTTTATATTTAATTTTAAGTCAGCAACAGAACAGTTCAAGGGTGTGTAGACTTTCTATATGCCGTGCACATACAGTGCCTTCGGAAAGTATTCAGACCCCTTGACTTTTTCCACATTTTGTTACGTTATAGCCTTATTCTAAAATGTATTAAAATGTTTTTTCCCCCTCATCTATATACACACACAATACCACATAATGATAAAGCAAAACAGTTTTTTAGAAAATGTTTCTAATATATTAAAAATAAAAAACAAAAATATAACAGTGGCTTGCAAAAGAATTCACCCCTTGGCATTTTTTTTTTGCCTTACAACCTTGAATTAAAATAGAGTTTTGCGGGGTTTGTATCATTTGATTTACACAACATGCCTACAACTTTGAAGATGCAAAATATTTTTTATTGTGAAACAAACAGGAAATAAGACAAGAAAAGCAGAAAACTTGAGCGTGAATAACTATTCACCCCCCCAAAGTCAATACTTTGTAGAGCCACCTTTTGCAGCAATTACAGCTGCAAGTTTCTTGGGGTATGTCTCTATAAGCTTTGCACATCTAGCCACTGGGATTTTTCCCCATTCTTCAAGGCAAAACTGCTCCAGCTCCTTCAAGTTGGATGGGTTCCTCTTGTGTACAGAAATCTTTAAGTCATACCACAGATTTTCAAATGGATTGAGGTCTGGGCTTTGACTAGGCCATTCCAAGACATTTAAATGTTTCCTCTTATACCACTCAAGTGTTGCTTTAGCAGTATGCTCAGGGTCATTGTCCTGCTGGAAGGGGAACCTCTGTCCCAGTCTCAAATCTCTGGAAGAGTGAAACAGGTTTCCCTCAAGAATTTCCCTGTATTTAGCGCCATCCATCATTCCTTCAATTCTGACCAGTTTCCCAGTCCATAACGATGAAAAACGATGTTCTCGGGCGATGAGAGGTGTTTGGTTTGCGCCAGACACAGCGTTTTCCTTGATGGCCAAAAAGCTACATTTTAGTCTCATCTGATCAGAGTACCTTCTTCCACATGTTTGGGGAGTCTCCCACATACCGTTTGGCGAACACCAAACATTTTTGCTTATTTTTTTCTGCCTACTCTTCCGTAAAGCCCAGCTCTGTGGAGTGTATGGCTTAAAGTGGTCCTATGGACAGATACTCCAATCTCCGCTGTGGAGCTTTGCATCTTCTTCAGGGTTATCATTGGTCTCTTTGTTGCCTCTCTGATTAATGCCCTCCTTGCCTGGTCCGTGAGTTTTGGTGGGCAGCCCTCTCTTGGCACGTTTGATGTGGTGCCATATTCTTTCCATTTTTTAATAATGGATTTAATGGTGCTCCGTGGAATGTTCAAAGTTTCTGATATTTTTTTATAGCCCAACCCTGATCTGGACGTCTCCACAACTTTGTCTCTGACCTGTTTGGAGAGCTCCTTGGTCTTCATGGTGCCGCTTGCTTGGTGGGGCTCTTGCTTAATGGTGTTGCAGACTCTGGGGCCTTTCAGAACAGGTGTATTACAGTGAGGGGAAAAAAGTATTTGATCCCCTGCTGATTTTGTACGTTTGCCCACTGACAAAGAAATGATCAGTCTATAATTTTAATGGTAGGTTTATTTGAACAGTGAGAGACAGAATAACAACAAAAAAATCAAGAAAAACCCATGTCAAAAATGTTATAAATTGATTTGACCTGAATGTTATAAATTGACCCCTCTCAATCAGAAAGATTTCTGGCTCCCAGGTGTCTTTTATACAGGTAACGAGCTGAGATTAGGAGCACACTCTTTAAAGGAGTGCTCATGATCTCAGTTTGTTACCTGTATAAAAGACATCTGTCCACCGAACATTTTTACATTTTAGTCATTTAGCTGACGCTCTTATCCAGAGCGACTTACAGTAGTGAATGCATACATTTCATACATGGCCCCCCGTGGGAATCGAACCCACAACCCTGGCATTGCAAACACCATGCGTTGCAAACACCATGCTCTACCAACTGAGCTACAGGGAAGCAATCAATCAATCAGATTCCAAACTCTCCACCATGGCCAAGACCAAAGAGCTCTCCAATAATGTCAGGGGCAAGATTGTAGACCTACACAAGGCTGGAATGGGCTACAAGACCATTGCCAAGCAGCTTGGTGAGAAGGTGACAACAGTTGGTGTGCGATTATTTGCAAATGGAAGAAACACAAAAGAACTGTCAATCTCCCTCGGCCTGGGGCTCCATGCAAGATCTCACCTCGTGGAGTTGCAATGATCATGAGAACGGTGAGGAATCAGCCCAGAACTACACGGGAGGATCTTGTCAATCATCTCAAGGCAGCTGGGACCATAGTCACCAAGAAAACAATTGGTAACACACTACGCCGTGAAGGACTGAAATCCTGCAGTGCCCGCAAGGTCCCCCTGCTCAAGAAAGCACATATACATGCCTGTCTGAAGTTTGCCATTGAACATCTGAATGATTCAGAGGACAACTGGGTGAAAGTGTTGTGGTCAGATGAGATCAAAATGGAGCTCTTTGGCATCAACTCAACTCGCCGTGTTTGGAGGAGGAGGAATGCTGCCTATGACCCCAAGAACACCATCCCCACCGTCAAACATGGAGGTGGAAACATTATGCTTTGGGGGTGTTTTTCTGCTAAGGGTACAGGACAACTTCACCGCATCAAAGGGACGATGGACAGGGCCATGTACCGTCAAACCTTGGGTGAGAACCTCCTTCCCTCAACCAGGGCATTGAAAATGGGTCGTGGATGGGTATTCCAGCATGACAATGACCCAAAACACACGGCCAAGGCAACACAGGAGGGGCTCAAGAAGAAACACATTAAGGTCCTGGAGTGGCCTAGCCAGTCTCCAGACCTTAATCCCATAGAAAATCGGTGGAGAGAGCTGAAGGTTCGAGTTGCCAAACGTCAGCCTCGAAACCTTAATGACTTGGAGAAGATCTGCAAAGAGGAGTGGGACAAAATCCCTCCTGAGATGTGTGCAAACCTGGTGGCCAACTACAAGAAACGTCTGACTTCTGTGATTGCCAACAAGGGTTTTGCCACCAAATACTAAGTCATGTTTTGCAGAGGGGTCAAATACTTATTTCCCTCATTAAAATGCAAATCAATTTATAACATTTTTGACATGCGTTTTTCTGTTTTTTTTGTTGTTATTCTGTCTCTTACTGTTCAAATAAACCTACCATTAAAATTATAGACTGATCATTTCTTTGTCAGTGGGCAAACGTACAAAATCAGCAGGAGATCAAATACTTATTTCCCTCACTGTATATACTGAGATCAAGTGACACTGAGATTGCACACAGGTGGACTTTTTTAACTAATTATGTGACTTCTGAAGGTAATTTGGTTGCACCATATCTTATTTTGGGGCTTCATAGCAAAGGGGGTGAATACATATGCACGTACGACTTTTCCATTTTTAACTTTTGAGAATTTTGTTAAACAAGTAATTTTTTTCATTTCACTTCACCAATTTGGATTATTTTGTGTATGTCCATTACATGAAGTCCAAATAAAAATCGATTTAAATTACAGGTTGTAATGCAACAAAATAGGAAAAATGCCAAGGGGGGTGAATACTTTTGCAAGGCACTGTATTAAGACCCTTTACTCAGTACTTTGTATAAGCACCTATGGCAGCTATTACAGCATTTAGTCTTCTTGGGTATAACGCTACAAGCTTGTCACAGCTGCATTTGGGGAGTTTCTCCCATTCTTCTCTGCAGATCCTGTCAAGCTCGGTCAGGTTGGATTTGGAGAATTGCTGCACAGCAATTTTCAAGTCTCTGCAGAGATATTCGATCGAGTTCAAGTCCGGGCTCTGGCTGAGCACTCAAGAACATTCAGAGACTTGTCCCGAAACCACTCCTGCGTTGTCTTGGCTGTGTGCTTAGGCTTTTTGTCCTGTTGGAAGGTGAACCTTCGGTCCTAAATGCTCTGGAGCAGGTTTCCATCAAGGATCATTCTGTACTTTTCTCCTTTCATCTTTGCATCAATTTGGACTAGTCTCCCAGTCCCTGCCGCTAAAAAACATCCCCACAGCATGCTGTTGCCACCACTGTGCTTCACCGTAGGGATGTTGCCAGGTTTCCTCCAGACGTGACACTTGGCATTCAGGCCAAATAGTTCAATCTTGGTTACATCAGAACAGAGTATCTTGTTTCTCATGGTCAGGAGTCTTTAGGTGCCTTTTGGCAAACTCCAAGCATGCAGTCATGTGCCTTTTACTAAGAAGTTGCTTCGGTCTGGCCACTACCATGAAGGCCTGATTGGTGGAGTGCTGCAGAGATGGTTGTCCTTCTGGAAGGTTATCCCATCTCCACAGAGGAACTCTAGAGCTCTGTCAGAGTGACCATCAGGATCTTGGTCAGCAGGATCTTGGTCATCTCCCCCAATTGCTCAGTTTGGCTGGGCGACCAGCTCTATGAAGAGTTTTGGTGGTTCATAACTTCTTCCATTTAAGAACGATAGAGGCCATTGTGTTCTTGGAGACCTTCAATGCTGCAGGCATTTTTTGGAACCCTTCCCCAGATCTGTACCTCAAGACAATTCTGCCTTGGAGCTCTACAAACAATTCCTTTGACCTCATGGCTTGGTTTTTGCTCTGACATGCACTGTCAACTGGCGGACCTTATATAGACAGGTGTGTGCCTTTCCAAATCATGTCCAAACTATTGAATTTACCACAGGTGGCCTCCAATTAAGTTGTAGAAACATCTCAATGATGATCAATGGAAACAGGACGCACCTGAGCTCAATTTTGAGTCTCATAGCAAAGGGTCTGAATACTTATTATAAGGAAGGTATTGCTGTTTTTTTATATGGGGCATTTTGTGTAGATTGCTGAGGAAAAAATCCTATTGAATCAATTTTAGAATGAGGCTGTAACGTAACAAAATGTGGAAAAAGTCAAGGGGTCTGAATACTTTCCGAAGGCACTGTATCTTAATATATTTTTTTCTGTAACCTCTTGAGGAGATCCTTAAGTAATGATATTTACGTTTGGTGACTTCATGTTGCTAGTTGTCAGTTGGCCAGTTTCGCAACTTACAGTCATTTTAGTTCTAAAGGGGGACAGACCTTGGCCCTGGGAGGGAATCTTCAATATGAGAATGCTAGTCTAATAAAGTTATTACGGGGACAGACCTAGGACCTGGGAGGGAATCTTCCATATGACAATGCTAGGTGTAATAAATCAAAAGCACATTCTGAACTGATGAAAAGGAAGATAAATAGCCTCAATACAATAGTGCGTCCAGACAGGGACCTTTGGGCTCTGTGAATTGAGATCCATTTCCCCTTCTTCAAAAAGGTCACGATTAAAGGTTTATAAATTGTTATAAATTGTATGACCATAGAAAATTAGGGTTTTATTCATTCTAGTGCATCTGTTTTTGAACTTATGTAAAGAGTTTCATACAGAGTTTCCCAGCTGTCTGCCTATGCAGCTTCTTGCCACCAAACCAAATTAGATTAATTGCAAACATCAGATTTAACTCGTCACAAATTGAAGTCTGAATCCTGCACCATGAAACATAATAGCTAGCTAGCATCCTGATAACACCCTAATCTCCTGCTTTCATTTGTCAGGTAGCTAGCATCCTGGTAACATCCTGATCCTCTGCTTTCATCTATCAGGTAGCTAGCATCGTGATAATATCTTGATCCCCTGCTTTCATCTGTCAGTTAGCTAGCGTCCTGATAACATCCTTATCCCCTGCTTTCCCTTGCTATTCTGTCAGATAGCTAGCATCCTGATAACATCCTGATCCTCTGTTTTCATCTGTCAGATAGCTAGCATCCTGATAACATCCTGATCCTCTGTTTTCATCTGTCAGATAGCTAGCATCCTGATAACATCCTGATCCTCTGTTTTCCCCTGCTATTCTGTCAGATAGCTAGCATCCTGATACCATCCTGATCCTCTGTTTTCATCTGTCAGATAGCTAGCATCCTGAAAACATCCTGATCCTCTGTTTTCCCCTGCTATTCTGTCAGATAGCTAGCATCCTGATACCATCCTGATCCTCTGTTTTCATCTGTCAGATAGCTAGCATCCTGATAACATCCTGATCCTCTGTTTTCATCTATCAGGTAGCTAGCATCCTGGTAACATCCGGATCCTCTGTTTTCATCTATCAGGTAGCTATCACCCTGATAACATCTTGATCCCCTGCTTTCATCTGTCAGATAGCTAGCGTCCTGATAACATCCTTATCCCCTGCTTTCCCCTGCTCCTCTGTAAGATAGCTAGCATCCTGATAACATCCTGATCCTCTGTTTTCATCTGTCAGATAGCTAGCGTCCTGATAACATCCTCATCCCCTGCTTTCCCCTGCTATTCTGTAAGATAGCTAGCATCATGATAACATCCTGATCCTCTGTTTTCATCTGTCAGATAGCTAGCGTCCTGATAACATCCTCATCCCCTGCTTTCCCCTGCTATTCTGTAAGATAGCTAGCATCATGATAACATCTTGATCCCCTGCTTTCATACAGCAGCAACACCTGTGTTTTATAGGGTCATTTATTGCTTTGTTTGTTCCTTCTCAAGCCTAGATGTTCATCTTTATTGATGTTGCTTGTCTATGAGATATACTGTAGGTTACAGACTGTATGTCGGTTGTATAAGGAGATAAAAGTAATCAGATGATTTATTGCCAGATTCTGGTAATTTATATTAAACCATACATTCATCATCTCATAGTGGTCAAAGACAAGGCATCCCCCAAGGGTTGGAACAGAACAGCCTACAAATGATGAAGATTTGAGCCCACTCGTGCCCTGGGTGACTTTTACTTTGAAAATATCTCATTAGGGTTGGCTAGAAAAGTTATATTTTCTCTCTGGCACAAAGAACTATTAGTTTAGTAGTTATTGGAGCAGTTATGCTTTTGAATGACAAAAATGGTCTGTGAACTACAGGCATTGCCCGACTTATCAATTGAATAAATTGGATGACTTTCACCCTGTTAATATATCGTTCAAGGCAAACTCATTTTTAATACATGTTTTATTTCCCTTGGCAAAACTGTGTTTCTTTGATCCCACTGCAAGGCTGTGCATAAAGGATCATAAGGAATTGTGCCATTAGGATCAAAGTTCAGCTGGTTACTCATTAAACACACACATGTAGGTCTCTCTGGACAGTCCACAAAAAAAGATTGTTGGTTAAAATAAGGATGAGCAAATGTCTTTAAAAAACCTAATATCCAGATTTATTTTTGGACCAACCAAATAGCTTCTATGTGTGAATGGTAATAATCAGGCTGTACATTTGGCTTGTATCACAAGTCAATCGTCAAAGCATCGTGCTTTTTAGGGTCTGTCCTTGGGGCTAGGAGCAGTTTGGGAAAAGACCAGAAACATTTAAAAACAGTCTTCAATTCAAAGAGTGTATAAAATATGATCTTTTACCCCTCACATCCCTCTGCTTTGCCACTTTGCTATAACAATCCTCTACTACCAGCATCACTGTTGGCCTGTGTTATTTACTGTACAACAATGGTACACAAGCAAGTGCTGTTGAAAACAAGTCGTTCAGAAACTACTGTATTTCAAAACAGAACGATTTAGAATATACTGCTGTGTCAATGAGTCCGGGCCATTCAAGCAGAATTACTTAAATTGTAGCAGCTATAAAAACAATATACACAACCATTCAAAAGTCTGGGGTCACAATGAAATGTCCTTGTTTTTGAATGAAAAGCACATTTATTTTTTGTCCATTAAAATCACATCAAATTGATCAGAAATACAGTGTAGACATTGTTAATGTTAGAAATGACTACTGTAGCTCGAAACGACTGATTTTTAATGGATATCTGCATAGGCATAGAGAGGCACATTATCAGCAACCATCATTCCTGTGTTCCAATGGCACATTGTGTTAGCTAATCCAAGTTTATAATTTTAAAAGACTAACTGATCATTAGAAAACACTTTTGCAATTATGTTAGCACAGCTGAAAACTGTTTTGCTGATTAATGAAGCAATAAAACTGGCCTTTAGACTAGTTGAGTATCTGGAGCATCAGCAGATGTGGGTTCAATTACAGGCTCAAAATGGACAGAAACAAAGACTTTCTTCTGAAATTCGTCAGTTTATTCTTGTTCTGAGAAATGAAGGTTATTCCATGCGAGAAATTGCCAAGAAACTGAAGATCTCGTACAGCTCTGTGTACGACTCCCTTCACAGAACAGCGCAACCTTGATTACCCTATATATGTCACTCCATTTGGTTCCTTCCCCAGGCGTTATTGTTTCTGTTTCAGTGTTTAGTCATGCGTTGTTCGTGTTGTTTGTTTTGTTTTATGTTGCATTTATTTACACTCACTCCCTGAACTTGCTTCCTGACTCTCAGCGCACATCGTTACACATTGACAACATTAACAATGTCTACACTGTATTTCTTATCAATTTGATGTTATTTTAATGGACCAAAAATGTGCTTTTCTTTCAAAAACAAGGACATTTCTAAGTGACCCCAAAATTCAGAACAGTAGTGTAAATATTTCATAACATCAAGAATATTGCCATTTTGATAGAACAGGTTTCATTCATAAATTGAATTATAATTGTTATTTTTTATATAAAGTGCTTGAAGTAAATACTTCTATATCTGCAGCCTTTCTGCCAGTTATTGAATGTAGCTAGAGCCTTTAATAGGCTCTTTGGAGAAATAAGATTGTATGATGAAGTCCTCCATCTTGGGTACTCATCACCTCTACTCCCCCATGTCTTGTTAAATGGCAGCCCAGGAGAGATGGATTGGCCTCTCAAAGCAGATGGTGCCAACAGCAACAGGCAGAGGGCCTTCTGAAGCACTGCACTGATGATCCTACAGGACCAACTTAAAACACACACAGACAGACAGACACTCTCATGGTCAGAGAGTCCTTTAGGTGCCTTTTGGCAAACTCCAAGCGGGCTGTCATGTGCCTTTTACTGAGGAGTGGCTTCCGTCTGACCACTCTACAATAAAGGCCTGATTGGTGCAGTGCTGCAGAGATGGTTGTCCTTCTGGAAGGTTCTCCCATGTCCACAGAAGAACTCTAGAGCTCTGTCAGAGTGTCCAACGGCTCCTTGGTCACCTCCTTGACCAAAGCCCTTCTCCCCCGATTGCTCAGTTTAGCCGTGCGGCCAGATCTAGGAAGAGTCTTGGTGGTTCCAATTAAGAATGATGGAGGCCACTGTGTTCTTTGTGCTGTGTTCTTTGGGACCTTCAACGCTGCAGACATTTTTTGGTAGCCATCCCCAGATCTGAGCCTCGACACAATCCTGTCTCAGAGCTCTTCAGACAATTCCTTCGATCTCATGGCTTGGTTTTTGCTCTGAAATGCACTGTCAACTGTGGGACCTTATATAGACAGGTGTGTCCATTTCCAAATCATGTTCAATCAATTAAATTTACCACAAGTGGATTCCAATCAAGTTGTAGAAACAGCTCAAGGATCATCAATGGAAACAGGATGCACCTGAGTTCAATTTCAAGTCTCATATCAAAGCGTCTGAATTCTTCTGTAAATAAATGCAAACATTTCTAAAAAACTGTTTTTGCTATGTCATTATGGGATATTGTGTATAGATTGATGAGGAAAAAAACATTTAATCCATTTTAGAGTACGCCTGTAATGTAACAAATTGTGGAAAAGGTAAAAGGGTCTGAATACTTTCCAAATGTACTGTAGTATGTCCCCTCGGCCACATTATGACCACAGTTGTACCTCTAACCCCGGCCCATGAACTATGACCACCGTAACCCACCCGTAATCTGCCCATCTTCCTGAACCAGAGTAACCCATCCGTAACCTACCCATCTTCCTGAACCAGAGTAACCCACCCGTAACCTGCCCATCTTCCTGAACCAGAGTAACCCCCCGTAACTTGCCCATCTTCCTGAACCAACGTAACCTACCCGTAACCTGCCCATCTTCCTGAACCAACGTAACCTACCCGTAACCTGCCCATCTTCCTGAACCAGAGTAACCCACCCGTAACCTGCCCATCTTCCTAAACCAGCGTAACCCACCCGTAACCTGCCCATCTTCAGTAACCAGAGTAACCCCCCGTAACCTGCCCATCTTCCTGAACCAGCGTAACCTACCCGTAACCTGCCCATCTTCCTGAACCAGCGTAACCTACCCGTAACCTGCCCATCTTCCTGAACCAGAGTAACCCCCCGTAACCTGCCCATCTTCCTGAACCAACGTAACCTACCCGTAACCTGCCCATCTTCCTGAACCAGAGTAACCCACCCGTAACCTGCCCATCTTCCTGAACCAGCGTAACCCACCCGTAACCTGCCCATCTTCAGTAACCAGAGTAACCCCCCGTAACCTGTCCATCTTCCTGAACCAGCGTAACCTACCCGTAACCTGCCCATCTTCCTGAACCAGCGTAACCTACCCGTAACCTGTCCATCTTCCTGAACCAGCGTAACCTACCTGTAACCTGCCCATCTTCCTGAACCAGCTTAACCCACCCGTAACCTGCCCATCTTCCTGAACCAGCTTAGCCCAACCGTAACCTGTCCATCTTCCTATACCAGCGTAACCCACCAGTAACCTCCCCATCTTCATGAACCAGAGTAACCCACCCGTAACCTGCCCATCTTCCTGAACCAGAGTTACCCACCCGTAACCTGCCCATCTTCCTGAACCAGAGTAACCCCCCGTAACCTGCCCATCTTCCTGAACCAACGTAACCTACCCGTAACCTGCCCATCTTCCTGAACCAGAGTAACCCACCCGTAACCTGCCCATCTTCCTGAACCAGCGTAACTCACCCGTAACCTGCCCATCTTCAGTAACCAGAGTAACCCCCCGTAACCTGCCCATCTTCCTGAACCAGCGTAACCTACCCGTAACCTGCCCATCTTCCTGAACCAGCGTAACCTACCCGTAACCTGCCCATCTTCCTGAACCAGAGTAACCCCCCGTAACCTGCCCATCTTCCTGAACCAGAGTAACCCCCCGTAACCTGCCCATCTTCCTGAACCAACGTAACCTACCCGTAACCTGCCCATCTTCCTGAACCAGCGTAACACACCCGTAACCTGCCCATCTTCCTGAACCAGCGTAACCCACCCATAACCTGCCCATCTTCAGTAACCAGAGTAACCCCCCGTAACTTGCCCATCTTCCTGAACCAGCGTAACCTACCCGTAACCTGCCCATCTTCCTGAACCAGCGTAACCTTCCCGTAACCTGTCCATCTTCCTGATCCAGCGTAACCTACCTGTAACCTGCTCATCTTCCTGAACCAGCTTAACCCACCCGTAACCTGCCCATCTTCCTGAACCAGCTTAACCCAACCGTAACCTGTCCATCTTCCTATACCAGCGTAACCCACCAGTAACCTGCCCATCTTCATGAATCAGAGTAACCCACCCGTAA
Source organism: Salmo trutta (assembly GCF_901001165.1). Classification (NCBI taxonomy): domain Eukaryota; kingdom Metazoa; phylum Chordata; class Actinopteri; order Salmoniformes; family Salmonidae; genus Salmo; species Salmo trutta. The sequence goes on along the minus strand of NC_042969.1, from coordinate 37,914,166 downwards.
CCTGTCCATCTTCCTGAACCAGCAGTTTAAGCAGCCGTAACCTGTCCATCTTCCTAAACCAGCAGTTTAAGCAACCGGAACCTGTCCATCTTCCTGAACCAGCAGTTTAACCAGCCGTAACCTGTCCATCTTCCTGAACCAGCAGTTTAACCAGCCGTAACCTGTCCATCTTCATGATCCAGCAGTTTAACCAGCTGTAACCAGTCCATCCTCCTGAACCAGCAGTTTAACCAGCCGTAACCTGTCCATCTTCCTGAACCAGCAGTTTAACCAGCTGTAACCTGTCCATCTTCCTGAACCAGCAGTTTAACCAGCCGTAACCTGCCCATCTTCATGATCCAGCAGTTTAACCAGTCGCAACCTGTCCATCTTCCTGAACCAGCAGTTTAACCAGCCGTAACCTGTCCATCTTCATGATCCAGCAGTTTAACCAGCTGTAACCTGTCCATCGTCATGATCCAGCAGTTTAACCAGCTGTAACCTGTCCATCCTCATGAACCAGCAGTTTAACCAGCCGTAACCTGTCCATCTTCCTGAACCAGCAGTTTAACCAGCCGTAACCTGTCCATCTTTCTGAACCAGCAGTTTAACCAGCCGTAACCTGCCCATCTTCATGAACCAGCAGTTTAACCAGCCGTAACCTGTCCATCTTCATGAACCAGCAGTTTAACCAGCCGTAACCTGTCCATCTTCCTGAACCAGCAGTTTAACCAGCCGTAACCTGTCCATCCTCCTGAATCAACGGTTTAACCAGCCGTAACCTGTCTATCCTCCTGAATCAACGGTTTAAACAGCCGTAACCTGTCCATCCTCCTGAATCAACGGTTTAACCAGCCGTAACCTGTCCATCCTCCTGAATCAACGGTTTAACCAGCCGTAACCTATCTATCCTCCTGAATCAACGGTTTAACCAGCCGTAACCTGTCCATCCTCCTGAATCAACGGTTTAACCAGCCGTAACCTGTCCATCTTCCTGAACCAGCAGTTTAACCAGCCGTGTTATACTACGACCATTGTTCAAGTGAGCCATGACGGAGAGGGAAGATAAAAAAAACATGATATGTTCCAAATGGCACCCTATTTCCTTAATAGTGCACTACATTTTGACCGGGCCGTAGCAGCTATATAGGGAATAGAGTGCCATTCGGGACACACACCAGGTGATTCAGTAGCACGTCACTGAAACTAGTAGCCTGGAGCGCCAGGCAGCAAAAAGATGAATTCCAACAGATTTATTTCAAAAACAGATGGATACCTCCGGAGTTTCCTTTTTGTTTTTGTCTCAATCAAAGGTATCAATGAAACAAAAAGTCATTATTTAGTTATTACCACCCTGATTGGCTGGCTAGCAGAGTGATTAACAGTGATAATGCAGTAGAATCAATAGAGAACCAGCTCTAGTCTTTTTCCCAAATAGCACCCTATTCCCTATATAGTGCACTACTTTTGATAGGGTTCTGGTCAAAAGCAGTGCACTATATAGAGAATAGGGTACCATTTGGGACTCAGTTCTAATGTTAATTTAGGAGCAGTGGCTTAATCAGAGTCTGAATAACAGGGTCCCACAGTTCCAGTTTAGTGAGGCCTTTTTGTTCTCTGAGATTGTTCGGCAAGGGAACAGAAACTAATTTGCTCAAATGAAGAATGTCTTGCAAGCATAAATCATGTTTCCTAATGTCTTTACTAATGCCACATAACTCAAACTGTCTCCTGTTTAAAGATCACACACTAGAGACAATAACAGAAGTTCACAGTACTGATCACACACAAGAGACAACAACAGAAATTTACAGTACTGATCACACACTAGAGACAATATCAGACAGTACTGCACAATGCCACTGTTTGAGGTACAATCATTTTACGTATCAATTACTCTCATTTAAATTAATTTACCTCCAAATGAATTACGTTAAGTCACTGTATCTGTTATCACATTATAAGCTTGGTGGTTAAAGCCCTGAATGCTGATTGGCTGACATCAGACCGTATACCACGGGTATGACAAAACATGTATTTTTAGTGTTCTAATTACGGTGGTAACCAGTTTATAATAGCAATAAGGCACCTCGGGGGTTTGTGGTATATGGCCAATATACCACTGCTAAGGGCTGTATCCAGTACCATGATGTCACAGTACCATGATATATGGCACAGTACCATGTTAGTCACAGTACTATGTTATATCACTGTACCATGTTATATCACTGTGCCATGTTAGTCACAGTACCATGATATATCACTGTGCCATGTTAGTCACAGTACCATGATATATCACTGTGCCATGTTAGTCACAGTACCATGATATATCACTGTGCCATGTTAGTCACAGTACCATGATATATCACTGTGCCATGTTAGTCACAGTACCATGTTATAGCACTGTTCAGTCACAGTACCATGTTATATCACTGTTCAGTCACAGTATCTACTCACGTTATGCACTGTAAACACAAAGTAGTAAATTCACAAAATACAATATTTTCCACAATGATTATGCACAACCTACAACAATTACTTTAAACATTGAGATCACACACAGCCATACTGTACACACCTTACAGCCCTTCAGTCTCAAGGTGTTGCTACTGGCATCAACCCCCTGGAGAGGGTTTGACATTTTAGCTGTGCGTCTGAGGGTTCTGGTTGGTCTGAGGGCAGTGGCAGTACAGAACCATCACATTATATGGCACACTATATTTAATTAAAGGGGAATTACACTCAAATCTAAATTAGTTTGTTTTCTTCCAGACTTAATTTTGATTTTATTTTAATATAATTTAAGCTTTGACATAGACTCAAAACATCAAGTATATTTGTTTCTCAATGAACAATTGTAAGTTTGAGAGTAAATTCAATTGATTGGACATGATTTGGAAATACACACACATGTCTATATAAGGTCCCACAGTTGACAGTGCATTTCAGAGCAAAAACCAAGCCACGAGTTCGAAGGAATTGTCTGCAGCATTGAAGGTCCCCAAGAACACAGTGGCATTCTTAAATGGAAAGAAGATTGGAACAACCCAGAATCTTCCTAGAGCTGGCCACCTGACCAAACTGAGCAATCAAGGAGAAGGGCTTTGGTCAAGGAGGTGACAGAGCTCTAGAGTTCCTTTGTGGACATGGGAGAACCTTCCAGAAGGACAACCATCTCTGCAGCACTCCACCAATAAGGCCTTTTTTGTAGAGTGCTCAGACGGATGTCACTCCTCAGTAAAAGACACGTGACAGCCCGCTTGGAGTTTGCCAAGAGGCACCTAAAGGACTCTCTGACCATGAGAAACAAGATTCTCTGGTCTGATTGTCACACCCTGATCTGTTTCACCTGTCCTTGTGATTGTCTCCACCCCCTTCCAGGTTTCGCTCATCTGTGTATTATACCTGTGTACTTATACTTGTGTTCTCTGTTTGTCTGTTGCCAGTTCGTCTTGTTTGTCAAGTCAACCAGCGTATTTGTTATCAGCTCCTGCTTTTCCCAGTCTCTCTTTTCCTCTCCCTCCTGGTTTTGACCCTTGTCTGTCCTGACACTGAGCCCGCCTGCCTGACCACTCTGCCTGCCCCTGACCCTGAGCCTGCCTGCCAACTTGTACCTTTGCCCCATCTCTGGATTGTTGACCTATGCCTACCTTGACCCTGCCTGCCGACCTGTACCTTTGCCCCACCTTTGGTTTACTGACCCCCGCCTGCCTTGACCTGTCTATTGACTGCCCCTGTTGGAATATTAAACAATTGTCAATTTGACATGTCTTCATCTGGGTCTTAACTTGATTCCTGTTACTGATAAAACCAAGATTAAACTCTTTGGCCTGAATGTCAAGCGTCACGTCTGGAGGAAACCTGGCACCATCCCTACGGTGAAGCATGGTGGTGGCAGCATCATGCTGTGGGGATGTTTTTCAGTAGCAGGGTCTGGAAGACTAGTCAGGATTGAGGGAAAGATGAACGGAGCAAAGTACAGAGAGATCCATGATGAGAACCTGCCCCAGAGCGCTCAGGACCTCAGACTGGGGCAAAGGTTCACCTCCCAACAGGACAACAACCCTAAGCACACAGCCAAGACAACGCAGGAGTTGCTTCGGGACAAGTCTCTAAATGTCCTTCAGCAGTCCCGCCAGAGCCTGGACTTGAACCCGATCTAATATCACTGGAGAGAACTGAATATAGAAATGCAGCGACCTTCCCCATCCAACCTGACAGAGCTTGAGAGGATCTGCAGAGAAGAATGGGAGAAACTCCCCAAATACCAGGTGTGCCAAGCTTGTAGCGTTATACCGAAGAAGACTCAAGGCTGTAATACTTATGTAAATGTGATATTTCAGTTTTTTATTCTTAACACATTTGCAAAAATGTCCCAAAAACTGTTTTTGCTTTGTCATTATGGTGTATTGTGTGTAGATTGATGAGTAAAAAAACAACAATGTAATCAATTTTAAAATAAGGCTGTAAAGTAACAAAATGTGGAAAAAGTCAAGGGGTCTGAATACTTTCCGAATGCATTGTAAGTCAGGAGGATTGGCATAGTTTTGTGTGAGATGGTCAGACAGGTGAACAGTGAGGTGCGGCCAGGCTGTTAACACATGGCCAAGCACTCAGCCAGAGAGATTAATGGTTTTGACTGTGTGGCAGCAGAGTGACTGGCGATCAGTAAAATGTAATTGGGTTGAGACATATATGGGCATAGTCAGACAGCTGCTCATAGCAGGAGCCAATCCCACACCGTCTTCATCCCTGACACTTCCAGTGGTTCACCTCAGGTAAAGATTATCACGTCCAGACACAGAGGAAATGCCTTAATAAACACAAAAAGTTATTTTTCATTATCTTGAAGATCAAGTTTAGATTTAGCAATATTTTCAAACGATGCTAGTGCTGAGCGATTAATTGAAATGTCAGTTATTTTTCGTTTTTTAAAACTAATTGACCGATGTTGGTTCAATTATTTGTTTTTGTTGTGAGCTCGATGCGCTCATTGCACAGTTTCTCTGGAGACAAATCAGATCCAGGCCAAACTGTTTGTTTAGTAGGGAGTTGTAGTTTCCAACAGGTCAATATTTTACATAGTTTAGCACAAAAAAATGTGGTACTTTACTACAATGCTGGTCTGTGTGTGTTTCTTTTAAACCTCCTACGGAAGAGAATAAATAATGTGTGATTGTGAGGGGATATGGTGAGCAGTTGTTGCTTCAGGAAGTATCTCTACCAAGATCTAAGTGTTTGATAGTTGTCAGTCAGCAGTCATAAAAGTATGCCTTATTTACTTTGAAGAACTACAAAATAGTGATTTCTGTCAGACAGCATAGGCAGCATCTTCGTATAGAGATGAGATGATGACTTGGAGTCAAATAATAAAGTAATCAAATAAAACAAATGTAATGTACACAACAACTGAAATGTATTAAAGTAATGTGAATCAATGATGGTTAATAAATGATAAGCAGTAATGTACAGTCACTACCATCACGGGACTTTTACCGACATAATGCATGTTTAAAAAAACAAAACAAATCAAAACCAAAAAATCTGTGATTTTTTTATTTTTTTTATAATCAAACCGAAATCGAACGGACCTCAAAAATATCTAATTGCTCAGCACTACTTGTTGTTCTTAAAAACAAAAAAGAAAGAATATATAGATGAACCGATTCTCTGCAAAAGGGCACTTATCAAATATTGCATGTTCTGTCTCGGTATCATATACACAACTAGTGCTGCTTCTAAGGATACTTCCACTGTGAACAAGAGTCAAGACACTTCCAGTTGTGCCTCCCCCTGAACTCTTTTGACGTCTACATGCTCCTCTAATTCCACCAAAGTCCTGTGGCAGATGTTATGAAATCATGTAAATTTATTGGTGACATTGAGACACTTTTTCCCCCTTCTTTGCGATTCAAATGAGTGTCACCCTGCTTCCTCAACCTGCTTCGACGCTAAACGGTTCACGTATTGGTTGGCAGTGGCAGCCTCTCAGCCTCTCCACCAACAGCTGTGACCCCTTGCAGGAAGTCAGGCATCCCACTTCCTGTGGCAAGCTGTGCCACTGGCTCATGGCAGGGGATGGCATTCTAATTGGTGTCCTCTCACCTTTTGAAAACCGCAATGCGAAATCTCTGACAGTTCTTGGCAGCAGGAAGACTTCAACTGTCCTTGAAGAAAAGACAAAAAAAAAGCCAGATCAGATGCAAAAAAAGATGCGGAAGTTAAAACATTCAAAGACGAAGTCTTTTAAAGTAAAAGTAATGTTGAAGGAGGTTGTGGAGACGACAGAGGGTGGACTAGACAACTGAAAGGAATGGTGAGAAGGAACTGGCTCGTATTGACGTTGTCAGATGGGTCGAAGATATTGAACGGCTCCATTAAATTAGGGCTTTATTCAAACCGTAGAGTTGAAGATCCTGTTTATAGCACGATTGACAATTAAAGGCAATGTTCCCGCGGTCGCAGGGACTGCATTCAACGGTAAACGCAGCACAACGTCAGTTCTATCAGAAATGACCTTTAACATTTTAACACTGATCTTCATGCAATACGGATTGAATCCACACCTTATTTGGTTTTATCTCTGCTAGTGGTTAGAAGCCCTAAATCACTCCGTTATGCCAGTAAATAAGATATTTTTCTCCGTGTATTATAAGAGAGGATTAAATGTTGGGAATCAGGTGTAAGCCATACATGAGAAGTGGAATTTAACAATTCAACGTCAACGTCTACATCATGCACATCAAATCAAATCAAATTTTATTGGTCACATACACGTGTTTAGCAGATGTTATTGCGGGTGTAGCGAAATGCTTAAACATGTTTTGAGTAAGTAATGATTTGGTTCTGTATGAACCAGTAAACACTTAACCTTTAGTTGATGTTTTACATGAGTATATACACATCAATTAGTTTAGCAACGAGCAGGATAAATGATACTGGATTAAGGATATATGGAATAATCATGTGTCACTACATTATTGTTTACATCCTGTTTACATCCTGTTTACATCCTCATCTTCCCAATACATAAACAATTAACACATGGGGTTTAAGTATCTACGGCGCATGAAGGGATATCAGAGGAGTAAAAAAAAAAAAGGGATTTAATATCAACTACATTGTCTGCACTTTGTACTTTATCAGATGATGCACTGGGGGGAAAATAACAATATCTACTCTGCTAAGAGGAAGCCCTTGGGCATCAAACATCTTAAATGTCAGAGCCAGGCTAAATTTAAAGAGTAAATTATTCATGTGACCCCGGCAGAGGCAGAACGGGAGGTCATCACCAAGACTCATAAGCAGAGGGGGAAACTGACAGCAAGCAACACCAGAGAATACATGTCACAAATGGCATCCTATTCCCTATTAAGTGCACTACTTTTGACTATATCCCTATGGCATTCCCTATGGGCCCTGCTTAAAAGTAGTGCACTAAATAGGGAATAGGGTCCATTTGAGACCACAACATAGTCTTCAGAACCCGGTTTAGAGAGGTGGGGGGGGGGGGGTTCAGCGTTTCAGCAGCTGTTACAGCAAGCAGGGGGAGTGACCTGCTCACTAAACCATACATAAGTGTTGGATAATATGCAGAAGGGTTATCTCTAAGAAGAGTAGTAGTAGTTGGACGTATGGCTCCTTCACCTTGGGAGGTGATGAATGGAGATGAGAGGCGACGCTCCCTCCAAAGAGAGCATCACTGTTGACTTTATGTTTCTTTTGATCTCAATTGATCAGTGAACATATTTTAAAACTGATTTGAAAGACTTGTTTTGATAATCAGTGGCTGTATTGGAGGGGGAGTGGTTTCACCTCTCCTAGGCAATCAGCAATTAGTACAGGGAGGTGGGCTCTCCACCTCTCCTAGGCAATCAGCAATTAACACAGGGAGGTGTGCTCTCCACCTTTGCTAGGCAATTAGCAATTATTGTTAGTACTTCAGTCTCCCTTGGTTTATCAGCGGCAGTTTTGTTGCAAAATTGTGACGGTTCAGTCGAGTTGGTGAGAGAGAGAGAGAGAGAGAGAGAGAGAGAGAGAGAGAGAGAGAGAGAGAGAGAGAGAGAGAGAGAGAGAGAGAGAGAGAGAGAGAGAGAGAGAGAGAGAGAGAGAGAGAGAGAGAGAGAGAGAGAGAGAGAGAGAGAGAGAGAGAGAGAGAGAGAGAGAGAGAGAGAGAGAGAGAGAGAGAGAGAGAGAGATTTAAAAAAATACGGACAGACAGGCCTTATAGAATATAGTGTACCCTGCCCTCACAGCCCATGTGGAATTCCTGGTCTCTGGCAACGTTTGGAACTGCCAATCTGCAGGTCAGGAACAGTTAGTTCATCTCAGCATATGCTGCCCTTCAGTCCCTTTTAAAACATTTTGGGCCCTGATGGAAACATGGATCATTCCAGAGAACACTGCTACTCCAGCTACTCTTTCTTCATCTGACGTTTTCTCTCATAGTCTGAGAGGATCTGGTCGCCGTGGTGACGCACAGGTCTACACATTTCTCTGGAGATTTTCTCTTCTCTCGCTCTCTCACATCTCCATCTCATCTATCGCCCACCAGGTGCCCTGGGAGAGTTCCTCAATGAGCTTGACACCTTGATAAGCTAATTTTCCAACGATGGCTCACCACTCTTCGTACTTGGCGACTTCAATCTGCCGATGTCTGGCTTTTTGATTAATTTCTTTCCCTTCCTTGCCTCTTTTGACCTCACCCTTTCCCAATCCCCTCCAACTCACAAGGCAGGCAATACACTTCACCTCATCTTTACTAGAGGCTGTTCTCCTACTAATCTCACTCTAACCCCCCTCCAGGTCGCTGTTCTCCTACTAATCTTACTGTAACCCCCCTCCAGGTCTCTGTTCTCCTACTAATCTCACTGTAACCCCCCTCCAGGTCTCTGATCACTACTTTGTTTTCCTTTTCTGTCTATCTTTCCTCCAACCCTAACCACTCAGCCCCTACCCAGATGGATGCGCCGTCGCAATCTTCTCTCTCCCACTACTCTCTCCTCGTCTATCCTATCATCTCTCCCTTCTGCTAAATCCTTCTCTCCCTTTCCTCATCCTATGACTTGCACTGTCCCCTTTCCTCCCGGCCGGCTCGGCCCACCTTTCCTGCTCCGTGGCTGACTCATTGCGAGTTTACAGAACAGGGCTGCGGGCAGCTGAGCGAAAAATTGAGGAAAACTCAAGTTCCGGAGGCCCTATCATCCTTTCACAGCCTCGTCTGAACCTTCTCTTCCTCTGTATCTGCTGCTAAAGCCACTTTCTACCACTTTAAACACAACTTCCCTATGCATTGACCTTTCTCCCCTCTCTCCCAGATGACATCCTGCGACTAGTGAGGTCTGGCTGGCCGACAACCCCCATCCACCTCCTTTCTACAGACCATCTCTGGAGACCTTCTCCCATTCCTCACTTCCCTCATTAACTCATCCCTGACCACTGGCTGCCTCCCCTCTGACTTCAAAATGGCCTGAGCCGCTTCCCTCAAGAAACCAACACTTGACTTTTCTGACGTCAAACTATGGACCTAAATCCCTTTTCTTTCCAAAACACTTGAACTTGCTGTCTCTGATCAACTTTCTCGTTATCTCTCAGAACGACCTTCTTGATCCTATCCAGTCAGGCTTCAAGACAGGTCACTCAACAGAGACTGCAAGGCAGTGTTAGAGCGATGAGCCAGTAACTGGAAGGTTGCTGGATCAAATCCCCGAGCTGACAAGGTAAAAATCTGTTCTGCCCCTGAGCAAGGCAGTTAACCTCTTAACGTGAGGGGGCAGTATTTTCACATTCGGATGAAATACGTGCCCATATTAAACTGCCTGCTACTCAAACTCAGAAGCAAGGATAAGCATATTATTAGTCGATTTGGATAGAAAACACTCTGAAGTTTCTAAAACTGAATGATGTCTGTGAGTATAACAGAACTCATATGGCAGGCAAAAACCTGAGAAAAATCCAACCAGGAAGTGGCAAATCTGATGCTTGGAATCTTTTCAAGTCATTGCCTATGTAACACACAGTGACTTAGGTTTCATTTGCACTTCCTAAGGCTTCCACTAGATGTCAACAGTCTTTAGAACCTTTTTTCAGCCTTTTGCAGTGAACAGTGAGCGAGCAAGAAGGCCGGGAAGTTGGTGACCCAGAAAATGACATGAGTTTAGTGGCGCGCCTTCGCATGAGGAGGTAGCTGTGTTCCATAACATTGGAATCGTCCGGTTGGAATATTATAGAAATTTTACGTTAAAAAGGCCCTAAAGATTGATGCTTTACAACGTTTGACATGTTTCAACGAACGTAAATATAACTTTTTTAGACTTTTCATTGTGAAATTTTCCGCGCGCTTCCTACATTTGGAGTAGCTTACTGAACGAGCAAACAACGAGGTATTTGGACATAAATTATGGACTTTATCGAACAAAACAACATTTATTGTGGACCTGGGATACCTGGAAGTGCCTTCTGATGAAGATCATCAAAGGTAAGTGAATATTTCTAATGCAATTTATGATTTTAGATGACTCCAAAATGGCGGGTATCTGGTGTGTTTTTCTGAGCGCAGCACTCAGATTATTGCAAAGTGTGCAAAGTGTGCTTAGTGTAACAGACGTATGTTTGAGAAATTGAAATTATTAGATTTGTTGTTTTGAATTTGGCGCTCTGATTTTTCACTGACTATTGTCAAAATCAATCCCCGTCATAAGAAGTTCCCCGGGTGCCGACCACCTGGATGTTGATTTAAGGCAGCCCCCTGCACCCCTCTGATTCAGAGGGGTGCAGGGTTGCTCTGGGCAGGTTGCTCTGGGCAGGTTGCTCTGACCAGGTGATGCAGAGCATCGAAAAGTCCCCACGATATGCAACTGTTCAGGGAAGTCAGGAACCAATACACGCAGTCAGTCAGGAAAGCAAAGGTTAGCTTTTTCAAGCAGAAATTTGCATTTCTATTTCGCAACAAAGCCTCCTTCACTCATGCCGCCAAACTTACCCTAGTAAAACTGACTATCCTACCGATCCTCGACTTCGGCGATGTCATCTACAAAATAGCTTCCATTAATCTACTCAGCAAACTGGATGCAGTCTATCACAGTGCCATCCGTTTTGTTACCAAATCACCTTATACCACCCACCACTGCGACCTCTATGTTCTAGTCGGCTGGCCCTCGCTACATATTCGTCGCCAGACCCACTGGCTCCAGGTCATCTATAACTCTATGCTATGTAAAGCTCCGCCTTATCTCAGCTCATTGGTCACGATAACAACACCCACCGTAGCACACGTTCCAGCAGGTATATCTCACTGATCATCCCCAAAGCCAACACCTCATTTAGCCACCTTTCCTTCCTGTTCTCTGCTGCCAGTGACTGGAACGAATTGCAAAAATCGCTGAAGTTGGAGACTTATATTTCCCTCACCAACTTTAAACATCAGCTACCTGAGCTGCTAACCGATCGCTGCAGCTGTACATAGTCCATCTGTAAATTGCCCGTCCAATCTACCTACCTCATCCCCACACTGTTTTTATTTTACTTACTTTTCTGCTTTTTTGCACACCAGTATTTCTACTTGCACATCATCATATGCTCATTTATCACTCGTGTTAATCTGCTAAATTGTAATTATTCGCTCCTATGGCCTATTTATTGCCTACCTCCTCATGCATTTTGCACACACTGTATATAGACCTTCTTTTTTTCTACTGTGTCATTGACTTGTTTATTGTGTTATTGTCTTGTTTATTGTTTACTCCATGTGTAACTCTGTTGTTGTCTGTGTCACACTGCTTTGCTTTATCTTGGCCAGGTCGCAGTTGTAAATAAGAACTTGTTCTCAACTAGCCTACCTGGTTAACTTCTATGGGCTACGTGGGACGCTAGCCAGTGAAATATCAGGGCGGTAAATTCAAAAACAACAAAATGTCATAATTCAACTTTCTCAAACATACAACTATTTTACACCATTTTACACTTCTCCTTGATGTAACCACATTGTCCAATTTCAAAAAGGCTTTACAGCGAAAGCAAAACATTAGATTATGTTAGGAGAGTACATAGACAAAAATAATCACACAGCCATTTTCCAAGCAAGGACATGTGTCAATAAAACACAGCTAAATGAAGCACTAACCTTTGACGATCTTCATCAGATGATACTGCTAGGACATTATGTTACACAATACATGAATGTTTTGTTCGATAAAGTTCATATTTATATCCAAAAACAGCATTTTACATTGTTCAGAAAATGTATTCCCACCAACAATCTGGTGAATGTGCACATCAATTTACAAAAATACTCATCATAAACGTTGACAAAATATCTAACAATTATTTAAAGAATTATAGATAGACTATTCCTGGATGCAACTGCTTTGTCCGATTTTAAAATAGCTTTACGGAGAAAGCACATTTTTCAATATTCTGAGTACATAGCTCAGCCATCACAGAGAGCTATACAGACACCCGCCAAGTTCGGGGCAACCTAAACTCAGAATTAGTATTAGAAATATTCTCTTACCTTTGCTGATCTTCGTCAGAATGCACTCCCAGGACTGCTACTTCCACAAGAAATGTTGTTTTTGTTCGAAATAATCCATATTTATGTACAAATACCTCCGTTTTGTTTGTGCGTACAGATCACTTATCCAAAGGCATAACGCGCGAGCGCGGAACCAGAGACGAAAAGTCAAAATGTTCCATTACCGTACTTAGAAGCATGTCAAACGCTGTTTAAAATCAATCTTTATGGTATTTTTAACGTAATAATTGCGATAATATTCCAACCGGACAATAGCATTTTCATTCAAGAAGAAAAAGAAGGAACGGCGCGCTCGCATGACCGTGCATATCCAATCCCTTTGTTGCCAGGCAGACCACTCAGTAACTGAGCTCCTATTATCTGCCCAGTGACAGGAGAATGCTCAAACCACTTTCTGAAGGCTTTTGACAGCCAATGGAAGCCTTAGGAAGTGCAACGTAACCCCACAGATACTGTAGTTTCGAAAGGGACTAGAAAGAAGAACTACAATGCTCAGATCCTCCACTTCCTGGTTGACTTTTTCTCAGGTTCTTGCCTGCCATATGAGTTCTGTTATACTCACAGACACCATTCAAACAGTTTTAGAAACTTCAGAGTGTTTTCTATCCAAATCTACTAATAATATGCATATTCTAGTTTCTTGGCCAGAGTAGTAACCTGTTTAAATTGGGTACGTTTTTCATCCGGCTGTGAAAATACTGCCCCCTATCCCAGACAGGTTAAATAAAGGTGAAATAAAAATAAAATAAAAATCTGTGTGTGTTACCGGCCTCAGTCTGTAGCTGAGGTGGCCTGTAATTGTAAAAAGAATGGACCCAAGTTTACGTCTACTAATTTCTGACTTCTCAATGTTTTTTTCTCTGTTCAATTGTCTACTTTCTTGTTTGTGAATGTTTTAAGTACAAAGAAGTGCACACATTAAATTACACAACATAAATATCCTTTACCTAAAGCAGAATTCCAAAATGTTCCAAAATGTTCCACAAATTACACGGTCTTACTTTCACATGAAAACCAAAATGTATTTCACATTCATACAGTATGTATTTTTATTTTCTACGTCGTACAAAAATAGTGAAGACATCGATTATGAAATAGCACATGGAATCACGTAGTAACCAAAAAAAGTGTTAAACAAGTCAAAATGTATTTGAGATTCTTCAAAGTAGCCAACCTTCGCCTTGACAGCTTTGAACACTGGGATTCTCTCAAACAGTTTCACCTAGAATGCTTGTCTTGAAGGAGTTCCCTAATATGCTGAGCACTTGTTGGCTGCTTTTCCTTCACTCTGCGGTCCGACTCACCCCAAACCATCTCAATAGGGTTGAGGTCGGGTGATCTGATGTAGCACTCCATCACTCTCCTTCGTCAAATAGCTCTTACACAGCTTTGGGGGGTGCTGGGTCATTGTCCTGTTGAAAAACAAATGATAGTCTCACTAAGCACAAACCAGATGGGATGGCGTATCTCTGGGGAATGCTAATAAATCACTGACAGTGTCACCAGCAAAGCACCCCCACACCATCACACCTCCTCCTCTTCATGCTTCACGGTGGGAACCACACATAAGGAGATAATCCGTTCACCTACTCTGCACCTCACAAAGACATGGCGGTTGGAACCAAAAATCTCAAATTTGCATTCATCAGACCAAAGGACAGATTTCCACTGGTCCGTTGTTCGTGTTTCTTGTCCAAAGCACGTGTCTTATTATTGATGTCTTTTAGTAGTGGTTTCTTAGCACCAATTCAACCATGAACTCCTGATTCACACAGTCTCCTCTGAACAGTTGATGTTGATGTCTGTTACTTGAACTCTGTGAAGCATTTATTTGGGCTTCAATTTCTGAGATTGGTAACTCTAATGAACTTATCCTCTGCAGCAGAGTCTTCCTTTCCGGAGGCGGTCCTCATGAGAGCCAGTTTCATCATAGCGTTTTATGTTTTTTGCGACTGCACTTGAAAAACTTTCAAAGTTCTTGATATCCTCTGCATTGACTGACCTTCATGTCTTAAAGTAATGATGTACTGTAATTTCTCTTTGCTTATTTGAGCTGTTTTTGCAATAATATGGACTTGGGTCTTTTACCAAATAGGGCTCTCTTGTGTATTCCATCCCTACCTTGTCACAACACAACTAATTGGCTCAAATGCATTAAGAAGGAACAAATTCCACAAATTAACTTTTAAGAAAGCACACCTGTTAATTGAAATGCATTCTAGGTGACTACCTCATTAAGCTGGTTGAGAGAATGCCAAGAGTGTGCAAAGCTGTCATCAAGACAAATTGTGGCTACTTTGAATAATCTCAAATACATAATATTTAGATTTAACACTTTTTGTTGTTGCTGGTTACTACATGATTCCATATGTGCTATTTCATGGTTATGATGTCTTCGCTATTATTCTACAATGTAGAAAATAGTTAAAATAAAGAAAAACCCTTGAATAAGTAGGTGTCGAAACTTTTGACTGGTACCATACCTTTAATAGTAAAAATAATAGACACAAGTCTACGTCTTCAAAGTTCTGCCGCTTTCTTTATTCTGAATAATGGTGCTTTCGCTTGGCCAGAACTTGCTGTTTCTCTTACTACCACAGTGCAACAACGCCATCTATTGGCCTGATGGACTACTAATGCTAAAGCATGTAGAATATAGAATTTAGATTAATACAAACATATAAACTGGTTTACATTTTTTAAATAAATTGTCTGTTTTTAGTGACTTTGTTATCAACCCATTACATCTGCACCATATACTCTCACTACTGGTGTCCCCCCAGGGCTCAGTTCTAGGCCCTCTCTTTTTCTCTCTATACACCAAGTAATTTGGCTCTGTCATATGGTCTCTCCTGTCTATGCGGATGACACTCAACCACTCCCCCCTCCCCCCTTCTGACACACAGGTGGCGACACGCATCTCTGTGTGTCTGGCAGATACAGTATCTTAACTTGGATGTCGGCGCACTACCTCAAGGTCAAACTCGACAAGTGGCGCAGGTCCTAATCCAAGCACTTGTCCTCTCCCATCTGGACTACTACAACTCGCTGTTGGCTGGGCTCTCCGCTTGTGCGATCAAACCCCTGCAACTTATCCAGAACTCTACAGTCCACTTGGATTTCAACCTTTCCAAGTTCTCTTATGTCACCCCGCTCCTCCACCCACATTACTGGCTTCCAGTCGAAGCGTACATCCACTAAAGACAACGGTACTTGGCCTACGGAACAGAAAGAGGAGCTGTCCCTCCCTACTGAAAGCTACTGAAAGCTACATTATTGAAGAAAAATGTACTTTCTATACCTGTGATGTGTGGTTGTCCCACATAGATATCTTAAGATGAATGCACTAAGTGTAATTAGCTCTGAATAGGAGCGTCTGCTAAAATACTAAAATGTAAACTATAACAGATAGGGCGTAACGATTCAAGGACTAAATTAAATATATTATCCAGTGTGTTGGGACAGAATTAATTGTCATGAAACGCTTTATGACGATGGTATACAATGTTATCAACAAGAAAATATTTTCTGTAGAGATCATGTAAGACCAGAGAATACTCCACCTATTATATAGATCTCACAGGAAGTTAGGGTCGGGGTTCACACAGAGATTGCTTGATAGCTTATGCATGTCCGTGCATGTGCAATTGTGTGTGTTTGTGCATGTGTGTGTATGTGGTTTCTATGCGTGTGAGAATAATGCTGAATTTGAATTGGCCACATCCCACAGGAAGCAGAATTTGAATTGAAGGAAGTATAACTTAATTCAAACCGATTTAACTGAAACTTGAAACATTAGTCTCATTAATTTGATATATTTTATCGAAAGAGTATGCCACTTAATCATGCAATGAATACACATAGCATTTCAAATATTAGTTTGTCAAACAGTATTTTTCTTTGTCATGAGATGTTAGATTGTTCCCTTCAATACTGTAGTGTTTCTCTAATGCATTATGGGTACTTTATTTGTTCTTATATTTAAAAACATTAAGGGTATTATGAATTATTGTGGAGAGCTCATAACATGATCTTCAAATATTTCCAGACCACTGTAATTATAAAAAAATGTTTTAGGAGAAAATGTTCAACCTCATGCTTCATGGTAGTGGTAACCATACATGATGTCAAGATAAATATTTCTATGGTGACGTGTAGAATAAATCATTTACTGAATTAAATTCTACTTCCTTTCATTCAAATTCAATTCAAATTATGTTACTCGTGGGGTGTGGCCAATTCAAAATAAATTCCAATTTAAACATTTAATTGGAATTAAAGAGCAATTCACAACTCAATTCAGAATGGACCCCATCCCTGATTTATGTGTGACTGTGTTCGTCCTCTTGAGCATCCAATCAAGTAAATATGTAACATTTAAAAACACATTTTTAGACCAATGAATCCCTATAGATGGTAGTGACATCCCATCTAGCGGGAAGTCCTTCATGATTAAATCAAATCAAGGTTTTATATTTTCTGATGTGTTCAACTGTCTCTTAGAAAGCAGCCCAGTGACAAGGTAACCAACACTGATCTTCAGATAGACTATAGAATGACAATACTGAGAGGGGAGGGAAACCAACACTGGTCTTCAATTAGACTATAGAATGACAATACTGAGAGAAAAGGAGAAAGTAGAGGGGAAAATCAAAATTGCAAATGTTCTGCTCTTTTGTATATAGAATTTTATGTTTTCAGAGATAAAGGCTGACAAGACCGAGATAAATCTAGGACTATCTAGCTCTATGACAATAACATTTAAATTGCATTTGTGGCCGTGCTAGTTTACAGACAGAGTAATCATATGTTGTTGACCTTTTAGGGTATATAGCTGAGTGGAATGTAGGTCACTGGGTCCTTTCAGAACAGGTGTATATGTACTGAGATCATGTGACAGATCATTTGACACTCAGATTGCATACAGGTGGACTTTATTTAACTAATTATGTGACTTCTGAAGGTAATTGGTTGCACCAGGTCTTATTTAGGGGCTTCATAGCAAAGAGGATGAATACATATGCACGCACCACTTTTCTTTTTTTTTCTTTTTTGAATTATTTGAAACAAGTCATTTTTTTCATTTCACTTCACCAATTTGGACTAGTTTGTTTATGTCCATTACATGAAATCCAAATAGAAATCAATTTAAATCACAGGTTGTAATGCAACAAAATTGGAAAAACGCCAAGGGGGTAAATACTTTTGCAAGGCACTGTACACAATCTAGTCAAATGTCTTGTTTTTTTGTAACCCTTTTTCCAACTATTAAATGGTTCCAAGTAATCTACACTCTTAGGGGGAAAAAAATGTGCTATCTAGAACCTAAGAGGGTTCTTCAGCTGTCCCCATAGGAGAACCCTTTGACGAAACCTTTTTGTTTCCAGGTAGAACTCTTTTGATCCCAGATAGAACCCATTCCCCAGAGGGTTCTACAAAAATAGTTCTACCTAGAATCAAAAATGGTTCTAACTGGAACCAAAAAGGGTTCTAACTGGAACCAAAAAGTGTTATTCTATGGGGACATCAGAAGAAACCTTTTGGAACTCTTTTTTCTAATAGTGTACGGTGCTGTGTTGTGTTTGCTGAGTAATTTGTAGGCCGAGGGCCGATGTCAGTATTTACACTGGAGACTTCCACATCCCTCTCCCTCTCTATCCTTCCCTTATTTAACAGGACAAAGGTGTTGAGTGTACAGGTTCTGACAATTACGCCTGCAGGTTCTCTCAGTAAGACCATGTCAAGACAGAGCAATGTCCTTCAAATGCAATCCACTTGCATTAGCAGACAACATTGTAAGTCAATCTGGGAAGCTAGCAATGTATTCAAGTCCATTTTAAACATTACAGAACATTTCAGTACTTCGAACAACTAACAACCTCAATTTTCGGCGTGTTTGTGTCTCTTAGGTCTTCACATGGAAGGATCCAAGTATAAAAACAGAGTTTGATTCGAATGACATCAGGATTACAACCTGCTACCAGATGCTTCAGACCTGCCAGTCCAGTGGACGTCTAATGGATCATGAATCCTTTGAAAACTAAGTGGCAGACGAGAAGTCCCAGGGAGCGGTTGTTTTTGGCTTGACTGGTATTCCCTTAACACCTGCACTATGACAGCCACAAGCCTCTCTTCCAAGCTCACATAACTGTCTTGACGGTCGCAAGGGATTTGGTGGATAGCATGTGCACACAAAAGTCTTGGCATTGAAATCTGAAGGCAAATAGTATGCTTTACAGTTGTTTAATGTTGCTTTAACAAGATGCTGATATTGTCTTTCCGCAATATAAGAAAAGTCATGCATAAAATGTTTTATTTTTTGGGGGCGGTGGGGGAGATTTCCAAAAGACCTGATCTTCTGAATATCCTTCAACTCATCATCTCACTGGGACATTGATGAAAAAGAGACTTAAGGTTTCAACAGGTGCGCTACGTTGGTTTTAGAAGTGGGAGGTAGACAAACCTGGCGGGGGCTCTCGAGGTCCTCCAGAATTTTTGGGGCATCTAAAGCAAATTTTCTGCACATTGTAATATTGTCAAGCCTGCTCCCGCTCTTCCCCCCTGGTGCTCGAGGGCGCCAGGCTCCCCAACATTACGCACTCCTGCCACCATCATTACGCACACATGCTTCCCTCGTCACGCGCATTGGACTCACCTGTACTCAATCACCTGTGTTATTTCCTTCCCTATATCTGTCTGTCCCCAGCTCTGTTCCCCACTTCCGCATTAACGTTCGTATGTCGTTTTGTTACCTGTGTGCTGACACTGTTCCTGTCTTGTTCCTTGTCTGTTCCTCATTAAATGTTTGACTCCCTGTACCCGCTTCTCGACTCCAGGGTCGGTCCTTACTAATATGACCCTTTTGGGGTCATTGAATCGTGTCATTTTGGAATCACTTTTACTTTAAATAAGAATATAATATTTTTCTAAACAATTCTACATGAATGTGGATGTTACTATGGTTATGGATAATCCTGAAGGAATCATGAATAATGATGAGTGAGGAAGTTATAGGTGCACAAATATCATACAACGCCAAAAATGCCAACCTCTCTGATATTGTAATGCTGAGAGGTTAAAATGTCTTCGGGGTATGATATAAAATGCTAACCTCCCTGATATTGTAATACTGAGAGGTTAGCATGTCTTGGGGGTATGATGTAAAATGCTAACCTTCCTGATATTGTAATGCTGAGAGGTTATTGATGATTCATGCAGGATTATCCGTAACCATGGCAGCATCCAAATTCATGTAGAAGTGTTTAGAAAGATATTATATTCTTATTTACAATAAAAGTGATTCCAAAGTGACACAATGCATGTTTTGCCATTCATTTATATTGGGCACAACATAATCTGAAACACAACCAAAACAAACAGCAAATGCTTCTATTACATGTATAGAGCATTAAGCTTGATGTAGTCATTGGGTGCTATAAATGTAGGTCCAGACATTTAACTTTTGACTACTTTAATACACATACAAGTGAATTTGTCCCAATACTTTTGCTCCCCTAAAATGGGGGAGGACCAATTACAAAAAGTTCTGTCATTTCTAAACAGTGCACCCGATATGGATGCAAATACCCTCAAGTTAAAGCTGACAGTCTGCACTTTAACCCCATAGTCACTGTTTGATTTCAAATCTTAACTTTAGGAGTATAGATCTAAAAGAAGAAAACATATTTTCTTATCTATTTTTAAAAATTGCAGTTGGTTAGGGCCTGTAATTTCACCGTATGTTGTATTCGGCGCACATGACAAATAAACTTTGATTTGATTTGGAAAATGCTTCACTGTCCCAGTAACTACGTAGTGCAATGTTATTCACATCATAGGCCTAATGATTCACTGTCCCAGTTATTACAGAGGACACTGTAATTCATATCATAAGCCTAATAATTCACTGTCCCAGTTATTACAGAGGACACTGTAATTCATATCATAAGCCTAATGATTCACTGTCCCAGTTGTTACAGAGGACACTGTAATTCATATCATAAGCCTAATGCTTCACTGTCCCAGTAATTACAGAGGGCACTGTAATTCATATCATAGGCCTAATAGTACTATAGAGCTCTTTTTACTTGCACACAATATAGTAGGATCGCCCCATTCTTCCCCCAGGGGTCCCCGCCCTGCAGCGCCCCATCCTAGTGGACCCCACTCAGCCAGAGGTCCACCGCCCTGCAGCGCCCCAACCCAACACACCCCACTCAGCCAGGGGTCCCCCGCCCTGCAGCGCCCCAACCCAACACACCCAACTCAACCAGGGGTCCCCCGCCCTGCAGCACCCCAACCCAACGCACCCCACTCAGCCAGGTGTCCCCAGCCCTGCAGCGCCCCAACACACCCCACTCAGCCAGGGGTCCCCCGCCCTGCAGCGCCCCAACCCAATGCACCCCACCTAGCCAGGTGTCCCCAGCCCTGCAGCGCCCCAACCCAACGCACCCCACTCAGCTAGGGGTCCCCTGCCCTGCAGCACCCCAACCCAACACACCCCACTCAGCCAGGGGTCCCCTGTCCTGCAGCGCCCCAACCCAACACACCTCACTCAGCCAGGGGTCCCCCACCCTGCAGCGCCCCAACCCAATGCACCCCACTCAGCCAGGGGTCCCCCGCCCTGCAGCGCCACAACCCAACACACCCCACTCAGCCAGGGGTCCCCTGTCCTTCAGCGCCCCAACCCAACACACCCCACTCAGCCAGGGGTCCCCCGCCCTGCAGCGCCCCAACCCAACACACCCCACTCGGCTTTAGGATCTTAGAGAAATATTCATTATTTGTTTCAGGTCAAGGCCAGAGTGTCAACAGTACAGCAGACCCTCAGAGCCAGAACTGAGCAGCCCAGCAGCTAGGGATTGCCTAAATAGGTATCTCTCCTGGCGTGGGCACGTTTTCAATACAAACTCTTTTTGTCATGCAGTATTCCATATAAGGCATCCAAACTTTATGAAAGTTGCACAGTATACCCTTAATCTTGTAATAAATCACATCTTGTGATACATAACTTGACATTTCTGACAACCATTGTGGCATTGTGGGAGGATAACCAATCTTACAATTAATGGCAATGCATTTATTAGCCACTATAAATACTACGTTACACAGTTTCTTCTGATAACACTCTCCAGTATCAACATTTCCAAGCAAACAAAAATTGGGCAAATGGAGAAACTGTAGAAATGCTGAAATAAAAGCCAGCCTTCACAAGACCATAAAATATTGAAATATGTCCCATTTTTGTGTTTTACACCTCCAGCAGAGGAATTACATTTCTGAGTGCATGATATTCAGTTTCACTGGCATACAGTACGTTCTATGAATGGTGTTAAACTGGGCATTCAAACATATTTGTATCTATTAATCATCATCAGTAGTGTTTCCCAGGTCTTCTTCACCTTTCTGTTTTACATGTTTTGTGTCATCGGGAAAAGCCTCTATCAACCCTTGATACAGTTTGGAAATCCACTTTAGAGGTTTGTCAGACTGCCTTAACCTCTCTTGGGTAGGGGGCAGTATTTTCACGTCCGGATAAAAAACGTACCCGATTTAATCTGGTTATTACTCCTGCCCAGAAACTAGAATATGCATATAATTGTTTGATTTGGATAGAAAACACCCTAAAGTTTCTAAAACTGTTTGAATGGTGTCTGTGAGTATAACAGAACTCATATGGCAGGCCAAAACCTGAGAAGATTCTATACAGGAAGTGCCCTCTCTGACCATTTCTTGGCCTTCTATAGCCTCTTTATCGAAAACAGAGGATCTCTGCTGTAACATGACATTTTCTAAGGCTCCCATAGGCTCTCAGAAGGCGCCAGAATGGGGAATGATGACTCTGCAGTCCCTGGCTGAAAAACAGTAGCGCATTTGGAAAGTGGTCGATCTGAGAACAATGACACGGGGGCGCGCGTGTACGTGAAGACACCATTTCTTCTTTCAGTCTTTGAACGAAAACAACGTCTCCCGGTCGGAATATTATCGCTATTTTACGAGAAAAATAGCATAAACATTTATTTTAAACAGCGTTTGACATGCTTCGAAGTACGGTAATGGAATATTTTGAATTTTTTTGGATAGGGACCTGATAGGGACCTGAACGCATGGACAAAACAGAGGATATTTGAACATAACTATGGATTATTTTGAACCAAAACAACATTTGTGGTTGAAGTAGAAGGCCTGGGAGTGCATTCTGATGAAGAACAGCAAAGGTAATCCAATTTTTCTTATAGTAATTCTGAGTTTAGTGAACGCCAAACTTGGTGGGTGTCAATTTAGCTAGCCCGTGATGGCGAGTTATCTACTCAGAATATTGCAAAATGTGCTTTTGCCGAAAATATATTTTAAAATCTGACACCGCGATTGCATAAAGGAGTTCTGTATCTATAATTCTTAAAATAATTGTTATGTTTTTTGTGAACGTTTATCGTGAGTAATTTAGTAAATTCACCGGAAGTTTTTGGTATGTTTGCTAGTTCTGAACATCACATGCTAATGTAAAAAGCTGTTTTTTGATATAAATGTGAACTTGATTGAACAAAACATGCATGTATTGTATAACATAATGTCCTAGGAGTGTCATCTGATGAAGATCATCAAAGGTTAGTGCTGCATTTAGCTGTGGTTTTGGTTTTTGTGACATTATATGCTAGCTTGAAAAATGGGTGTCTGATTATTTCTGGCTGGGTACTCTCCTGACATAATCTAATATTTTGCTTTCGTTGTAAAGCCTTTTTGAAATCAGACAATGTGGTTAGATTAACGAGAGTCTTGTCTTTAAAATGGTGTAAAATAGTCATATGTTTGAGAAATTGAAGTTTTATAATTTTTAAGGTTTTTTAAATATCGCGCCACTCGATTCCACTGGCTGTTGACTAGGTGGGACAATTTCGTCCCACATACCCGAGAGAGGTTATAATTCTTTAAATCTTTGAAGCTCCTGGCTTGTCCAGTGTTTGCTCCACAGAGAGAATAAAGTGTTGCATCTGCAAAAGTTCACCTCAGCGACGTCACAGACTGGTCTTCCCTTGTTGCCTAACCCTGCTGAGGCCCCTTTCACCATCTGATCCTGCTCAGATGAGGCATGACAGATAATTACCTTGGTGTATATATATACATATATATATATATATATATATATATATATATATATATATATATTATCCAAGAATATAATCAATGGTTCAATCATTGAAATGACCATTATTCCCAGATCCCAGACTGGAGCCTACCCATCAACTCAAGATGGAACTTTGTATCCATTCACTGGTTATTATAATATAGTGCAAAATTCACCTGAGCTCTGTAGACTGGTCTTCCCTGGCTGTCTGACCTTGATGGAACACCTGTCACCATCTGATCCTGCTAAAAACATGATGAGCATAGGGTTGTGTACTGACTGTGCACCACGACAGTGAAACCTGTAGAGCTGTTTATTCCATGAGTGTGAAAAGTAGGGAATTATCTTAGGGAAACTGACAGATCAATAACGTTACATTGATATACTGACTGTGATTGAGGCAAAAAAGAATATCTATTTTTAGCCAACTTTTGGCTAGCTCTGTGGTACATCAACTAGCGAAAATAAGTCAAGTTAATTTACTTCTGTTGAAACGGGACAAAACAAAGACTACAAAACATTTCCATACACACAAAAGCTGCTAGACAATGCTAGCTGACGGATGCTGTAGCTGGAGACAGACAATGCTAGCTGACGGATGCTGTAGCTGGAGACAGACAATGCTAACTGACGGATGCTGTAGCTGGAGACAGACAATGCTAGCTGACGGATGCTGTAGCTGGAGACAGACAATGCTAGCTGACGGATGCTGTAGCTGGAGACAGACAATGCTAGCTGACGGATGCTGTAGCTGGAGACAGACAATGCTAGCTGACGGACGCTGTAGCTGGAGACAGAAATTCATTCGAGAGGGGAATGAAATAACAGCTACCGTTACGTGTCAGTTACACTACTAGCTCAGCACTGGGAACAAATAATTTTTTTCCTGTTAAATCAAACAGCAGTTCCCTTACCATCAGTCAAATAAAGAGTGGTCAGATCCTGCTCTGCTTGATTTTACAACAACTAGGAGAAAAAGCACAACACAGACAGACAGTAACTGCCTCTGTTCGCAAGCTTGTGTCCGCCTGGTCCTAAATCCAGCCCGGCTGAAACCACCAAACAGCCTACCTGACCGCTCTGAGGCGTCTGCATGGTCCTAATGCACACCGATGCCTCTTTTTGTATCACAGTGCAATGATACAACTGGGGGGGACAAAAATTATATTTTAAGATTCTGAGTTCATGGGACAGCCCGCCGGCCTCTCTCGTACTTCCCCGACACAATCAGGAACTCTTGGTAATCAAATTAACGAGGGCGTATCTCCCCATGCTGTGCCATGCCAAGTGTGTGTGTGTGTGTGTGTGTGTGTGTGTGTGTGTGTGTGTGTGTGTGTGTGTGTGTGTGTGTGTGTGTGTGTGTGTGTGTGTGTGTGTGTGTGTGCGTGTGTGTGAGGGGGGGTTATGTCCCCTTGTCCACAGTGAAGTTGCACCCCTGTGTTTTAAGTTTTTTTTTAGAAACCTTTAACTGCGTACAGGACATCCTCACATGGTACATGCTGTTCGACACCATAGTGGCAACTGCACCACCCTCTGGAGAGCCCTGCGGTTGCGGGCGGTGCAGTTCTCACTATGGTGTTGAATGCTGAGCTATAGTCAATGAACAGCATTCTTACATAGGTATTCCTCTTGTCCAGATGGTATTGGGCAGTGTGCAGTGCGATGGTGATTGCAAACAGTCGGCCCAACGCATCATCAGGGGCAAACTATCTGCCCTCCAGGATACCTACAGCACCCGATGTCACAGGAAGGCCAAAAAGATCATCAAGGACAACAACCTCCCGAGCCACTGCCTGTTCACCCCTCTATAATCTTGAAGGCGAGGTCAGTAGAGGTGCATCAAAGCTGGGTCCAAAAGACTGAAAAACAGCTTCTATCTAAAGGCCATCAGACTGTTAAATAGCCATCACTAGCAAATCAGATGCTACTGCCCTATACACACAGACTTAAAATCACTGCCCACGTCAATAATGGAACACTAGTCACTTTAATAATGTTTACATATTTTGCATTACTAATCTCATATGTGTATATACTGTATTCTATCCTATTGTACTGTATCTTAGTATATGTATTACTCATCTCATATGTGTATACTGTATTCTACACTATCTGCTGTATCTTAGTCTATGCTGCTCTGACATTGCTCGTCCAAATATTTATATATTCCTTAATTCCATTCCTTTACTTTGTATTTGTGTGCATTGTGTGTATTGTTGTGAAATTGTTAAATATTACTTGTTAGACATTGCTGCGCTGTTGGAGCTAGAAACACAAGCATTTTGCTACACCCATAATAACATCTGCTAAACACGTGATTGTGACCAATTAAAGTCTATTTGATTTGACAACAGTATGGAAGAAAGGTGTCACTTTTTAAATGGTGGAAAAGATGAGGTGTCAGAACAAAAGCGCTAATAGACTGGAATACATCAAATGATGTGGAGTGGAACCAAACTGGGGTTTCTTTAAGGCTCAGTTTCTGTCAAATCAGTCACATGTGCACGTGTGTGGGACTAGTGAATTTACTACTGCAGATATTTGTAGAAAACTTTGAATGTTAAGTGTTGTATACAAACATGTCTGAGTTGCACTGTTTATGTTTGAATTTACCATTCATCTTTGAGAAGATGTGACGTGTGAAAAGCAACAAAACAAAAAATAAGTCTCACGCACAAACTCACACCAGTGTCTATAGAATTTGAAATTCGAATGGTTTGATTTTGATACATTTATGGCAGTATAAACAGATTATTAATATATCAGTTGGATATGATTATCTGTCCCGATACGATTCCTGCCCACCAGTGAACATGTTTAAAATCTATAGACAGTCTTCTTTGAAAGAACATCAGAGCCCTTTCATGGCTATTTCAGGTGATGTTAGATTCTGGAGTATACCTCCTGAGTTGTGCTGTGTTCTTCCATTATAGTTATGATGTATTTGTAGGTACAGTATGATGTATTTGAAGGTACAGCGTGATGTATTTGAAGGTACAGTATGATATATTTGTAGGTACAGTTTGATGTATTTGTAGGTACAGTATGATATATTTGCAAGGTACACTATGATGTAGTTGTAGGTACAGAGTTATATATTTGTAGGTACAATATGATGTATTTGTAGGTACTGTATGATGTATTTGTAAGTACGGTATGATGTATGTGGAAGTACAGTGTGATGTAATTGAAGGTACAGTATGATGTATTTGTAGGTACAGTATGATATATTTGTAAGTACAGTGTGATGTATTTGAAGGTAGAGTATGATATATTTGTAGGTACAGTTTGACGTATTTGAAGGTACAGTATGACATATTTGATGGTACAGTATGATATATTTGTAGGTACCGTATGATATATTTGTAGGTACAGTATGATGTATTTGTAGGTACAGTATGATAAATTTGAAGGTACAGTATGATATATTTGTAGGAACAGTATGAAATATTTTAAGGTACAGAATTATATATTTGTAGGTACAGAATTATATATTTCTAGATACAGAATTATATATTTGTAGGTACAGTATGATATATTTGTAGGTACAGTATGACGTATTTGAAGGTACAGAATTATGTATTTGTAGGTACAGAATTATATACTTGTAAGTACAGAATTCTATATTTGTAGGTACAGTATGATATATTTGTAGGTACAGTATGATGTATTAGAAGGTACAGTATGTTGTATTTGAAGGTACAGTATGATATATCTCTTGGTACAGTATGATGTATTTGTAGGTACAGTATGATGTATTTGAAGGTACAGTATGATATATTTGTAGGTACAGTATGATGTATTTGAAGGTACAGGATTATATATTTGTAGATACAGAATTTTGTATTTGTAGGTACAGAATTATAGATTTGTAGGTACAGTATGATACATTTGTAGGTACAGTATGATGTATTTGAAGGTACAGTATGATGTATTTGTAGGTACAGAGTTATATATTTGTAGGTACAGTATGAAATATTTGTAGGTACAGTATGATATATTTGTAGGTACAGTATGATGTATTTGTAGGTACAGTATGATGTATTTGTAGGCACAGTATGACATATGTGTATGTACAGTATGATCTATTTGTAGGTACAGTATGATGTATGTGTAAGTACATTATGATGTATGTGCAAGTACAGTGTGATGTATTTGTAGGTACAGTATGATGTATGTGTAAGTACAGTATGATCTATTTGTAGGTACAGTATGATAAATGTGTAAGTACATTATGATGTATGTGTAAGTACAGTGTGATGTATTTGAAGGTACAGTATGATTTTTTTGTTGGTACAATATGATTTATTTGTAGGTACAGTATAATGTTTTTGTAGTTACAGTATGATGTATGTCTAAGTACAGTATGAATTATGTGTAAGTACAGTGTGATGTATTTGAAGGTACAGTATGATATATTTGAAATTACAGTATGACATATTTGAAGGTACAGAATTATATATTTGTAGGTACAGAATTATTTATTTGTAGGTACAGTATAATGTATTAGAAGGTACAGTATGACGTATTTGAAGGTACAGTATGATATATTTGTTGGTACAGTGTGATGTATTTGTAGGTACAGTATGATGTATTTGAAGGTACAGTATGATATATTTGTAGGTACAGTATGATGTATTTGAAGGTACAGGATTATATATTTGTAGGTACAGAATAATACATTTGTAGGTACAGTATGATGTATTTGTAGGCACAGTATTATGTATTTGAAGGTACAGTATGATGTATTTGTAGGTACAGTATGATGTATGTGTAAGTACAGTTTGATGTACGTGTAAGTACAGTGTGATGTATTTGAAGGTACAGTATGATTTATTTGTAGGTACAGTATGATGTATTTGTAGGCACAGTATGATGTATTTGTAGGTACAGTATGACGTATTTGAAGGTACAGGATTATATATTTGTAGGTACAGAATTATATATTTGTAGGTACAGAATTATATATTTCTAGATACAGAATTATATATTTGTAGGTACAGTATGATATATTTGTAGGTACAGTATAATGTATTTGAAGGCACAGAGTTATATATTTGTAGGTACAGAATTATGTATTTGTAGGTACAGAATTATGTATTTGTAGGTACAGAATTATATACTTGTAAGTACAGAATTCTATATTTGTAGGTACAGTATGATATATTTGTAGGTACAGTATGATGTATTAGAAGGTACAGTATGTTGTATTTGAAGGTACAGTATGATATATCTCTTGGTACAGTATGATGTATTTGTAGGTACAGTATGATGTATTTGAAGGTACAGTATGATATATTTGTAGGTACAGTATGATGTATTTGAAGGTACAGGATTATATATTTGTAGATACAGAATTTTGTATTTGTAGGTACAGAATTATAGATTTGTAGGTACAGTATGATACATTTGTAGGTACAGTATGATGTATTTGAAGGTACAGTATGATGTATTTGTAGGTACAGAGTTATATATTTGTAGGTACAGTATGAAATATTTGTAGGTACAGTATGATATATTTGTAGGTACAGTATGATGTATTTGTAGGTACAGTATGATGTATTTGTAGGCACAGTATGATATATGTGTATGTACAGTATGATCTATTTGTAGGTACAGTATGATGTATGTGTAAGTACATTATGATGTATGTGCAAGTACAGTGTGATGTATTTGTAGGTACAGTATGATGTATGTGTAAGTACAGTATGATCTATTTGTAGGTACAGTATGATAAATGTGTAAGTACATTATGATGTATGTGTAAGTACAGTGTGATGTATTTGAAGGTACAGTATGGTTTTTTTGTTGGTACAATATGATTTATTTGTAGGTACAGTATAATGTTTTTGTAGTTACAGTATGATGTATGTCTAAGTACAGTATGAATTATGTGTAAGTGCAGTGTGATGTATTTGAAGGTACAGTATGATATATTTGAAATTACAGTATGACATATTTTAAGGTACAGAATTATATATTTGTAGGTACAGAATTATTTATTTGTAGGTACAGTATAATGTATTAGAAGGTACAGTATGACGTATTTGAAGGTACAGTATGATATATTTGTTGGTACAGTGTGATGTATTTGTAGGTACAGTATGATGTATTTGAAGGTACAGTATGATATATTTGTAGGTACAGTATGATGTATTTGAAGGTACAGGATTATATATTTGTAGGTACAGAATTATATATTTGTAGGTACAGAATTATAGATTTGTAGGTACAGTATGATACATTTGTAGGTACAGTATGATGTATTTGAAGGTACAGTATGATGTATTTGTGGGTACAGTATGACGTATTTGAAGGTACAGGATTATATATTTGTAGGTACAGAATTATATATTTGTAGGTACAGAATTATAGATTTGTAGGTACAGTATGATACATTTGTAGGTACAGTATGATGTATTTGAAGGTACAGTATGATGTATTTGTAGGTACAGTATGATGTATGTGTAAGTACAGTTTGATGTACGTGTAAGTACAGTGTGATGTATTTGAAGGTACAGTATGATTTATTTGTAGGTACAGTATGATGTATTTGTAGGCACAGTATGATATATTTGTAGGTACAGTATGATGTATTTGAAGGCACAGAGTTATATATTTGTAGGTACAGTATGACGTATTTGAAGGTACAGAATTATGTATTTGTAGTTACAGAATTATATACTTGTAAGTACAGAATGCTATATTTGTAGGTACAGTATGATATATTTGTAGGTACAGTATGATGTATTAGAAGGTACAGTATGATATATTTGTAGGTACATTATGATGTATTTGAAGGTACAGGATTATATATTTGTAGGTACAGAATTATGTATTTGTAGGTACAGAATTATAGATTTGTAGGTACAGTATGATACATTTGTAGGTACAGTATGATGTATTTGAAGGTACAGTATGATGTATTTGTAGGTACAGTATGATGTATTTGAAGGTACAGTATGATATATTTGTAGGTACATTATGATGTATTTGAAGGTACAGGATTATATATTTGTAGGTACAGAATTATGTATTTGTAGGTACAGAATTATAGATTTGTAGGTACAGTATGATACATTTGTAGGTACAGTATGATGTATTTGAAGGTACAGTATGATGTATTTGTAGGTACAGAGTTATATATTTGTATGTACAGTATGATATATTTGTAGGTACAGTATGATATATTTGTAGGTACAGTATGATTTATTTGTAGGTACAGTATGATACATTTTTGTAGGCACAGAATGATATATGTGTAAGTACAGTATGATCTATTTGTAGGTACAGTATGATGTATCTGTAAGTACATTATGATGTATGTGCAAGTACAGTGTGATGTATTTGTAGGTACAGTATGATGTATGTGTAAGTACAGTATGATCTATTTGTAGGTACAGTATGATGTATGTGTAAGTACATTATGATGTATGTGTAAGTACAGTGTGATGTATTTGAAGGTACAGTATGATTTATTTGTTGGTGCAATATGATTTATTTGTAGGTACAGTATAATGCTTTTGTAGTTACAGTATGATGTATGTCTAAGTACAGTATGAATTATGTGTAAGTACAGTGTGATGTATTTGAAGTTACAGTATGATATATTTGAAATTACAGTATGACATATTTGAAGGTACAGAATTATATATTTGTAGGTACAGAATTATTTATTTGTAGGTACAGTATAATGTATTAGAAGGTACAGTATGACGTATTTGAAGGTACAGTATGATATATTTGTTGGTACAGTGTGATGTATTTGTAGGTACAGTATGTTGTATTTGAAGGTACAATATGATATATTTGTAGTTACAGTATGATGTATTTGAAGGTACAGGATTATATATTTGTAGGTACAGAATTATATATTTGTTTGTACAGAATTATAGATTTGTAGGTACAGTATGATACATTTGTAGGTACAGTATGATGTATTTGAAGGTACAGTATGATGTATTTGTAGGTACAGTATGATGTATTTGTAGGCACAGTATGATATATGTGTAAGTACAGTATGATCTATTTGTAGGTACAGTATGATGTATGTGTAAGTACATTATGATGTATGTGCAAGTACAGTGTGATGTATTTGTAGGTACAGTATGATGTATGTGTAAGTACAGTATGATCTATTTGTAGGTACAGTATGATGTATGTGTAAGTACATTATGATGTATGTGTAAGTACAGTGTGATGTATTTGAAGGTACAGTATGATTTATTTGTTGGTACAATATGATTTATTTGTAGGTACAGTATAATGTTTTTGTAGTTACAGTATGATGTATGTCTAAGTACAGTATGAATTATGTGTAAGTACAGTGTGATGTATTTGAAGGTACAGTATGATATATTTGAAATTACAGTATGACATATTTGAAGGTACAGAATTATATATTTGTAGGTACAGAATTATTTATTTGTAGGTACAGTATAATGTATTAGAAGGTACAGTATGACATATTTCAAGGTATAGTATGATATATTTGTTGGTACAGTGTGATGTATTTGTAGGTACAGTATGATGTATTTGAAGGTACAGTATGATGTATTTGTAGGTACAGAGTTATATATTTGTAGGTACAGTATGATATATTTGTAGGTACAGTATGATATATTTGTAGGTACAGTATGATGTATTTGTAGGTACAGTATGATGTATTTGTTGGTACAGTATGATGTATGTGTAAGTACAGTATGATCTATTTGTAGGTACAGTATGATGTATGTGTAAGTACATTATGATGTATGTGTAAGTACAGTGTGATGTATTTGAAGGTACAGTATGATTTATTTGTTGGTACAATATGATTTATTTGTAGGTACAGTATAATGTTTTTGTAGTTACAGTATGATGTATGTCTAAGTACAGTATGAATTATGTGTAAGTACAGTGTGATGTATTTGAAGGTACAGTATGATATATTTGAAATTACAGTATGACATATTTGAAGGTACAGAATTATATATTTGTAGGTACAGAATTATTTATTTGTAGGTACAGTATAATGTATTAGAAGGTACAGTATGACGTATTTGAAGGTACAGTATGATATATTTGTTGGTACAGTGTGATGTATTTGTAGGTACAGTATGATGTATTTGAAGGTACAGTATGATATATTTGTAGGTACAGTATGATGTATTTGAAGGTACAGGATTATATATTTGTAGGTACAGAATTATATATTTGTAGGTACAGTATGATGTATTTGTAGGCACAGTATTATGTATTTGAAGGTACAGTATGATGTATTTGTAGGTGCAGTATGATGTATGTGTAAGTACAGTTTGATGTACGTGTAAGTACAGTGTGATGTATTTGAAGGTACAGTATGATTTATTTGTAGGTACAGTATGATGTATTTGTAGGCACAGTATGATGTATTTGTAGGTACAGTATGACGTATTTGAAGGTACAGGATTATATATTTGTAGGTACAGAATTATATATTTGTAGGTACAGAATTATATATTTCTAGATACAGAATTATATATTTGTAGGTACAGTATGATATATTTGTAGGTACAGTATAATGTATTTGTAGGTACAGTATGATGTATTTGTAGGTACAGAATTATATACTTGTAAGTACAGAATTCTATATTTGTAGGTACAGTATGATATATTTGTAGGTACAGTATGATGTATTAGAAGGTACAGTATGTTGTATTTGAAGGTACAGTATGATATATCTCTTGGTACAGTATGATGTATTTGTAGGTACAGTATGATGTATTTGAAGGTACAGTATGATGTATTTGTAGGTACAGTATGATGTATTTGAAGGTACAGTATGATATATTTGTAGGTACAGTATGATGTATTTGAAGGTACAGGATTATATATTTGTAGGTACAGAATTTTGTATTTGTAGGTACAGAATTATAGATTTGTAGGTACAGTATGATACATTTGTAGGTACAGTATGATGTATTTGAAGGTACAGTATGATGTATTTGTAGGTACAGAGTTATATATTTGTAGGTACAGTATGACATATTTGTAGGTACAGTATGATATATTTGTAGGTACAGTATGATGTATTTGTAGGTACAGTATGATGTATTTGTAGGCACAGTATGATATATGTGTAAGTACAGTATGATCTATTTGTAGGTACAGTATGATGTATGTGTAAGTACATTATGATGTATGTGCAAGTACAGTGTGATGTATTTGTAGGTACAGTATGATGTATGTGTAAGTACAGTATGATCTATTTGTAGGTACAGTATGATGTATGTGTAAGTACATTATGATGTATGTGTAAGTACAGTGTGATGTATTTGAAGGTACAGTATGATTTATTTGTTGGTACAATATGATTTATTTGTAGGTACAGTATAATGTTTTTGTAGTTACAGTATGATGTATGTGTAAGTACATTATGATGTATGTGCAAGTACAGTGTGATGTATTTGTAGGTACAGTATGATGTATGTGTAAGTACAGTATGATCTATTTGTAGTTACAGTATGATGTATGTGTAAGTACATTATGATGTATGTGTAAGTACAGTGTGATGTATTTGAAGGTACAGTATGATTTATTTGTTGGTACAGTATGATGTATTTGTAGGTACAGTATGATGTATTTGAAGGTACAGTATGATATATTTGTAGATACAGTATGACATATTTGAAGGTACAGTATTATATATTTGTAGGTACAGAATTATATATTTGTAGGTACAGAATTATAGATTTGTAGGTACAGTGTGATACATTTGTAGGTACAGTATGATGTATTTGAAGGTACAGTATGATGTATTTGTAGGTACAGTATGACGTATTTGAAGGTACAGAATTATATATTTGTAGGTACAGAATTATATATTTGTAGGTACAGAATTATATATTTGTAGGTACAGTATGATATATTTGTAGGTACAGTATGATATATCTGTAGGTACGGTATGATATATTTGTAGGTACAGTATGATATATCTGTAGGTACAGTATGATGTATTTGTAGGTACAGAGTTATATATTTGTAGGTAGAGTATGATATATTTGCAGGTACTGTATGATATATTTGTAGGTACTGTATAATGTATTTGTAGGTACTGTATGATATATTTGTAGGTACAGTATGATGTATTTGTAGGCACAGTATTATGTATTTGAAGGTGCAGTATGATGTATTTGTAGGTACAGTATGATGTATGTGTAAGTACAGTTTGATGTACGTGTAATTACAGTGTGATGTATTTGAAGGTACAGTATGATTTATTTGTAGGTACAGTATGACATATTTGAAAATACAGTATGACATATTTGAAGGTCCAGAATTATATATTTGTAGGTCCAGAATTATTTATTTGTACGTACAGTATAATATATTTTTATGTACAGTGTGATATATTTGTAGGTACAGTATGATATATTTATAGGTACAGTATGATGTATTTGTAGGTACAGAGTTATATATTTGTAGGTACAGTATGATATATTTGTAGTTACAGTATGATATATTTGTAGGTACAGTATGATATATGTGTAAGTACAGTATGATCTATTTGTAGGTACAGTAAGATATATGTGTAAGTACATTATGATGTATGTGTAAGTACAGTGTGATGTATTTTAGGTACTGTATGATGTATGTGTAAGTACAGTATGATCTATTTGTAGGTACAGTATGATGTATGTGCAAGTACATTATGTTGTATGTGTAAGTACAGTGTGATGTATTTGAAGGTACAGTATGATTTAGTTGTAGGTACAGTATGATGTATTTGTAGGTACAGTATGATGTTTTTGTAGTTACAGTATGATGTATGTCTAAGTACAGTATGATGTATGTGTAAGTACAGTGTGATGTATTTGAAGGTACAGTATGATATATTTGAAATTACAGTATGAAATATTTGAAGGTACATAATTATATATTTGTAGGTACAGAATTATTTATTTGTAGGTACAGTATGATGTATGTGTAGGTACAGTATGATGTATGTGTAGGTACAGTATGATGTGTGTAGGTACAGTGTGATGTATGTGTAGGTACTGTATGATGTATGTGTAGGTACAGTATGACGTATTTGAAATTACAGTATGACGTATTTTAAGGTACAGAATTATATGTTTGTAGGTACAGTATGATGTTTTTGTAAGTACAGTGTGATGTATTTGAAGGTACAGTATGATATATTTGTAGGTACTGTATGATATATTTGTAGGTACAGTATGATATATTTGTAGGTACTGTATGATATATTTGTAGGTACAGTATAATATATTTATTTGTAGGTACAGTATAATATATTTGTAGGTACCATATGATATATTTATAGGTTCAGTATGAAGTATTTGTAGTTACAGAGTTATATATTTGTCGGTACAGTATAATATATTTGTAGGTACAGTATAATATATTTGTAGGTACAGTGTGATATATTTGTAGGTACAGTATGATATATTTGTAGGTACAGTATGATGTATGTGTCGGTACAGTATGATGTATGTGTAGGTACAGTGTGGATAAGAGTGTCTGCTAAATGACGTAAATGTAAATGTAAATTATATATTTGTAGGTACAGTATGATGTATTTGTTGGTACAGTATGATGTATTTGTAGGTACAGTATGATATATTTGTTGGTACAGTATAATGTATTTGTAGGTACAGTGTGATGTATTTGTAGGTACTGTATGATATATTTGTTGGTACAGTATGATGTATTTGTAGGTACAGTATGATATATTTGTAGGTACAGCATGATATATTTGTAGGTACAGTATGATGTATTTGTTGGTACAGTATGATATATTTGTTGGTACAGTATGATATATTTGTTGGTACAGTATGATGTATTTGTAGGTACAGTATGATGTATTTGTTGGTACAGTATGATATATTTGTTGGTACAGTATGATGTATTTGTAGGTAAAGTACGTTGTTGCAGTGACATTCATTCATCATCATCTGAAGTAGTAAAACAACAGTCAAGACATTTGCTTCTGGTGTTCATTATGTACTGTATCAATAGTGTTTCTTCACATTGTATTATTACTGTCAGTAATTATTTTTAATTCCACATTATCGTAGCATGCATATTGCAGAACACTTTGTAGCAGAATCGTAAACGTTGACATTTTCAGACATAAACTTCACATCTCCATCAACGTACATAATTCATGATGCCTTTTCCATAACACCTTTTCACCGTCTTATCTTAGAAATGAGAATGGTTAGACTTCCTTTTTTTTCATGAAATAACCACATGAATGCTGGGTAACTATATATACTTCAATTGTTAAGACAGCATAAAACATGCTATTCAAGGCACCGTAACAGGAAAGGCTGTCATTAGAACCGTGAATGTGTGTTAGCATAAACACGAGTGAAAATCTTTAGGGGCACTTGATTTGAATGTCAGGTCAGCATATTGAATGGCATATTCAGTAATAGGCAAGCATCCAAGTCATGGAAAACCAGGGTAATAAATAATCAGATTTGTTTGTATTTTATACACCTTAAATTAACAAAACAGACAGAAATGAACTTCATAGTATGGGAAGCATTATTCCTACCTGTGACTGTTGTGAGGATTTGTCTGACATTTCAAAGGGTTTTCCTCTCCAAGTACATCTCCCTTGCCCCCCCCCCCCCCCCCCCCACACACATACACACATCGACATACACAGTCTATCTCAAAGCACCAACTCTGAAAGCTGCAGGGATCTTCTATTTTGTCCACTTTTGGAAATGGCATCCCCTCTCTCTCCCTCCTGATCCAAATAGTCAGCTTAGGAAATCTGTGGCACACATGGGCTTATGTGTTGCCAAGGAACTGTCATAGAAATGTCTGTACAAAAGGATTTTTCGTTTGGAGACTTTCAGTTTTGATTTACACCACTATCTCCCGGAGGTATTTTGAATACAGATCGTTGATGGACTGATACACTGATATAATCGTGGTCACATGAAGTGGAGGATACAAATGTATCACAACAATAGCAAAAAAAAACAAAGTGTAATAGTTATAACTGATGGAATGGAACGTTTGTAGGTAATATAAACGGGAGAATTTATGGCTTCAGAATGACAGGTCACGTGATAACAATCTCCTCCAATGCTCTCCTTGCTTCCCCTGACGTTTTGAGAAGGAAGCAAGGAGAGAGGACACAAGGTAAGGAATCAAAGTAAAATAACTTTTAGATTCACCACAGATAGAACCTAGGCTACTCACCAGTCAGTTTTGAGAAGGAGGCGAGGATGGAGGGATGAAGACATGGAATCAAGGAAAAGAACTGTGAGACCGCAAAGCCAATCCTACTGTTTCTATGTCCAAAATATGTGACACCAGAAGGGGTAACACCAGAAGGGGTAACACCAGAAGGGGTAACACCAGAAGGGGTAACTCCAGAAGGGGTAACACCAGAAGGGGTAACACCAGAAGGGGTATAACACCAGAAGGGGTAACACCAGAAGGGGTAACACCAGAAGGGGTAACACCAGAAGGGGTAACACCAGAAGGGGTAACTCCAGAAGGGGTAACACCAGAAGGGGTAACACCAGAAGGGGTATAACACCAGAAGGGGTAACACCAGAAGGGGTAACACCAGAAGGGGTAACACCAGAAGGGGTAACACCAGAAGGGGTAACACCAGAAGGGGTAACTCCAGAGGGGGAACTCCAGAGGGGTACCTGGTGTCTCTCCACTTGAACACAGAGTAAAACACTGCCTGTGGTGGTTCACAAATACACACACAGGATCAATTGGCTCCTTCTAACCTTCCTTTATACTGTCTACACTCTGTTTTTACTTTGGAATATGTGTGTGAATGTGGATTTACCTTTCATAGTTTGTCTTTAATATCTTTAACATCAGCTGCACAGACAATTAAAACTACAAAGACAAAAAAAATGTATATGTTCCTTTTTTTTTGACAAAGCATTGTTACATTTACGATAACTTTCCCAATAGCTAACTGGAGCGTTCCTCTCTGGAAGTGTTTCAACTATGTCCTCAAATAGGCATATTCTTTTTAACATCTTCTCCCAGTGGTGGGATTCTATCATGGAAATGTGGCAGTTTACTTCGATATTTCTCTGTTTGGTCTGTGACAATATAATTTTTTTTATTTTTTTTATTTTTTTACAGTTTTGCTCTCACTCACTGAATAAAGAATAAAAATATTAATGACACAATGATGTTAAGGGAATTGTATTGGTACCACTGTGTCTGTCTGTCTGTCTGTCTGTCTGTCTGTCTGTCTGTCTGTCTGTCTGTCTGTCTGTCTGTCTGTCTGTCTGTCTGTCTGTCTGTCTGTCTGTCTGTCTGTCTGTCTGTCTGTCTGTCTGTCTGTCTGTCCTCTCTCTCTCTCTCTCTCTCTCTCTCTAATGATGTTAAAGGAATTGTACTGGTACCACTGTGTCTGTCTGTCCTCTCTCTCTCTCTCTCTCTCTCTCTTTCTCTCTCTCTCTCATGATGTTAAAGGAATTGTACTGGTACCACTGTGTCTGTCTGTCTGTCTGTCCTCTCTCTCTCTCTAATGATGTCAAGGGAATTGTACTGGTACCACTGTGTCTGTCTGTCCTATCTCTTTACTTTGGTACAGACACATTTTTCAGTCAAGTCAAGGGAGTATGGGCCAGAGGGACAAGGGGGGCATGTCCCTCCCAATGTTAGAAACAGGTAGAATGCCCCCCCCTCCCCATAAAATGTACCACCAAAACAAAACTGCACCAATACCTTTTATTTTCACCCAATTCATTGAGGGACTTTTATTTTGAAAAGTGTCTCTGCTGCTGGAACTTGATGTGAGTCACTTCACCTGCCCCCACTGACTGCTTCTTTCTCACTCTCAATTTTAACCTATTTTCTATAGTCCTTGTTTGTGACAAGCAGTGTGCGAGTGAGATAAAAGCTTCCATTGCTGAACCACCATCATTACTCACCGCACGGGAAAAGTAATTGTTGTTGGAAACAACAAAGTATGTTTTTAAGCACAAAGTGTACGAATGTTTATAAACTTTGATATGTTAGAACAGACGTGGGAAACAATATGCTTTTATCTGGCTAGTAGCTAGTTAAGTCAGGTTTTATGTGGTATTTGGTATTTTAGTAGGATCCCCATTAGCTGTTGCAAAAGCAGCAGCTACTCTTCCTGGGGTCCACACAAAACATGAACCATAATACAGAATGACATAATACAGAACATCATTAGACAAGAACAGTTCAAGGACAGAACTACATACATTTTTAAAAAGGCACACGTAGCCTACATATCAATGCATACACACAAACTATCTAGGTCAAATAGGGGAGAGGCGTTGTGCTGCGAGGTGTTGCTTTATCTGTTTTCTGAAATCAGGTTTGCTGTTTATTTGAGCAATTTGAGAAGGAAGTTCCATGCAATAAGGGCTCTATTTAATACTGTACGCTTTCTTGAATTTGTTCTGGATTTGGGGACTGTGGAAAAGACCCCTGATGTCATGTCTGGTGGGATAACTGTGTGTGTCAGAGCTGTGTGTAAGTTGACTATACAAACAATTTGTGATTTTCAACACATTAATGTTTCTTATAAAAAGAAGAAGTGATGTTGTCAGTCTCTCCCCAACTCTTATCCAAGATAGACTGACATGCATAGTATTTATATCAGCCCTCTGATTACAATGAAGAGCAAAACGTGCCGCTCTGTTCTGGGCCAGCTGCAGCTTAACTAGGTCTTTCCTTGCAGCACTGGACCACACGACTGGACACTAATACAGATTAGATAAAACTAGAGCCTGCAGGACTTGTTTTTTGGAGTGTGGTGTCAGAAAAAAGCTGAACATCTCTTTAATTATGGACAGACCTCTCCCCATCTTTACAACCATTGAATCTATATGTTTTATCTAACTTGCTAACGCTGGGTACTTCTGGCTGTGAGAGAAAAACTGATAGAGAATGTTTTGAAACCAAGAATACTTGTCAGCTACTGAATTACGTGCACATTTCACTGTCTTAGTCTTCATCACAGGGTCAACAAGTTACCAATGGAGGAGAAAAGAGGACAAATAACTGTAAGTGATGTTCTTGGCAACTGCCCGCACACAACCCCTGGCAAACTAACTGGTAAATGTGAGTGTCTTAAGTCTATATGGTGTATTTTGTGTGTTAATTTCATGCTCTATGTTGCTGGTTATTATTACAGTATAATAAATGCAGGAGAGAGGCAGCCATGATGATCTATTTTGCTGGTTATTATTACAGAATAATAACTGCAGGAGAGAGGCAGCCATGATGATCTATGTTGCTGGTTATTATTACAGTATAATAACTGCAGGAGAGAGGCGGCCATGATGATCTATATTGCTGGTTATTATTACAGTATAATAACTGCAGGAGAGAGGCAGCCATGATGATCTATGTTGCTGGTTATTATTACAGTATAATAACTGCAGGAGAGAGGCAGCTATGATGATCTATGTTGCTGGTTATTATTACAGAATAATAACTGCAGGAGAGAGGCAGCCATGATGATCTATGTTGCTGGTTATTATTACAGTATAATAACTGCAGGAGAGAGGCAGCCATGATGATCTATGTTGCTGGTTATTATTACAGTATAATAACTGCAGGAGAGCGGCGGCCTTGATGATCTATGTTGCTGGTTATTATTACAGTATAATAACTGCAGGAGAGCGGCGGCCTTGATGATCTATGTTGCTGGTTATTATTACAGAATAATAACTGCAGGAGAGCGGCGGCCTTGATGATCTATGCTGCTGGTTATTATTACAGTATAATAACTGCAGGAGAGCGGCGGCCTTGATGATTTATGTTGCTGGTTAGTATTACAGTATAAAAACTGCAGGAGAGCGGCGGCCTTGATGATCTATGTTGCTGGTTATTATTACAGTATAATAACTGCAGGTGAGCGGCGGCCATGATGATCTATGTTGCTGGTTATTATTACAGAATAATAACTGCAGGCGAGCGGCGGCCATGATGATCTATGTTGCTGGTTATTATTACAGTATAATAACTGCAGGAGAGAGGCAGCCATGATGATCTATGTTGCTGGTTATTATTACAGTATAATAACTGCAGGAGAGCGGCGGCCATGATGATCTATGTTGCTAGTTATTATTACAGAATAATAACTGCAGGCGAGCGGCGGCCATGATGATCTATGTTGCTGGTTATTATTACAGTATAATAACTGAATGCGTACGGCGGCCATGATGATCTATGTTGCTGTTTATTATTACAGTATTAATAACTGCAGGAGAGAGGCAGCCATGATGATCTATGTTGCTGGTTATTATTACAGTATAATAACTGAATGCGAGCGGCGGCCATGATGATCTATGTTGCTGGTTATTATTACAGTATAATAACTGCAGGAGAGAGGCAGCCATGATGATCTATGTTGCTGGTTATTATTACAGTATAATAACTACAGGAGAGAGGCGGCCATGATGATCTATGTTGCTGGTTATTATTACAGTATAATAACTGCAGGAGAGAGGCAGCCATGATGATCTATGTTGCTGGTTATTATTACAGTATAATAACTGCAGGAGAGAGGCGGCCATGATGATCTATGTTGCTGGTTATTATTACAGTATAATAACGGCAGGAGAGAGGCAGCCATGATGATCAATGTTGCTCGTTTTTATTACAGTATAATAACTGCAGGAGAGAGGCAGCCATGATGATCTATGTTGCTGGTTATTATTACAGTATAATAACTGCTGGAGAGAGGCGGCCATGATGATCTATGTTGCTGGTTATTTTTACAGTACAATAACTGCTGGAGAGCGGCGGCCATGATGATCTATGTTGCTGGTTATTATTACAGAATAATAACTGCAGGCGAGCGGCGGCCATAATGATCTATGTTGCTGGTTATTATTACAGTATAATAACTGCAGGAGAGCGGCGGCCTTGATAATCTATGTTGCTGGTTATTTTTACAGTATAATAACTGCAGGAGAGAGGCAGCCATGATGATCTATGTTGCTGGTTATAATTACAGTACAATATCTGCTGGAGAGAGGCGGCCATGATGATCTATGTTGCTGGTTATTATTACAGTACAATAACTTCTGGAGAGCGGCGGCCATGATGATCTATGTTGCTGGTTATTATTACAGAAAAATAACTGCAGGAGAGAGGCAGCCGTGATGATCTATGTTGCTGGTTATTATTACAGTATAATAACTGCAGGAGAGAGGCGGCCATGATGATCTATGTTGCAGGTTATTATTACAGTATAATAACTGCAGGAGAGAGGCGGCCATGATGATCTATGTTGCCAGTTATTATTACAGTATAATAACTGCGGGAGAGAGGCAGCCATGATGATCTATGTTGCCAGTTATTATTACAGTATAATAACTGCAGGAGAGAGGCGGCCATGATGATCTATGTTGCTGGTTATTATTACAGTACAATAACTGCTGGATAGCGGCGGCCATGATGATCTATGCTGCTGGTTATTATTACAGTATAATAAATGCAGGAGAGAGGCAGCCATGATGATCTATGTTGCTGGTTATTATTACAGTATAATAACTGCATGAGAGCGGCAGCCATGATGATCTATGTTGCTGGTTATTATTACAGTATAATAACTGCAGGAGAGAGGCAGCCATGATGATCTATGTTGCTGGTTATTATTACAGTATAATAACTGCATGAGAGCGGCAGCCATGATGATCTATGTTGCTGGTTATTATTACAGTATAATAACTGCAGGAGAGAGGCAGCCATGATGATCTATGTTGCCAGTTATTATTACAGAATAATAACTGCAGGAGAGAGGCGGCCATGATGATCTATGTTGCCAGTTATTATTACAGTATAATAACTGCAGGAGAGAGGCAGCCATGATGATCTATGTTGATGGTTATTATTACAGTATAATAACTGCGGGAGAGAGGCGGCCATGATGATCTATGTTGCTGGTTATTATTACAGAATAATAACTGCATGAGAGAGGCAGCCATGATGATCTATGTTGCTGGTTATTATTACAGTATAATAAATGCAGGAGAGAGGCAGCCATGATGATCTATGTTGCTGGTTATTATTACAGTATAATAACTGCAGGAGAGAGGCATCCATGATGATCTATGTTGCCTGTTATTATTACAGTATAATAACTGCATGAGAGAGGCAGCCATGATGATCTATGTTGCTGGTTATTATTACAGTATAAT
This sequence comes from Salmo trutta, assembly GCF_901001165.1. Lineage (NCBI taxonomy): Eukaryota > Metazoa > Chordata > Actinopteri > Salmoniformes > Salmonidae > Salmo > Salmo trutta. Next base: position 37,870,362 of record NC_042969.1, on the reverse strand, counting down.
AACTGCAGGAGAGAGGCAGCCATGATGATCTATGTTGCTGGTTTTTATTACAGTATAATAACTGCAGGAGAGAGGCGGCCATGATGATCTATGTTGCTGGTTATTATTACAGTATAATAACTGCAGGCGAGCGGCGGCCATGATGATCTATGTTGCTGGTTATTATTACAGTATAATAACTGCAGGCGAGCGGCGGCCATGATGATCTATGTTGCTGGTTATTATTACAGTATAATAACTGCAGGAGAGCGGCGGCCATGATGATCTATGTTGCTGGGTATTATTACAGTATAATAACTGCAGGAGAGAGGCAGCCATGATGATCTATGTTGCTGGTTATTATTACAGTATAACAACTGCAGGAGAGCGGCGGCCTTGATAATCTATGTTGCTGGTTATTTTTACAGTATAATAACTGCAGGAGAGCGGCGGCCATGATGATCTATGTTGCTGGTTATTATTACAGAATAATAACTGCATGCGAGCGGCGGCCATGATGATCTATGTTGCTGGTTATTTTGACAGTATAATAACTGCAGGAGAGCGGCGGCCTTGATGATCTATGTTGCTGGTTATTATTACAGTATAATAACTGCATGCGAGCGGCGGCCATGATGATCTATGTTGCTGGTTATTATTACAGTATAATAACTGCATGAGAGAGAGCGGCGGCCGTGATGATCTATGTTGCTTGTTATTATTACAGTATAATAACTATATAATAAGTAGAAAATATTTAGTTAAGTTTCAACCATATGGTAAGTAGAGCAGCGGTAGAAGCAACCTGACATAGCGGGATTGAGAAAAATACAACTGTGTGATATTAGGTTGCTTCTTGTGTAAATATTTTCCATCTGGATTTTAATGATTTGTATGTAGCAGAGAAAGAGTACAACATGGTTGTTTATTTTAACATATCCACATGAATTACTCAGCACAGCATGAATGGCACTAAGGACTGATTTGGACTGTACCAGAGTAAGGATTCCTGCAAGGGCCCTCATAGCCTTGTAAATTTGCCCATTTGTGTATTGAGATTTGTCTGTATCTTCAGACCACCTAGCACAATGTGTCCCACCCCAAACCCACCCACTCTCCAATGTCAGACTCGCGCTGACGCCCCTGCAATCAAGTCTCCATTTTACACGTCTGTACTACTTGCTGCAATACTAGTCAGGTCAAATGGACAGATATAACATTTAAGGCTGGTTTCCAAGACAAACATTACACCTCGTATACTAAACTAAAAGGATACTTTTAACCCATTACAGTCTAAGCCCTGTCTAAGCCGGGGGAGGGGATCGGGGGATGCTACTAAGATATATGGATTTTTTTTAAGGTCATACCAAGGATCACCTTTCTATTTCATTTAGAATTTTAAGACCCCTTGAAGTATCCCAAAAATTGTGAAAACAAATATTTGACCTTATTTGGCCTAACTGCTATTAGTCCACCAAAAAAACGCATTGAATAACAGATGCACTACATGGAACAACAGATAGTCACCCCCAAAAACATCTAAAGGAAGTTTGTTCTGAAGTGACTGTCCCTATATCTTAGAGCTATAAGAAAGATCAGGAAACATTTGTATTTTTTTGACAAGTATTTAACCCCATATTTCTGCCACTAAACAGTCTCCATGTTTACAGTATATATATATTGTACTTCCATTCATTTTTTTATTACTGGTACCCGAGGGACATTCAGAAGAGTCTTGTGAGGCCTGTATGAATCCTTAAGCAAAACAATTGACATATATGCGTTCATGAGAGTCTCACCTTTCCACAGAGGGTTATCCAAAACTGTTCGGACGCTACGGACAGATGTCGGCAGATCGGCTGTACCAACTTCAGACGAGCCTCAAGACGATATCTCTAGCTTAAACTGACATATTTTTATGAGGATTTTTATTACTATACTAATTAGATTATTATACTAATTAGACTCTGGAGGGGTTAATGAATATTCTCCATTCAGTATTGCATGATTAGCATTGTCTTAATCTGTGTCAGGGAACCCAGTCCTTAGTGACATGGTGACAAGGCCTGTCTGGTGTGTGAGGCTTGAGGCTGAGTGTATCCTAACATGGACACTGTACTGGCAAATTCCTCTGAAAGGTGAGGGCGAGGCTATGTCACAAATGGCACCCTATTCCTTTTATAGCGCACTACTTTTGACCAAGGCTGCTCTGGTAGTAGTGCACTAAAATAAGGAATAGGGTGCCATTTGGGACTCAAACCCAAGGAGGCTCATCCTATTTCAAAGCCAGGGACACAGGAGATCCTACTCCCGACAAATAATTAATGAAAAGGTGAGTGTTAACGCTGTTAATATATATCGGGGTCTCAACGTGGATTAGGGTTGTTCTTTAGAGAATAGGAGAACAGTCAGAGGATATGAACTGACTGTTGAAGAATGTTAGCTACAGCGGAAAAACTGCTGCCTTGGTTCTTATACATAACTTTCTACACAAAAGGCGTGTTACTTTCTATACACAGACACGTTTTCACAGACTCTGTGAGCCGACAGCTGAATACAATATTGCTTTCAGTCTCTCATTGCGTTCACTCTCTCATTATATTCATTCTCTCATTACATTCATTCTCTCATTGCATTCAGTCTCTCGTCACCTTCAGTCTCTCATTGCATTCATTCTCATTAAATTCAGTCTGCCATTGCATTCATTCTCTCATTGCATTCACTCTCTCATTGCATTCATTCTCTCATTACATTCATTCTCTCATTGCATTCATTCTCTCATTGCATTCAGTCTCTCATTGCATTCATTCTCTCATTGCATTCAGTCTCTCATTGCATTCAGTCTCTCATTACATTCAGTCTCTCATTGTATCCAGTCTCTCATGGCATTCATTCTCTCATTGCATTTAGTCTCTCATTACATTCATTCTCTCATTGCATTCAGTCTCTCATTGCATTCAGTCTCTCATTGCATTCACTCTCTCACTGCATTCAGTCTCTCAATGCATTCAGTCTGGAAGTACTTGAAGATCAGTAAAGAAGGAAGAAAAGTTAACACAGTTCAAGTAGTAGAGTCAAGAGAGTTCAACGACATAACGACAGTCACCCCCTACTCGATACCTGATGAATATTCATTAACATATTGTACATGGTGGCCATGTGTTCAATACTAAGTATGCTCCACATTGAAACTTTTATAAAGAGATTCAACTTTTTTATATGCAGAACAGGGTGTGCGTATCCTGTGCACCAGCTGGTTTGTGATGGCAGTCATCTTTACGTTAATTATGAGATAGGGCAGGCAGTCATCCTTATGTTAATCAGGAGATGGGGATAGCAGTCATCCTTATGTTAATCAGGAGATGGGGCTGGCAGTCACTGAAGGTGACCACTTTGAGACTGTAGGGGGAAGGGTGATGGGTCTGAAGGGGGAAGGGTGATGTGTCTGAAGGGGGAGGGGTGATGGGTCTGTAGGGGGAGGGGTGGTAGGTCTGAAGGGGGAGGGGTGATGGGTCTGAAGGGGGAGGGGTGATGGGTCTGAAGGGGGAGGGGTGATGGGTCTGAAGGGGGAGGGGTGGTAGGTCTGTAGGGGGAGGGGTGGTAGGTCTGAAGGGGGAAGGGTGATGTGTCTGAAGGGGGGAGGGGGTGATGGGTCTGAAGGGGGAGGGGTGATGGGTCTGAAGGGGGAGGGGTGATGGGTCTGAAGGGGGAGGGGTGATGGGTCTGAAGGGGGAGGGGTGATGTGTCTGAAGGGGGAGGGGTGATGGGTCTGAAGGGGGAGGGGTGATGGGTCTGAAGGGGGAGGGGTGATGGGTCTGTAGGGGGAGGGGTGGTAGGTCTGTAGGGGGAGGGGTGGTAGGTCTGAAGGGGGAGGGGTGATGGGTCTGAAGGGGGAGGGGTGATGGGTCTGAAGGGGGAGGGGTGATGGGTGATGGGTCTGAAGGGGGAGGGGTGATGGGTCTGTAGGGGGAGGGGTGGTAGGTCTGTAGGGGGAGGGGTGATAGGTCTGAAGGGGGAGGGGTGATGGGTCTGAAGGGAGAGAGGTGATGGGTCTGAAGGGGGAGGGGTGATGGGTCTGAAGGGGGAGGGATGATGGGTCTGAAGGGGGAGGGATGATGGGTCTGAAGGGGGAGGGGTGATGGGTCTGAAGGGGGAGGGGTGATGGGTCTGTAGGGGGAGGGGTGGTAGGTCTGTAGGGGGAGGGGTGGTGGGTCTGAAGGGGGAGGGGTGGTGGGTCTGTAGGGGGAGGGGTGATGGGTCTGAAGGGGGAGGGGTGATGTGTCTGAAGGGGGAGGGGTGATGGGTCTGAAGGGGGTGGGGTGATGGGTCTGTAGGGGGAGGGGTGGCAGGTCTGTAGGGGGAGGGGTGGTAGGTCTGAAGGGGGACGGGTGATGGGTCTGAAGGGGGAGGGGTGATGGGTCTGAAGGGGGAGGTGTGATGGGTCTGTAGGGGGAGGGGTGATGGGTCTGAAGGGGGAGGGGTGATGGGTCTGAAGGGGGAGGGGTGGTAGGTCTGTAGGGGGAGGGGTGGTGGGTCTGAAGGGGGAGGGGTGGTAGGTCTGTAGGGGGAGGGGTGGTGGGTCTGAAGGGGGAGGGGTGATGGGTCTGTAGGTGGAGGGGTGATGGGTCTGAAGGGGGAGGGGTGGTGGTTCTTTAGGGGGAGGGGTGATGGGTCTGAAGGGGGAGGGGTGATGTGTCTGAAGGGGGAGGGGTGATGGGTCTGAAGGGGGAGGGGTGATGGGTCTGTAGGGGGAGGGGTGGTAGGTCTGTAGGGGGAGGGGTGGTAGGTCTGAAGGGGGAGGGGTGATGGGTCTGAAGGGGGAGTGGTGATGGGTCTGAAGGGGGAGGGGTGGTAGGTCTGAAGGGGGAGGGGTGATGGGTCTGTAGGGGGAGGGGGGATGGGTCTGAAGGGGGAGGGGTGATGGGTCTGAAGGGGGAGGGGTGATGGGTCTGAAGGGGGAGGGGTGATGGGTCTGAAGGGGGAGGGGTGATGGGTCTGTAGGGGGAGGGGTGATGGGTCTGAAGGGGGAGGGGTGATGGGTCTGAAAGGGAAGGGGTGATGGGTCTGAAGGGGGAGGGGTGATGGGTCTGAAGGGGGAGGGGTGATGGGTCTGAAGGGGGAGGGGTGATGGGTCTGAAGGGGGAGGGGTGATGGGTCTGAAGGGGGAGGGGTCTAACATGACTAAGAAAAGGTTTTGTCTGAACGGTGTTTCTTTTTGTTTGTTTGTGATAAATACAATAAACCAAAAAAAGGCTAGTCAAGTTCAAACTGGGGAGAATATGCAAGCATCTATCATAACAAAAAACAACAAGACGACATGTAATGAATCACAGCCAGAAGAAGAGACACAAAAAAACATTTATTTTCCTTCTCTCTGTGACATTAAATCCATGTGAAATGTGCCTGGCGAGTAACATTGAAATGTTTGCAGTGTGTGAATTGGTTTTCTGTCACCTCTCTTTTGGGTGTCCCAGAACAACACCTTGATGCCTATTATCTGACCACGTAATTGCAATTGATTTTCTTCTTGTTTCTCTCTTTGTCTTTCCCTCCTATTTTGGTTTGCCATTGTTCGACAAGTATACTATTGAAAGTATGTTCTGACTGTCTCTAGACTCGCCCAGCAATTGAAATTAAAGGGAAATGAGTCAGAGACCAAATTTGTGGCATTATGTTTCAGAAGAAGGAGGTATAGATAGATAGCTAGATGATCAACACACAGCATTGGTAGTTATTTTCATATCACATCTTGTTCTGGTCTAAATGAAACATAACACTGTTATGGTTATTAATGTGTTTTCCAGTGTAGCTTAGCTGTGCAAGTTTGTGATCAACAACAATTTAATTAGCTAACCTTGCTTTGCGCTAGGTATGACTGTCATCAAAACAAAATATGAAATGAGATTAATGACGAGAAAAAAGTAACATACCAAATTCTAACATATGATGAACCAGACAAAACCATAGCAAAAGAATACCTAGTAAGCTAGATGTATGGGAGTGTCATGACTGTCCTGATCAGGTCAGGGTACAGGAGACCACCACCCTACAGATTATCTCCCAAACCCCCAACAGAGGAGGAGAGATCTAGGGGTCTGAAGATGTGGGGGTTTTATGACACCTCATGCCCATAATACAGAGAAATTCCTTTGTCCTAACAATGGAGAACTGGCCTCGGAACCTTAAACATGCAATAAAGGAACTTTGGAACAATGGTTTCCGTCAGCCACAATGGTGGTTATGACGAAAAGTGGAATATTAAAATGTATGTAACTTTGGTATTTGTTTTTAAAGGTTAAGAGATGACGTTATTATGAAAACATTGTACCTTTAAGAGTTTTCCCAGTATATGCCTGATGTTTATACATTGTACGCTGTTTGGAAAATATCCAAATCAAACAGAATGTTTTGATAAAGATGAAATGTGAAGTTAGTGTCTAAAATCAGATTTTTAGCCAAATCTAAGCCTTGCCCCCTGTACTTGGTCCGCCCAGAGAATCGCCCTAAAGGCTGTTACGCCCACTTCTGACCCGAGGGTATAAGACAGGAGAGTGAAGAATTAACATAGTAGACTATTGACCCCAAGCTGCAGCCAAGGTCTAACAAAGTCGACGAACCCCAAAACGAAACACAAGGTTGAAGACAAAGAAATATTTTTCTACACGAGCTACGGACGAGTAGCTGTGTCTAAGCGGGTGAATTCAAGCCGAACCACCCAGCCTCCACTCTCCATTGAATCGTGGTATCGACACCATTCGAGCCGAAGCTGTGAGCTCTGAGCTACAGAGCTGTCTGTCCTCAGAAGACCCCTTTCCGATCAAGGGTGAGGATCAGACCACTTAGCCAAGAAGGACACTGACATCGTGAGGACAACCAGAGAGTTGCGCCGGAGAAGAAGTGCGTCATTTAAAAGCCTAAACGACCCACGCGGAGCTTCCCACCTGAGAACTACAACACGTAATTACATCATTATATTCTGACCCATAAGAGCGGCAGTTCGGGGCAAGGCTAATTTTAAATAAGCATGGCTGACAAATGAACCCAAATGTATATTTCTCTCGTGTACTTCCTTTCTTTCTCTCTCTTTAAAATCCCCATTTTGGGTAACAAGCGCCATAGTGTGTTGGCCCGTTATACTAAGTCCTAATCAATAGCTAGACTGTGTTTTGTGTATGTGCATTTTTATCATCATTTTAGCTTGCTAGTAAATAAATAATCAACTAAGATTGGTGTGGTAAATTCAGTGGTAAAGCCCGGGTCCGTGCAGATTCCCGGATTATACGACTTTCAGATTATGAGACTGTAGAGGAAATTGATTAATTTAGCGACTGTTGTAATCGATATTCTGATATCCTTTGAGTTAATTTGGGAAATAGAAACTCAATCAAAACAATGTTCCCATGGTGCCCCAGGTTAATGAGTTAATAATTGCTTGATTCATTGCTTAATTCATTTAATCACGTAATTATAAACCGTTAATCATTCGATGAGCAACAGTCGTCACATTAACTAATACAACGTCACGACATATGGTGCCCCCTGTGAGGAATCTAAGATAGGACTAGGCCGCACTGTTGTGTTATTCCATATCAATTGTGTAGCAATATATATACATTCCATTAATAGCTATAGGCAGGACTAGTGCGGGAGAGAAGTGTGTGTGTGTCGTTCCATTTGACCCAGATACTGGTCGGGAGAGAACGACCCCTGTTGTATATCTGACCAAAGCCAGTGTGAAGGGGGTCTACTGAATGCTACGAGCTAGGGCATATGTACCAGCCGATGCAGGCATTCTGAGAAATAATACTAGTTGGGCCTAACGTAGTGTTATTTCTGTCGATCGCTTTCAGGAGTGATCTGACTCGGTCATAAGTAATTCCTAGAGCAGAGGACATATGAGCCAGCCATTACGGAAATTAGAGTAGATATATTTGTTTGACCGAAGCGAAGTTATTATCTCTCTACCTCTCGCGTTGGGTAACGGGGAGAGGTTAAGGGTTGAACGTGAGACGTCACCAAGTAAACCCGTTCCCTTGTTGGAGGGAACATCCCTTGTGCGGCGAGGGGGAAACCCCGAGCAAGGAAAGCTGAGCCTTGCGCCAGATGCTAAGCTAACAAAGGGGAGCCGCCATTTTTGTTTTCCTCTTTGTTCATAGTGAATTCCCGCGTTAGACGGGAATCCTGTGTGACCTCAGCTTGGGCTATCCGTAACCTCTGGCGAAGAATCGCCAGTCATTTTTCGTGAAATAAGTCAGGTTACGCTGTAGGATATCAAACCAGTCTTAACTGATTAGATATCATTGTCTTGTTCAATTTTATACATACATTAAATTGATACACTCCCTCTCCAGGTTGGTTATGGGAATAATACACACACGAATGTGCCATAACCAATGAGACATGGTTAAACTGTTCCACGTTAACTTAGATATAGCAACTATTTCAGGTTAATTAAAGCTAATTCCTTTAGCCTATACAGGGTTGACTAATCATTCAAATTGATTAATAGATTAAAGCTGTTTTACCAGCTTAATGGTGTTTAGGTAGACTTTTTAACAGTTTTGTAAAATTCTATTTTCACTGGTACCCTGTCGATTTTAGCTTGTGTTAACAGTGACCTCCGGTGGTGAAGAATCACCAGTAATTATTTTTAAATAATTCAGGTTATGCTGTACGATATCTAACCAGTCTCAACTGATTGGATATCATTGTCTCGTTCAATTTAATATACATTAAATTGCTACACTACCGTTCAGGTTGGTTATTGGAATAATACGCAAACTAATGTGTTCTAACCAATGAGACATAGTTAAACTTTTCAATGTTAACTTAGATATAGCAATTACTTCAGGTTAATTAAAGCTAATTCCTTTAGCCTATACAGGGTTGACTAATCATTCAAATTGATTAATAGATTAAAGCTGTTTTACCAGCTTAATGGTGTTTAGGTAGATTTTTTAACAGTTTTGTAAAATTCTATTTTCACTGGTACCCTGTCGATTTTAGCTTGTGTTAACAGTGACCTCCGGTGGTGAAGAATCACCAGTAATTATTTTTAAATAATTCAGGTTATGCTGTACGATATCTAACCAGTCTCAACTGAGTGGATATCATTGTCTCGTTCAATTTAATATACATTAAATTGCTACACTACCGTCCAGGTTGGTTATTGGAATAATACGCAAACTAATGTGTACTAACCCATGAGACATAGTTAAACTTTTCAACGTTAACTTAGAGATAGCAACTCTTTCAGGTGAATTAAAATTAAAATTCCCAAATAGCCGATACAGGTTAGATTTATCATTAAAATCGATTTAATCAATTAAACCTGTTTTGGCAAGTTCAGTAATAACCAACTCACATTACTGACCCAGTCTTGATGATTCATTGACGTTTACAAACTGAGTTAAATCGTGTTTGCAGCCTCCAACTAAAAACCCCAAACATTACGTAAATTGAAATAACTGACAATCATAATAATGAGCCATCCATCAGATGGGTTTCCACCCATTTCCCCTCTAATCAGTGGACCTTCACCCACGGAAAGATTGATCGCGGACCCCAGCAACGATGCAAATCCTAACTATGCCGAGGGGCTGAAAATGTTAGATTTCAATGCCATAAGCGAGAAAAATGCAGACATTGCGACAGACGCTCTTCAAAATAGACCATCAGGCGGAGGCCTTGTGAAGGTTCTCTCCAGTTTAGCCCTCAACTATGCCCACCAGCAGAGATGGACAGTGCACCAGTACCTCAGTGCCCAGCAGAGGCACGAGCAGGAAGCTGGGGAGTTCAAGGTACAGGTGGAGAGAACCAGGGAGCTGGCATCGAAAGCCGAAAAAGATAAGCTACTGCTAGCTGAGGAACTGTGTGTGAGAACAGATAAATTGGAAGATCTGTCTAACACTTATAACAAAGAACGCGAACAAACTCTTGACCAAGTCCGTATTCTAAAAGAACAACTCGGTTTAGCCAAAACTAAATACGATGAAGTCCACGCGAAACTAGATGAATCGGACGAGCTAGCTAGAAAACGGGGCGAGCAAATTGATGCCCCACAAACAGTTGTGAATGAAACCACTCAAAGCAATAATGCTCTATTCCAAAAGTTGCAGACCAAAGACGATCAGTTAATGAACACAATGACCAAGTTGGAGGACAAAACAGCAGAACTCATTGAAGTCGCTAATTTAATGAAGGATGAGAAAGACCAGGTGAGAAAGTTGGAAAATGTGACCTCTAAACAAAAGGAGGACATCGCATCACTGGATCTCTCACTCCACACTCGCGACCTCTCCCTGCAAACCATGACAGATAAGTATGAGGCCGAGCGAAAAAAGGGCGACACCTACGTGTCGAAAATAAACACCCTCAACTCCCAGGTGGACTCTGCGATGCAGCATAACACCACCCTTAGGTATCATCTGGAGGAACTCCAGAACAGTCACGCGCTAGCGCGGGACAACCAAACCAAGCAACCTAGCTCACATCCGGAGCTAAGAGAACGAGGGAATGTAGATGACAGGAGATTTCAGCCTCTTTCTCTTGGCCATTCGGCCCACAGTGAATTGGGGCCTCCTCGCCAACACAACCACAGCTTGACTTTTCCTCTTGGCCTCTCGGCCCACAATTCTCCACGGGAGAGTGCAGATGCTCCCCGCGCACTTGGCGGGGATCGCCTTGACAAAATCGTCAAAAACTTCCGCCTCTTCGACCCCGTTCCGGGAAAGCCAAACGACACTGAGACATTCTTAGCAGACATAGAGGACGCCTTGGATGGCTATCCAAACGCTACGAATGCAGACAGGCTCTATCTTTTGAAGCGAACGTCCAACAGACACGTGACAAGGTTCATCCGTCTACAAGAGCAACACGTGCAAAACGACTATGCTAAACTTGCCACGGTTTTGAAAATAGAATTCAGTGGTTCTGCGACTCGCAAACACGATAGTTCGTTGGCTAACAATATCAGACAAGCTCGAAATGAACACCCACAAGCCTACTATCACCGGCTTCGTTCAGCTTACTTTGGCATGCTCACTGAAACAGGAATGGAAGACCTATTGCCGTTCAAACAACTTTTTCTGTCAAACATGTCTCCCAACTTCATTAACTACTTGGGCCCTACTGCCCACGTCGGGTTGCCAATCTCGACGCTCCGAGAGCTGGCAAGCACCGCTTTTGAAGCATCAAAAGCAAGCCGGGCTAAGAGCCCGGACACCTCGACTTTCGAGCTTAGGCGGGAACCATCACTCGAATTAGAAGGGGCTGCATCAGGGACATATGCTGTAAAAGAGGACGATCAAAGGGGGTGGCTACCAAGTAACCACCACCCCGACAACCACCGCCGTAACAATAGCTACGATGAACGTCCCCAATCTAACAGGTCCCGTAGAGATCAACCTAGCCGACATGCCCCTCCGCCTAACTCTCACAAAGGGTCAGGACACAAGGGTAACAAGCGTAACAAGGGCAACAAAGTGTTCAACAATGATTTAAACGCTAACCGAAATGATATAGAAGCTCTGATAAAAGAGGTACTGCATCGTAAGAAATTTGAGAAAGAGGACAAGGATAAATCCTCATGACTAGGCGTAAAATCGTTGGAAACCGAGTCCGCCGAAATTCATGCAATTCAAGAGGACGCAAACATTTCCATTACCCCCGCCCCCACTCGAATCCCTGTCCAGGTACCGCCCGTTCTAGACACAAGCCCGCAGGTTTTGTCTACAGACTTGGACACGGAGGTGGAGATGCACGAGATAAGCAGCTTTGTAACAGATGATTCCTCTACCATTCCGATAGAGGACCCACTGGGTCACGTAGGTAATTTATCTGTCTTGGAAATCGACGCAGATTACAAACCGCTCCGTTCTCCCAACCCACTCCATTTTGTTGGGGATATGACGAGAAAAACCAACTCGAACAGGCCATACCTTAGAACAGTCCTGGAGGACTGTGTGACCTGTCACGCTCTGATAGATTCGGGTTCAACAATTTCCCTCATATCCGAAACCTTGCTGGATGAACTAAAAAGGGCAGTGGACCCAACAAAACGTTGGTTGAAAACGGAACATTGCGATACGAATCTTCGAGGTTTCACTCAAGCTACCTCGCCCCTAACCAAACGTCTCCTACTTAAACTCAACTTCGAAAGCGTGTCACTGATACACCCCGTGTATGTGACTAGCATCGAAATCGAACGAATGCTGATTGGGAGTGATTTAATTGACCGTTTGGTACCACTAATGGATTGGAAAACCAATCAAATCTGGTCACAGATACCTATGCCAACTCCGTTGACTTCGCCACATTCTTCCAAGGCTACCTGCCATACATTGTGCAACGATGTGGGTCCGACGTCAGCATCTGACGCAAACCCTGTGAACTTGGCCATGAGCCCGCCATTTGTGGCAAAGGACAATGTGAGTTCGACTCGGAACTTAACCGAACATGTGGTTTTCTTGTGCGGCTTGGGTGATTCACCAGCCGACACTTACCGCCCTCCTCTGATAGGGGGCGTGTGCCTAAACGGCACTATGGCTGAGGATACCAGGCTGGCCACCTGGTCAGAAAAATCAGCAATCAGTTTGGAAATGTTCAACGAAATTTCGAAAACGGCTAACTGCCATCCCCTTGTGCCGAAAACGGTTAGATTTCCACTGGGAACGACTCCCCAGACAACACTCACCGCAATAGGGGTGTGTGCGCTATCGATCCGCATTGGAACCAAGGAATTATCCCACTACCTACTGGTTGTCGCGGACCTCCCACATACAGTCTATGTGGGAGTGGACATTTTGGTAAGATTGGGTGTTAAACTTGATACCATACACCAAGTTCTTTGGTCTTTGGCGCAGCCAAACCAACATGCCTTGTCTTTCGACCCAGTGCGAATGGCTTCCGGGCAGACTATTCCTGAAGCTTGCAAGACGATAACTGAGTCCGCCATGTTGATACCGGCAAGAACCACAGAGGTTTCTGTAAGACTGAACCTGGCGCCCGGATACCGGATGGAAGGCACCACTGCTTTCTTCCAACCCTCTCCAAAACTATTCGACTTGGGGCTAACTATCAATGGCAACCCACTGTTGGAACTAACCGCTAGATCCACTTACCTCCTGGTACAAAATCTGACTCAAGCGGATATTTCCATTCCTCGGCACACTCAGCTAGGAACATTGATCGATTACGCCTTCCATGATTTTGAACTAGTTGTTCCTGTGATTGGGCCTCTTCCGTCCTCCCTAGACCTAGATGGCGAGGGAGGTACGCTGTTTACTTGTCAGTCAAAAGCAATAGCACTAACTCCTGTATTGCCACTGGACGACACATCGGCATTCCGGCTGGATGTCGATCCTGACAGCAACCAGTTAATATACTCCATCGTCACGGAGGATGATATTGCGTCTCCTCCTGCATGCGAAGTACACTCTTGTGAGGTAACAACCGATGACTCTTCCAAAAGTGACATGCCGTCACCACCCGATGAAGACCTGTACAATGTCGCCGAACCATATCCTGGTTTCCATGCACAGGTAATACAACTACTGTCGGAGGCTGATGCACTTGTCAATGACACTGAACGCCATCAGTTGAGAGAATTGTTTAACAAACACAGTGAGATCTGGTCGACAGACTCGCTGGATTGCGGGGTTACGGGTATCCATGTGGTGCGTATTCCTACGCCACCCGGAGCAACTCCTACGTTCGTTAGACAATACATAATCCCGCTCGCAGCATACGCAGCAGTACAAGAGATTATCGATTCCTTATTAGCTAAATGGATAATCAGGGAATGTAACAGTACGTACAGCGCTCCCGTGTGGCCCGTTCTGAAACCAACGGGTAAATGGCGTCTTACCATTGACTACAGACAACTCAACAAACTGGTTCCGTTGTCTCGTTGGCCAATGACACAGCTCGACCAAGAGTTGCCAAAGGTGGCAAACGCCAAGTACTTCTCCACAGTCGACGTGGCAAATGGTTTCTGGACCATGACAGTCGACCCGCGTGACCAACACAAGTTGGCTTTCTCTTTCTCGAACAAGCTCTTCACGTTCAATCGTTGCCCATTCGGGTATGCAAACTCCCCCTCAGAGTTCAACATCTTCCTGCACAAGGCGATGCCAGACGCAGCCTCTAGGGGGACGATAATTTACGTGGACGACGTTCTCATGAGAAGTGAGACTTGGTCACATCACCTCAATGAAATGGACCACGTTCTCACCCAACTCGGGACTGCAGGGGCTAAGTTGGCCATCATGAAAGGGCAATGGTGCAGGACCAAGGTAAACTACGTTGGGCTTCTGGTGGGTGCCGAGGGCATCCTGCCACAGTCTAACCGAATCCAAGCAGTCCGCAACATCAAAACACCTACAAACCTTCACGAGGTGCGCAGCTTCTTGGGAGTATGTAATTACTCCCGTCAATTCATCGAAAACTACGCCGACTTGTCAAAACCGTTGACTCACCTTCTTCAGAAAGACACCCCATTCATTTGGGATGTCACTCACAACGAAGCGGTGGCTTCCTTGAAAAACCTGCTTTGCGAGGCACCCTGCCTGGTATACCCCAACAAAGACAAGACATTCTTTTTGGAAGTCGGTTTCTCAGAGCACTGCCTTAGCGCTGGGTTGTACCAAAAATACGACCAAGACAAACGTGTGGTTGCTTACGCGAGCAAAACACTCAACCCCGCCGAACACAAATACTCAGACTGCGAAAAAGCGCTGCTGTCGACAGTCTGGGCGATCAAACACTTCACCAGTTATGTCGGCGGACAAAAGGTGATCATAGAAACATGTCACCAGCCTGTGACTTTTCTGAAAAGCCAACGAATCCGTGAGGGTGCTGTACACAACAGCAGGATAGCGGCTTGGCTCATGACGCTGCAGAGCCATGATGTAGTAATCAACTACGCAAAAGCAAAGAACCTGCCTTTGGGCAGTGCTTTGGCGGTGTGTCAACACTGTGGTGACGATGAAACCGACTCCGGACCACCCCCGCGTGACATCGCTCCGCCATTGCCGTCGAACCATCACTATTTCGAAGAGAACGTGTGTCTCGACATGCCGATGGCATTTGTAGATGGCTGTTCTTACCGCCATCTAGACCACTTGCAAGCTGGGGTGGGATTGGTATGGCACAACGACATTCCGTGCAAACCACTTCAATTTCAGCTTGGCAACAAGACCAGCCAGTTTGCAGAAGTGGCTGGCGTGCTGATCACCCTGCAAACAGCGGTGAAACACGGATTGGCAGAACTGGCGATCTGCACCGACTCTAACTACGCGAGACTCACCTTCTTATGCCACTTGCCGTTTTGGAAACAAAAGCACATGACTACTTCAAGTGGTAAAGAGGTGAAAAACAAAGAGCTCATTCTAGCTTGTGATGATCTCATCACCAAACACGACATACAGGTGTATTGGAAGAAAGTCAAGGGACACTCCAAATCACCTGGTCGTGACAAACTTGGCAACGACCATGCTGACAGCATGGCGAAATCTGGTGCAATTCACGGCACCCCTTGGTGGTTTGCTGCTCGAGACGAAAAACCCACTGAGGAAGCTATGGTGTCTGCGGTAACGCGTAGCCATGTAGCACCACGGAAAACGTCGTCGCACAAACATAATGTGTTGCTAACGCATTCATTCATGAATGGCGACCTGGTAGCAATGCAACACCAAGATGAGTCCCTCGCCACTTTGATGGCATTCCTGTCGGATCCTGTCAACCACCCAGTGTCCGAACTGGCTTTGGCAGGTTCACACGACTTGCGTTCGCTGTACGCAACTAAACAGCACCTCACACTTGTAGATGACCTATTGGTGTATGTTTCAGAAACCGACACCGCTCGAAGGTGGGTGGTTCCTAAAACACAGAGGGGGATAATGATAGCTCATGCCCACGACGAGCCATGTGGAGGCCATAGGGGGGTCAAGGCTACATGTGAAACATTGCGACAGGTGGCCCACTGGCCTCACATGGAACAAGACGTGGCACGATACGTGAGGGGGTGTCTAGTTTGCTGCCAGTTTCAACCCACCAAGCCACTTCACAGAGCACCCCTGCAACGCAAGGGTGTGTCTTACCCCTGGAGCTCGATCCAGATCGACTGGGTCGGCCCAGTTGCCAGGTCTGCCAGAGGCAACAAGTACCTCCTCACAGTGACTTGCGCATTCAGAAAGTGGGTGGAGTGCCTGCCGGCGACCAATGACACAGCGGAAACCACTGCCGTTCTTTTGCTAAACCACGTTTTCAGTCGTTTCGGCCTGCCAGGAGAAACCGTGGACAGCGACAGAGGAACCCACTTTTCGGCAGCTGTAATGACCGAACTGTGGAAGCTCCTGGGAGTCAAAGCTAAACTCCACATCGCGTACCACCCTAGGAGCTCGGGGGGGGGTAGAAAGGAGCAACCAATCAATTGTCAGAATCTTGAGGAAATATGTGGCAGCCAACCACAAAGATTGGGACCTCAAACTCCCATTGGTACTGATGGCAATCAGAGCCACACGCAACAGGTCTACGGGAATGACACCCTTTGAGATGATGACGGGCCGGCAAATGACCCTTCCACTGCATCTCCTGTACCAACCGGGAGATGTCGCCGCAGCCACCGCCTACACGGCTCACCAATACGTGACCGACTTGCGGAACCATCTCCAGACTACCTTTGCGTACGCTCAAGGACAATTGGAAAGAAGTGCAGAAGGTGACAAGACCTATTACGACAAAAAAGCCTCACACCAGATGTTCGAGGTCGGAGATAAGGTGTGGTACTACATATACACCAAACCCGCGGGCGTCGCAACAAAGTTCCTGCCCCACTGGACGGGGCCACACGAGATTGTGGTGAAGCTATCACCTGTAGCTTCCCAGATCAAAATCAGCAAAGGTCGACAAACCGCCACATTAAAGTGGGTCCACCGGAACCAAATCAAGTTGTACACTCCCCCCATGGGAATAGAAGGGGTGCTAGCCAGCACCGAATAGATAAAAACCCTAGCAAAAAAACCAGAGGTACTAAGAAAATTCTTAAGTACCCTCAGCTGATCCCTTCCAGGAGACCAGTACGTTGCACCTAATATCTTTTATTCTCTTCCCAGCTACCAGATATACATCTGTTGTCACTAGTGATATCGTCCTGCGCTGTACTGATTAAAAATAAGAAAAACAGAAAAATAGTTGTCAAAACAATTTTTGTTCACGAATACAAATAACTGAAATAATCCAACAATCTCTGATTATGCGTTTCTGTAGGATGGAGTTCCTTTGGATGATCCTGACACTCTGCGCCCTGGTCAAAACCAACCCAGCAGACGTACTCACGAACGGACCCCCTACGGGAATCGTTCTCCGCGACGATCCAGGACTCCTCATAACTAACTGCAGAGTACACACGCAGAGGGTATATGTCCGCCTAGATGCAGAGAATGTGTACCGCCAACACATTCCACCTGCGGCGCATTTGAGTTGGGCCGGGGCTGACTGGACCAGCCAGGCAATTAAGCACACCCAGCTAGACACTGCCCATATGTTGGCCCAACTCCAAAAGTTCACAGTAACCCAGTCAGAACTAGCTGAGCCCAGGCGAGAAAAACGATTCGTCGGGGCGCTACTATCGATAGGGGCAGCCGTAGGGTCACTATTTGCCCTAGGTACCACTGCCGTCAACGCAGTCAGTCTAGCCACAGTCAAGAGGAATGTTAGGGAGATTACTGAAGAGATGCCACTTATCCAGCAGCAGATGAAGGCACAGGCCCTTAGGTTGCAACATGTGGGAAAGTCTCTCCAGGACACTATTCTGGTGGTCAACACACACGCTACTCTCCTGAACAAAACTATCCTGTCTGTAGGAAAGCTAGCAGAGGTCATGAACCATGACTATGCCCATGTCCAATTGGTTTGATTGTTACTGGAGGATTTTCTCCGTGAAGTTAGCTCTTCTATGGACCACTTGGCCATGAATAGAATCCCCTCATATCTAGTGCCCCTCTCAATGGTGCACGACATATTGACCTCAGCTACTTCAACCACACTAAGGCCGTTACAATCACATTTGGCCTATAGTCTGGGGTCGGCCATCCCAATACACGTTGATGTTGATCGTAATGAAGTGGGTTTTCTACTGACGCTGCCGGTTGTTGAACTGGAGAATATCTATAGATTGAAAACGGTTCTCAATGTAGGATTTTGGCGCGACAGTACCCACGTAAAGATTGCCACGCCCCCAGTTGTAGCTTACCAGGAAAACAACCCAGATTTCTATCTCACCCATAACCTGCTAATGTGTACTCTAACCAAAGATGTCCACTACCTTTGTCCTAGCAAACCATTTGTCAGGGATAACACTGAGCGTCTTTGTGGTATTAAAGCTATCACCAGCGAAGAACGCTGTAGAGCCAAACTAACAGCCAGGGATGGGGCCACCACCACACAAGTGGAGGTGGTAGGGAACCGATGGTTGGTCAACACACCGTTCGCGTCCGCCACTATGACTTACGAACGCCATGACTCCATCACCCAATTAAACCTCCCCAACCAGACTGTTTTTGTTACGGTACCAGAGGGGGCGATTATTCACGTAGACGACCTCGCTCTATACCACCTTCCCGACGACCGGATAGACACAGAGATTGAAATGCCGGACGCTTTTGCTAAACGTTCCCTTGAGTTACCACAAGCCATTCAATACCAAATCCAGTACGAGGGACCCATGACTGTCGATCTTAGCGTACTGGATGAGGCACTGTTAGTCGACCCGACTGACTACAGACCAAAAGATTGGTCTGTCGCCCGCTCTTGGACGGTGCCGGACAGTATCCTGACTGTTACCATGATCCTTGGTCTCATTTCCCTTGGCGTGTGCACCTACTACGTACACAGGCGCACACGTGCAATGGAAGACCTAATGAGGTCTTATACTAGGATCACCCGTGGGACGGAAGCGATCCCGATTTTTGGAAAGGTGGCAATGGATCCGGAAACCCTCTTACAGGACCCGGTCCCAGCCTCCTCTCCCGAACTCGCTAGGTCAGCCCAGTAATGTCCCTAATGTAAGCTTGGCCTTCAGGGGCCAAGTTTTTCCAAGTGCCTTAACTACCCACCTGCAAGTAGGATCAACCTAGACATGACATTAGAGACAATGCCATGATAGAGCTATTTAGCCAAGGCCTTGGACATATATAGAACATAGTCCATATTAGATGATTAAGGTGTGGTAGACATATTTTGTATACTTTTATGTTTTTATTCCAATTTTTCGTTTCATTACCTTTGACACTTAGGAAGCCTTAGAGCCAAGACACCGCTCCTTTGGGGAGGAAATGTAATGATGTATTGCCTGAGTGTTGTGCGTTATTAACGTCTGCCAAGTTACTGCCTAGGTCCACTAACCGGGATAACCGGACGACGGGCCGGAACACAGAGCCACTGCCAGACCTCCTTGATCCATTCTGGTGGTGATCCACAGCTTGCGGAAAGCCTACCAGGGGGAACCACTAAAAGGGGGGGGGCTGCTCTGATGATCCACAGACCAGGACATCCGATGGTCATTCTTATGGTGGGTTGCAACATGCAGAATCATTCCAAGTTGAACCTACCAGAGGGGGACTGTCATGACTGTCCTGATCAGGTCAGGGTACAGGAGACCACCACCCTACAGATTATCTCCCAAACCCCCAACAGAGGAGGAGAGATCTAGGGGTCTGAAGATGTGGGGGTTTTATGACACCTCATGCCCATAATACAGAGAAATTCCTTTGTCCTAACAATGGAGAACTGGCCTCGGAACCTTAAACATGCAATAAAGGAACTTTGGAACAATGGTTTCCGTCAGCCACAATGGTGGTTATGACGAAAAGTGGAATATTAAAATGTATGTAACTTTGGTATTTGTTTTTAAAGGTTAAGAGATGACGTTATTATGAAAACATTGTACCTTTAAGAGTTTTCCCAGTATATGCCTGATGTTTATACATTGTACGCTGTTTGGAAAATATCCAAATCAAACAGAATGTTTTGATAAAGATGAAATGTGAAGTTAGTGTCTAAAATCAGATTTTTAGCCAAATCTAAGCCTTGCCCCCTGTACTTGGTCCGCCCAGAGAATCGCCCTAAAGGCTGTTACGCCCACTTCTGACCCGAGGGTATAAGACAGGAGAGTGAAGAATTAACATAGTAGACTATTGACCCCAAGCTGCAGCCAAGGTCTAACAAAGTCGACGAACCCCAAAACGAAACACAAGGTTGAAGACAAAGAAATATTTTTCTACACGAGCTACGGACGAGTAGCTGTGTCTAAGCGGGTGAATTCAAGCCGAACCACCCAGCCTCCACTCTCCATTGAATCGTGGTATCGACACCATTCGAGCCGAAGCTGTGAGCTCTGAGCTACAGAGCTGTCTGTCCTCAGAAGACCCCTTTCCGATCAAGGGTGAGGATCAGACCACTTAGCCAAGAAGGACACTGACATCGTGAGGACAACCAGAGAGTTGCGCCGGAGAAGAAGTGCGTCATTTAAAAGCCTAAACGACCCACGCGGAGCTTCCCACCTGAGAACTACAACACGTAATTACATCATTATATTCTGACCCATAAGAGCGGCAGTTCGGGGCAAGGCTAATTTTAAATAAGCATGGCTGACAAATGAACCCAAATGTATATTTCTCTCGTGTACTTCCTTTCTTTCTCTCTCTTTAAAATCCCCATTTTGGGTAACAAGCGCCATAGTGTGTTGGCCCGTTATACTAAGTCCTAATCAATAGCTAGACTGTGTTTTGTGTATGTGCATTTTTATCATCATTTTAGCTTGCTAGTAAATAAATAATCAACTAAGATTGGTGTGGTAAATTCAGTGGTAAAGCCCGGGTCCGTGCAGATTCCCGGATTATACGACTTTCAGATTATGAGACTAGAGGAAATTGATTAATTTAGCGACTGTTGTAATCGATATTCTGATATCCTTTGAGTTAATTTGGGAAATAGAAACTCAATCAAAACAATGTTCCCATGGTGCCCCAGGTTAATGAGTTAATAATTGCTTGATTCATTGCTTAATTCATTTAATCACGTAATTATAAACCGTTAATCATTCGATGAGCAACAGTCGTCACATTAACTAATACAACGTCACGACAGGAGGCAATCTGTTACGTACAAGAGTGTGAAGTTATAGTGTATGAAACAGCCGCTATGCTCCAAGACATGTTTACCTGCACACTGCTAGAGATGTACATTTATGTTGTATTTAAACGTGGATGTCAGGCATACTCTCTGCCCTCTGAACATGTCTTTTAGAACAGAAGACCAACAGCTGCTGCACGGTGATTTCAGTGCTATCACAACAGCTTACACATTTCACAGTTTAAAACATGCCGTTTTCCACGAAAGCAGAAAGCATGTGATTGTTAAGAAACCTTTCATACCAGTTCAATCAGTAATGATCTTATTTTCTCATGATAATGAAGTACCACTAACATAATGTGTTGCCTTACAAGCTAGCAGAATCCAGTGTATTGAGGTGATGAAGAAGTGTTGCTTCCATAATGTGTTGCCTGTCAGGTTAGCAGACTCCAGTGTATTGAGGTGATGAAGAATTGTTGCTTACATAATGTGTTGCCTGTCAGGTTAGCAGACTCCAGTGTATTGCATTGAGTTGATGAAATGTGTTGCTTCCATAATATGTTGCCTGACAGACTAGCATACTGCAGTTTATTGAGCTGACGAAGATGTTTTGCTTCCGTAATGTGTTGCCTGACAGGCCAGCATACTCCAGTGTATTGAGGTGATGAAAATGTGTTGCTCCATAAGGTGTTGCTTGACAGGCTAGCATGATCCAGTGTATTGAGGTGATGAAGAAGTGTTGCTTCCATAATGCGTTGCCTGACAGGCTAGCAGACTCCAGTGTATTGAGGTGATGAAGAAGTGTTGCTTGGCAGGCTAGCAGACTCCAGTGTATTGAGGTGATGAAGAAGTGTTGCTTCCATAATGCGTTGCCTGACAGGCTAGCAGACTCCAGTGTATTGAGGTGATGAAGAAGTGTTGCTTACATAATGTGTTGCCTGACAGGCTAGCAGACTCCGGTGTACTGAGGTGATGAAGATGTGTTGCCTGACAGGCTAGCAGACTCCAGTGTATTGAGGTGATGAAGAAGTGTTGCTTCCATAATGCGTTGCCTGACAGGCTAGCAGACTCCAGTGTATTGAGGTGATGAAGAAGTGTTGCTTCCATAATGCGTTGCCTGACAGGCTAGCAGACTCCAGTGTATTGAGGTGATGAAGAAGTGTTGCTTCCATAATGCGTTGCCTGACAGATTTGCAGACTCCAGTGTATTGAGGTGATGAAGAAG
This sequence comes from Salmo trutta, assembly GCF_901001165.1. Lineage (NCBI taxonomy): Eukaryota > Metazoa > Chordata > Actinopteri > Salmoniformes > Salmonidae > Salmo > Salmo trutta. Next base: position 37,848,026 of record NC_042969.1, on the reverse strand, counting down.
TGTTGCTTCCATAATGCGTTGCCTGACAGGTTTGCAGACTCCAGTGTATTGAGGTGATGAAGAAGTGTTGCTTCCATAATGCATTGCCTGACAAGCTAGCAGACTCCAGTGTATTGAGGTGATGAAGAAGTGTTGCTTCCATAATGCATTGCCTGACAGGTTTGCAGACTCCAGTGTATTGAGGTGATGAAGAAGTGTTGCTTCCATAATGCGTTGCCTGACAGGTTTGCAGACTCCAGTGTATTGTGGTGATGAAGATGTGTTGCTTCCATAATGCGTTGCCTGACAGGTTTGCAGACTCCAGTGTATTGTGGTGATGAAGATGTGGGCTCTATAATCCTCTCTGGGAGGATGGTCGGCATTCCTTTACATTTTCACGCTGGTATAAAGGATTTTGGAGACAGGCGCAGGAATAAACAAAAGAGGTTTTTAATACACCCAAAACAAACACGTATACAAAAACACTGGGCTGTACCCAAACAAAAGAGCGAGGGTAAACCTCGTTGAACGACACGGGACGATACCCATAATACACAATATATAAAGCATGCAGCATAATAGCTGCACCAACGCATAGGTACTCACACCACCAACGGACATGTGAACAATGACCGACAAAGACAGAGGGAACAGAGGGCACATATATAACATACTAATCAGTGGAAATGGGAACCAGGTGTGTGTAATCAGACAAGACAGTCCGGGGTTGATGTTAATGAATCCCGTTCAGTGAAGCCTAGAAAGCCGGTGACGTAGACCTCCAGAACTGGTGAACAGAATGAGCAGCAGTACCAGGGGGGATCCGTGACATACATAAACTATAGGACTACGTCTCAAATGGCACCCTATTCCCTATAAAGTGCACTACCTCTGACCAGGGCCCAGGGCACTATTTAGGGAATAGGGGGCCATTTGGGACACTATATAGTGAGTAGGGGGCCATTTGGGACACTATACAGGGCTTAGGGGGCCATTTGAGACACTATATTGGGCATAGGGGGCCATTTGGACACTATATAGGGCATAGGGGGCCATTTGGACACTATATTGGGCATAGGGGGCCATTTGAGACACTATATGGTTGTTTGATTTCCTCTGATTCATATTCTCTTTCGCAACATTCATTGTACAATCTTATATTTTTTCCCACTTCAAGCCCTTTATTATTATGCATACGCTGTCATTTTTCGGTGGAATTAGATTGATGGAGATGGTTGGTGGGAGCTGTGGGATTGGAATGATGGAGATGGTGATTGGTGGGGAGCTGTGGGATTGGAATGATGGTGATTGGTGGGAGCTGTGGGATTGGAATGATGGTGATGGTGATTGGTGGGGAGCTGTGGGATTGGAATGATGGAGATGGTGATTGGTGGGGAGCTGTGGGATTGGAATGATGGTGATTGGTGGGAGCTGTGGGATTGGAATGATGGTGATTGGTGGGAGCTGTGGGATTGGAATGATGGAGATGGTGATTGGTGGGGAGCTGTGGGATTGGAATGATGGAGATGGTGATTGGTGAGGAGCTGTGAGATTGGAATGATGGTGATTGGTGGGAGCTGTGGGATTGGAATGATGGAGATGGTGATTGTTGGGGAGCTGTGGGATTGGAATGATGGAGATGGTGATTGGTGAGGAGCTGTGGGATTGGAATGATGGAGATGGTGATTGTTGGGGAGCTGTGGGATTGGAATGATGGAGATGGTGATTGGTGAGGAGCTGTGAGATTGGAATCTTTGAACCCCATTTCTGAAATGTCTACGTCTGTTTACACTGCAGTGTCTCCCTGACATCATTGGTATGTCTTGGAAGCAATTCCCCCCCGCCCCCCCTAAATATGAATAATTCAGCACATATTAATCCAAAGGTCATCTTCTATTAATTAGTAGCCCTGCTGTTGACTAAACAGCCTCAAGGTACCTGATGGCCAGTTTAATTACAATTTGAAATGAGTGTACTGTTTGACAATCTCTATATGTTCACCCAGTGCTCTCCCAGCCCGCATTACACCTTGAGAAATAAGTAGGCTTATAATGAGAACCATTTTAGCTTGTTGGCAGATCATTTTTTGGCCCTGGTCAACAGTAGTGCTCTGTACAGCGAATAGGGTGCAATTTGGGATGCAGTGTTCTACAGTGTACACTACAGGCTTGTAAATGACACCAACCGATGTATAATATTGCTGCTAACAAGCAGGTATTTGAACATCTGTGGATTGGTCATCTGTTGTAATGCTGTAATGCCAGTATGCTATGATTCTGTACATGTATTGTACATGTGCCTTTCCTGTCCACAATGTATACCATCATGTAATACATGCTACTATGACAACAACGCAGGAACATTCCCTTTAAATATCAATCAGTGTTACACTGAACTTCTGCTATACACATTGAGTAGAGCACGTTTACTAATAAACGTAGTTCCCTCCCCTAAGCACATGGTGGAGTTATAACGGAAATATATCTCTCCTCTGGTCCCTTTGTATTGATATCACAGTACTAAAGTAAAAGAGCATTGAGCCAAAGTGTCTAAAGGTACTGTGTTTGGCCCAGGGGTATTTAACTGTAGTAATGCTGCTGCTCCAGGCACTGTGTTTGGCCCAGGGGTCTTTAACTGTAGTAATGCTGCTGCTCCAGGCACTGTGTTTGGCCCAGGGGTATTTAACTGTAGTAATGCTGCTGCTCCAGGCACTGTGTTTGGCCCAGGTGTATTTAACAGTAGTAATGCTGCAGCTCCAGGTACTGTGTTTGGCCCAGGTGTATTTAATTGTAGTACTGCTGCAGCTCCAGGTACTGTCTTTGGCCCAGGGGTAATTAACTGTAGTAATGCTGCAGCTCCAGGTACTGTGTTTGGCACAGGTGTATTTAACTGTAGTTCTGCTGCAGCTCCAGGTAATGTGTTTGGCCCAGGGGTATTTAACTGTAGTTCTGCTGCACCTCCAGGTAATGTGTTTGGCCCAGGGGTATTTAACTGTAGTTCTGCTGCACCTCCAGGTAATGTGTTTGGCCCAGGGGTATTTAACTGTAGTTCTGCTGCAGCTCCAGGTACTGTGTTTGGCCCAGGGGTATTTAACTGTAGTAATGCTGCAGCTCCAGGTAATGTGTTTGGCCCAGGTGTATTTAACTGTAGTTCTGCTGCAGCTCCAGGTACTGTGTTTGGCCCAGGGGTATTTAACTGTAGTACTGCTGCAGCTCCAGGTTCTGTGTTTGGCCCAGGGTATTTAACTGTAGTACTGCTGCAGCTCCAGGTAATGTGTTTGGCCCAGGGGTATTTAACTGTAGTACTGCTGCAGCTCCAGGTAATGTGTTTGGCCCAGGTGTATTTAACTGTAGTACTGCTGCAGAGGAGCCCCTGAAGCAAAGTGAGTCTATGGCAAATCAAAGCTGTCACACACATTACCCCTGCATAATCAATGAAAGCAATGCAGAGTTGGTTAGCTTCACACACAGTAACAAAACAAGGTTGGTTAGCTTCATACACAGTAACAAAACTTGGTTGGTTAGCTTCACACACAGTAACAAAAGAGGGTTGGTTAGCTTCACACACAGTAACAAAACAGGTTTGGTTAGCTTCATACACAGTAACAAAACTGAGTTGGTTAGCTTCATACACAGTAACAAAACAGGGTTGGTTAGCTTCATATACAGCAACAAAACAGGGTTGTTTAGCTTCATACACAGCAACAAAACAGGGTTGGTTAGCTTAATACACAGTTACAAAACAGGGTTGGTTAGCTCTGTAGGCAGTCCAGATGAGAACACAGTAACAAAACAGGTTTGGTTAGTTCTGTAGGCAGTCCAGATGAGAACACAGTAACAAAACAGGATTGGTTAGCTCTGTAGGCAGTCCAGATGAGAACACAGTAACAAAACAGGTTTGGTTAGTTCTGTAGGCAGTCCAGATGAGAACACAGTAACAAAACAGGATTGGTTAGTTCTGTAGAGAACACTGTAACAAAACAGGATTGGTTAGTTCTGTAGGCAGTCCAGATGAGAACACAGTAACAAAACAGGTTTGGTTAGCTTCATACACTGTAACAAATGGTACACAGTAACAAAACAGGGTTGGTTAGCTCTGTAGGCAGTCCAGGTGAGAACACAGTAACAAAACAGGGTTGGTTAGCTTCATACACAGTAACAAAACAGGGTTGGTTAGCTCTGTAGGCAGTCTAGGTGGGAAGTCATGTCTAGTCATTCTGAGATGATGCCCTCCCAGATGTAGCCTGGATCCCAGACCTGTATATGTTATCATTCCACTCCTTGCCACTCTTTAGCAAGACATACAGGTCTGAATTCCAAGCTACCCAGAGGAAGGGCTAACCAAAACCTAGACCAAGGATGTGTTTCATATCTCTGGTCTGTACTGTAATGTCCTGTACTGTCTTGTATTGCATGTGTTGCTGTGATTCTGTGTATAGAGAAATACTGCCAGGTACACGTCTTGTCGATTTTTATACACTTCTTGTCGATTTATGAATACGTTATGATTTCTGAAGATATGTAGCTATTTATCTGCTCATTTGTACTTTGCATTGTTGTATACATTCGAATCACATGGCAATTTTTTTTTACTATTGAATGGAAAGACCCTACTGTAATGGTGATGGGTTGATTAAAGAAGGCGTGTGAACTTGTAACAGCTTAAAGATATTGTAGTTGGGTGTTAGAGGTTCATGTTATCTCTACATGCGGTAGATTTGTCTCCTTACAGAAGGAAGAAACTCAAGCGTAGTCCGAACTTACTTTTGACGACTCAATATTTAATGTTTCAGGTAAAATTCCATGACAAGAAAAAATCTTTTCACCATGTATGGAAGGTCATTTTTGATGGGATATTTTACAAAGGCATGACAACACAGAGTTGATCGATACTATACTGCTGGCAAGCGTTTAAGCTTTCTCTCCAAGCGACCTCCAACCTACACCCACCAATGACTAATTTACAAGCATATATATTATATATAGCAGGTATATCATATATAGTTTTTATACAAGATACATGTGTGTACATACAATATTCTGGCAAGGTGCATGCCAGTATACATACATGCACAAAAAAAATACACACACACACACACACACACACACACACACACACACACACACACACACACACACACACACACGCTGCACACACACACACACTCGCTGCACACACACACGTGCTGCACCCACACACGCTGCACACACACACTCACCAATATATGCACGTGTACCCATTTACCTTACAACAGAGATTGTCATCTCATCACTTTACATTTACATTTTGATTCGCTTTTTTCATGACTGAATTCAGGTGACTAAGCCTTTACTCAACAATATATAAACATATATAAACCAGTCTTGTTGGTTGCCACCTTGTCAATTCTTTTCAAAGGTACTGTTATGTACAATATATATATATATTTTTTTTTAAATCACAAAATTGATGTGATATTAATTTTGTGTGTACATGCCTCATATTCATAACACGTCTGAAAGTGAACATTTTGTGTTTTGTTAGTCACATATTGTTAGTTGGTCAGAAGGGATATATGGTTAGAGCAACACAATTGGTTGATGACGGCCAAATGACAACACAAATTCACCCGATACATGTTCAATCAACATAGTAGCGTAGCAAAGCTAGTGATTAAAAGGGTGTAAAAAAATGGCCGCCACATTCAGATGATCATGATGATGGAAGATGACATCACAATGAACTTACGTTATAAAATGAAACCTTTTATTGTTGATGTTGGAAAAAAAACATTCTATAGATGAAATAAAAGATTTTGTCAAACTGAAGGATAACATTGTTTCTACAGCTATGTGTTATGGGAGTTTCATAACACTGCATTTCACATACAGTACACAATGCATACTCACTATCTTCCTTTTCTGGTTCATACGTGAAACCTTTGGCACAAAGAGAAACTGCACTAAAGCGTTCACCCCCCTCCTAAAAGACACATTTACATTTATACCGCATTCCTATTTTATTTATATTTTTTACATTTTTTTTTACAAAAACAGAAATCTCTAACTCTTTGTCAGGGATGAACAAACAAATGGGGAATTCCAAATAACAAAATAATGACACCTGTTATTTAAATATTGAATTGATATCATATCTATTGTTCTACATTCGTGCAATTCTCTAAATAGTTTTTAATGAAATTCTATAACAATGAGTGCCACTTGAGAATATTGTTATCTGGTGTCATTCCCACTGTAGGCCTATATCAGATATCTGTTTGACAGTCCCTCTGTAGGCCTATATCAGATATCTGTTTGACAGTCCCTCTGTAGGTCTATATCAGATATCTGTTTGACAGTCCCACTGTAGGCCTATATCAGATATCTGTTTGACATTCCCTCTGTAGGTCTATATCAGATATCTGTTTGACAGTCCCTCTGTAGGCCTATATCCGATAGCTGTTTGACATTCCCACTGTAGGTCTATATCAGATATCTGTTTGACAGTCCCACTGTAGGTCTATATCAGATATCTGTTTGACAGTCCCTCTGTAGGCCTATATCCGATATCTGTTTGACATTCCCTCTGTAGGCCTATATCAGATATCTGTTTGACAGTCCCACTGTAGGTCTATATCAGATATCTGTTTGACAGTCCCTCTGTAGGTCTATATCAGATATCTGTTTGACAGTCCCTCTGTAGGCCTATATCAGATATCTGTTTGACATTCCCTCTGTAGGCCTATATCCGATAGCTGTTTGACATTCCCACTTTAGGCCGATATGGAGCCTTAGGTGTTGTTGATGGTAATTAATTTAACTTTCAGGTATCAAGCATTCCCTATGTCTGTCTGTCTTGTGTGATTTATATTGACATAAGAGCATTGTATCCAACTGTGTTCCTCTGAATGAGCATGATCTACGTATATCATATGTACACTGAACAAAAATATAATTAGGCCCTAATCTATGGATTTCACATGACTGAGAATGCAGATATGCATCATAAAAAAAGATAAGGACGTGGATCAGAAAACCAGTCAGTATCTGGTGACCACCATTTGCCTCATGCAACGCGACACATCTCCTTTGCTTAGAATTGATCAGGCTGTTGTTTGTGGCCTGTATAATGTTATCCCACTCCTCTTCAGTGGCTGTGTGAATTTGATGGATATTGGTGGGAACTAGAACACGCTGTCATACACGTCGATCCAGAGCATCCCTAACGTGCTCAATGTGGTGACATGTCTGGTGAATATGCAGGCCACGGAAGAAGTGGGACATTTTCAGCTTCCATGAATTGTGTACTGATCGCTGCGACATGTTGCCGTGCATTATCATGCTGAAACATGAGGTGATGGCAGCAGATGAATGGCATGACAATGGGCCTCAGGATCTCATCACGATATCTCTGTGCATTCAAATTGCCATCGATAAAATGTAATTATGTGCGTTGTCCATAGCTTATGCCTTCCCATACCATAACCCCACCGCCTCCATGGGGCACGCAACATTGACATCAACATTGACATCGCCCACACGACGCCATAAACACTGTCCTGCATCTGCCCGGTACAGTTGAAACCGGGATTCATCCGCAAAGAGCACATTTCTCCAATGTGTCAGTGGCCATCAAAAGTGAGCATTTTCCCACTGAAGTCGGTTACGCCGCCGAACTGCAGTCAGGTCATGACCCCGGTGATGACGACGAGCACAAAGATGAGCATCCCTGAGACGGTTTCTGACAGTTTGGGCAACAATTCTTCGGTTCTGCAAAACCCCACGGTTTCATCAGCTGACCTGGTGGCTGGTCTCAGACGATCCCGCAGGTAAAGAAGCCGGATGTGGAGGTCCTGGGCTGCCGTGGTTACACGTGGTCTGTGTGATTGTGAGGCCAGTTGGATGTATTGCCAGAATTTCTTATGGTAGAGATATTAACATAAAATTATCTAAAAGCAATATTTTACGGTAGAGAAATTAACATAAAATTCTCTGGTGGATATTTCTGCAGTCAGCATGCTAATTGCACACTCCCTTAAAACTTGAGACATCTGTGGCATTGTGTTGTGTGACAAAACTGCACATTTTAGAGTGGCCTTTTATTGTCCCCAGCACAAGGTGCACCTGTGTAATGATAATGCAGTTTAATCAGCTTCTTGATATGCCACACCTGTCAGGTGGATGGATTATGTTGGCAAAGGAGAAATGCTCACTAACAGGGATGTCTTTTATTTCAGCTCATGAAACATGGGACCAACACTTCACATGTTGCGTTCATTTTTTTGTTCAGTATATATACTGTAAGTATATTGTGGGATTTTTTTGTGTTTTAGTTAAGTATCAATATCATTGCTCTATACGCAGTTAGAATGTAATTGAATCACACCTCACACATTGCAAAGAGACAGGTCTGCGTTCACTGTCGCTGTCTGAAGGAAGCAAGTGCTTTGTATTTTATTTGTCAGCTTACTCTGTCCCTTCTGTATTTGATGAAAGACAAATGTATTGAAAATGTAACTGCAGCGAGTAACTGTTTCAGGATAACATAGAAATAAAAACTATTCTGCAAAAAGGAATTGATATTCAGTTCATGGTTGGAACTTAGTTGGGCCGTGGGTTAACCATGTTCAATGAGTAAGATTTATTCAATTCATGAATCAAAATTCAACGATTTTCCTTAATCGACTCGGGGTTAAATGAAATTGACCCTGACCTTGACCCTTCTACATGAAACTCTTATGACACGTGCAAATTCACCACCGGCAGCTTCGCTAATGCATTTCTACACTGATGGCTACATGACCCAAAGTGTCATCTGAAAGCAAGCAGTCTCGACCAAGCAGGGAGAAAGGTACATGTCCTGTTACTGTCTAACCCTCCAGGGAGAATGGTACCCTAAACATGTCCTGTTACCGTCTAACCCTCCAGGGAGAATGGTACCCTAAACATGCCCTGTTACCGTCTAACCCTCCAGGGAGAAGGGTACCCTAAACATGTCCTGTTACCGTCTAACCCTCCAGGGAGAATGGTACCCTAAACATGTCCTGTTACCGTCTAACCCTCCAGGGAGAATGGTACCCTAAACATGTCCTGTTACCGTCTAACCCTCCAGAGAGAATGGTACCCTAAACATGTCCTGTTACCGTCTAACCCTCCAGGGAGAATGGTACCCTAAACATGTCCTGTTACCGTCTAACCCTCCAGAGAGAATGGTACCCTAAACATGCTTTGTTACCGTCTAACCCTCCAGGGAGAATGGTACCCTAAACATGCCCTGTTACCGTCTAACCCTCCAGGGAGAATGGTACCCTAAACATGTCCTGTTACCGTCTAACCCTCCAGGGAGAATGGTACCCTAAACATGCCCTGTTACCGTCTAACCCTCCAGGGAGAATGATACCCTAAACATGTCCTGTTACCGTCTAACCCTCCAGGGAGAATGGTACCCTAAACATGTCCTGTTACCGTCTAACCCTCCAGGGAGAATGGTACCCTAAACATGTCCTGTTACCGTCTAACCCTCCAGGGAGAATGGTACCCTAAACATGTCCTGTTACCGTCTAACCCTCCAGGGAGAATGGTACCCTAAACATGTCCTGTTACCGTCTAACCCTCCAGGGAGAATGGTACCCTAAACATGTCCTGTTACCGTCTAACCCTCCAGGGAGAATGGTACCCTAAACATGTCCTGTTACCGTCTAACCCTCCAGGGAGAATGGTACCCTAAACATGTCCTGTTACCGTCTAACCCTCCAGGGAGAATGGTACCCTAAACATGTCCTGTTACCGTCTAACCCTCCAGGGAGAATGGTACCCTAAACATGCCCTGATACCGTCTAACCCTCCAGGGAGAATGGTACCCTAAACATGTCCTGTTACCGTCTAACCCTCCAGGGAGAATGGTACCCTAAACATGTCCTGTTACCGTCTAACCCTCCAGGGAGAATGGTACCCTAAACATGTCCTGTTACCGTCTAAACCTCCAGGGAGAATGGTACCCTAAACATGTCCTGTTACCGTCTAACCCTCCAGGGAGAATGGTACCCTAAACGTGCCCTGTTTCTTTCACAAGCCGCTAGAGGACACAGTTGTAAACCATTTAAAATGTATTAACTGATGATCGTTATGCATTGTTAGCCGAATCTATGACAGTCAACTGTTATCCAGAATGAACATCCTTGAAACTATGGACATATGGTTAAATCAAAGACATAGTGGACAAACCATAGGAGAAAGCATTAAAGAAAAGTTGTATGTCAATATGTGAATATGGAAAATGTAACCTCAATGTTAGGCTGCCTGAATATGGATGTAGAGACTCTTATTATAGGTGTTACTATCCTGATGAGATAGGGGTACAAATTAAAGCAAATAAAAAGCTATTTGCTGCCAGACTGTATACAGTACCAGTCAAAAGTTTGGACACACCTACTCATTCAAGGGTTTTTCTTTATTTTTACAATTTTCTATATTGTAGAATAATAACATCAAAACTATGAAACAACACATGTAATCATGTAGTAACCAAAAAAGTGTTTAACGAATGAAAATATTTTTTATATTATTCAAAGTAGCCACCCTTTGACTTAATGATAGCTTTGCACACTCTTGGGATTCTCTCAACCAGCTTCATGAGGTAGTCACCTGGAATTTATTTAAATTAACCAGTGTGCCTTGTTAAAAGTTAATTTGTGGAATTTCTTTCCTTCTTAATGCATTTGAGCCAACCAGTTGTGTTGTGACAACGTAGGAGTGGTATACAGAAGATAGCCCTATTCGGTAAAAGACCAAGTCCCTATTATGGCTAGAAAAGCTCAAATAAGCGAAGAGAAATGACAGTCCATCATTACTTTAAAACATGAATGTCAGTCAATCCGGAACATTTCAAGAACATGCTGCATAACATAAATTCATTAGAGTTAACTGTACCTCAGAAATTGCAGCCCAAATAAATGTTTCACAGAGTTCACGTAGCAGATACATCTCAACATCAACTGTTCAGAGGAGACTGAGTGAATCAGGCCTTCATGTTTACAATTGCTGCATAGAAACCACTACTAAAGGACACCAATAAGAAGAAAAGTCTTGCTTGGGCCAAGAGACACGAGCAATGGACATTTAGACGGGTGGAAATCTGCTCTTTGGTCTGATGAGTCCAAATTTGAGATTTTTGGTTCCAACTGCCGTATCTTTGTGAGACGCAAACATGTGTGGTTCCCACCGTGAAGCATGGTGGAGGAGGTGTGATGGTTTGGGGGTGCTTTGCTGGTGACACTGTCTGTGATATATTTAAAATTCAAGGCACACTTAACCAGCATGGCTACCACAGCATTCTGTAGCGATGCGCCATCCCATCTGGTTTGCTCTTAGTGGAACTGTCAAAACACACCTCCAGGCTGTGTAAGGGCTATTTGACCAAGAAGGAGAGTGATGGTGCTGCATCAGATTACCTGGTCTTCACAATCACCCAACCTCAACCCAATTGAGATGGTTTGGGATGATTTGGACTGCAGAGTGAAGGAAAAGCAGCCAACAAGTGCTCAGTGTATGTGGGAACTCCTTCAAGACTGTTGGAAAAGCATTCCTCATGAAGCTGGTTGATAGAATGCCAAGAGTATGCAAAGCTGTCATCAAGGCATAGGGTGGTTTTGATTTGATTTGTTTAACCCCTTTTCTGGTTACTACATGATTCCCTATGTGTTATTTCATAGTTTTGAAGTCCTCACTATTATTATACAGTGTAGAAAATAGTCAAAATAAAGAAAAACCGCTTGAATGAGTAGGTGTGTCCAAACGTTTGACTGGTACCACCTTTTTCATTACCCGACTAGTAGGAAATACATTATGTTTCAGTGAGACTAGACAACTATTTCAGAGCTGTCAACCACCGCTATTACTTACTGTGGAGATGACGTAATTAGACTATTGGGAGATATTCTTAATTGGCTCCCTAGCACTCATTACGATGCGTACAGTACATGTTATATTTTATGAAAGGAAGATAACGAAGTGAAAGTATGGTGGAAAAGCAAAGGCTATATCTCCTTGCATGGAACCTCTGTCTGGGCTGTTCAAGGCTTCTTCTAATGAGATAATGTAGAAAATGAGTATGTTCTTATTACAGGAGAAAGATCATGTTGAAAATGCGAAGGTTCTTAATACAAGGGGAAAGATAATGTAGAACATGAGTAGGTTCTTATTATAGGGGAAATATAAGGTTGAAAATGAGTAGGGTCTTATTACAGGGGAAAGATCATGTAGAAAATGAATAGGTTCTTATTACAGGGGAAGGATAATGAAGAACATGAGTAGGTTTGCAATAGAGTGGAGGGAAAGGTGGTGAAAGGCATTGCAACATGCCATACAAGAAACATTTGAGGAGGAACACAGTGTTAGGAATATAATGGGGGAAGAGCCTGTACTGTATATTTATATAAAGTGTTAGCACGACACAGAGTGAAACATTTTTGTCCATTGAGGCTTAGGTATGTGTCTGCAGACCCCTGAACAAGATGAGATTCTTTGAACATATTCAGGCAAGAAAAAAAGTAACTTGGATCATCAGTTGGAGCTGGAGCTGAATGTCTTGCTGGATACACTAAGCAGTATTTCACCAGAGATTGGACAAAATACACCATTCCACCTTGGGTTCACAAATAACATTTAGCCAGATTCTGCTTGTTCAACAAGATATACTGTGTGTTTTTTGAGTTTTGTTTATCGGTAAGTAAAATGGTGTTTGGGAAGGTTCCACTAAGCTGGTTCCAATATGTATAGTATTCATTCATCTGTTTGATCAGTGATCAGAAAAATCTCTACCAAACTGAAAGCTATGACCATATATATATACTGCTCAAAAAAATAAAGGGAACACTTAAACAACACATCCTAGATCTGAATGAAAGAAATAATCTTATTAAATACTTTTTTCTTTACACAGTTGAATGTGCTGACAACAAAATCACACAAAAATAATCAATGGAAATCCAATTTATCAACCCATGGAGGTCTGGATTTGGAGTCACACTCAAAATTAAAGTGGAAAACCACACTACAGGCTGATCCAACTTTGATGTAATGTCCTTAAAACAAGTCAAAATGAGGCTCAGTAGTGTGTGTGGCCTCCACGTGCCTGTATGACCTCCCTACAACGCCTGGGCATGCTCCTGATGAGGTGGCGGATGGTCTCTTGGAGGGATCTCCTCCCAGACCTGGACTAAAGCATCCGCCAACTCCTGGACAGTCTGTGGTGCAACGTGGCGTTGGTGGATGGAGCGAGACATGATGTCCCAGATGTGCTCAATTGGATTCAGGTCTGGGGAACGGGCGGCCAGTCCATAGCATCAATGCCTTCCTCTTGCAGGAACTGCTGACACACTCCAGCCACATGAGGTCTAGCATTGTCTTGCATTAGGAGGAACCCAGGGCCAACCGCACCAGCATATGGTCTCACAAGGGGTCTGAGGGTGTCATCTCGGTACGTAATGGCAGTCAGGCTACCTCTTGCGAGCACATGGAGGGCTGTGCGGCCCCCCAAAGTAATACCACCCCACACCATGACTGACCCACTGCCAAACCGGTCATGCTGGAGGATGTTGCAGGCAGCAGAACGTTCTCCACGGCATCTCCAGACTCTGTCACGTCTGTCACGTGCTCAGTGTGAACCTGCTTTCATCTGTGAAGAGCACAGGGCGCCAGTATTGAAATTGCCAATCTTGGTGTTCTCTGGCAAATGCCAAACGTCCTGCACGGTGTTGGGCTGTAAGCACAACCCCCACCTGTGGACGTCGGGCCCTCATACCACCCTCATGGAGTCTGTTTCTGACCGTTTGAGCAGACACATGCACATTTGTGGCCTGCTGGAGGTCATTTTGCAGGGCTCTGGCAGTGCTTCTCCTGCTCCTCCTTGCACAAAGGCGGAGGTAGCGGTCCTGCTGCTGGGTTGTTGCCCTCCTACGGCCTCCTCCACGTCTCCTGATGTACTGGCCTGTCTCCTGGTAGCGCCTCCATGCTCTGGACACTACGCTGACAGACACAGCAAACCTTCTTGCCACAGCTCGCATTGATGTGCCATCCTGGATGAGCTGCACTGCCTGAGCCACTTGTGTGGGTTGTAGACTCAGTCTCATGCTACCACTAGAGTGAAAGCACCGCCAGCATTCAAAAGTGACCAAAACATCAGCCAGGAAGCATAGGAATTGAGAAGTGGTCTGTGGTCCCCACCTGCAGAACCACTCCTTTATTGGGGGTGTCTTGCTAATTGCCTAGAATTTCCACCTGTTGTCTATTCCATTTGCACAACAGCATGTGAAATGTATTGTCAATCAGTGTTGCTTCCTAAGTGGACAGTTTGATTTCACAGAAGTGTGATTGACTTGGAGTTACATTGTGTTGTTTAAGTGTTCCCTTTATTTTTTGAGCAGTGTATATATATATATATATATATATATATATATATATATATATATATATATATATATATATATATATATAATCTACTTTGGTATAGGACTACCATTTTTATATACTGTACATGAATTAAATTGGACAAATATTTAGCTAGTCTTTTCTTCAAAGAAGTTTGTCATTTCATACACATTTCAATTTCTTTTGCACAATATCATTCTATGAGTACAGCCATTGTCAGATCCTCCTCTTTACAACATTGCAGAGACTGAGTAACAACATTGTGGAGACTGAGTAACAACATTGTGGAGAATGAGTAACAACATTGTGGAGAATGAGTAACAACATTGTGGAATATGAGTAACAACATTGTGGAATATGAGTAACAACATTGTGCAGACTGAGTAACAACATTGTGGAGACTGAGTAACAACATTGTGGAGAATGAGTAACAACATTGTGGAATATGAGTAACAACATTGCAGAGACTGAGTAACAACATTGTGGAGACTGAGTAACAACATTGTGGAGACTGAGTAACAACATTGTGGAGACTGAGTAACAAAATTGTGGAGACTGAGTAACAGTTTTGTCATCATCCCTTCCTCCACATTTCATGTTCAGACACATACTATCAAGATACATTTGATAAATTGGTTGGTGTTACTCTGTCCCCTTACAGCCCCTTACAGCTGATGTTAAATATACATCAAGATACTTTAGACAAACTGGTTGGTGTTACTCTGTCCCCTTACAGCCCCTTACAGCTGATGTTAAATATACATCAAGATACAATAGACAAACTGGTTGGTGTTACTCTGTCCCCTTACAGCCCCTTACAGCTGATGTTAAATATACATCAAGATACATTAGACAAACTGGTTGGTGTTACTCTGTCCCCTTACAGCTTCTTACAGTTGATGTTAAATATACATCAAGATACATTAGACAAACTGGTTGTTGTTACTCTGTCCCCTTACAGCCCCTTACAGCTGATGTTAAATATACATCAAGATACATTAGCCAAACTGGTTGGTGTTACTCTGTCCCCTTACAGCTTATTACAGTTGATGTTAAATATACATCAAAATACATTAGACAAACTGGTTGGTGTTACTTTGGCCCCTTACAGCCCCTTACAGCTGATGCTCATGTAAGAAGTCAGACGATCCCTCGGTGGCTGGGGTCTGCTGGTCCGACAAAGGCGAGGAAAAGCTGGCCAGAGGGATGACCTTGACGGGGTCAGACACCTTACTCTTGCTACTGCAGTGTCTTTCCAGAGTGTTGTAGAACTGCGGCCGGTTTATCCCTTTAGCCAGATCGTCTTTGGGCGCAGGCCTTCCCAGGGTATGGCACTGACGCCCATCCGCCTTGGCTCCCCTGGCCCATGAGTAACTCTGCTGCTGCTGGAAACCAAAGGAGGGCAGGGTAGGCAGGGTACCCGTGTTGGACGGAGACTGGAACTGGGGCACCAGGACGGGGGGCATCCAGCAGCTGTCGGAGTGGCCCAGGATCAGACATTCCTGGGTGCAAGTCTCCGAGGCTTCCGCCAGGGCCTTGGCCAGGTTCACCTCCACCATGGCTGCAGCACAAGGACATTAAAGGAAAGAGAAGAAAATAAGAAAAAGATAAGAAAATAATAAGCTCAGTTAAATCATTTCAGCACACCATTTACTGTTAGTAAAAGGATTGAGACAAGTATATTGTAGTGCTGGGACTTTTTTTTAGTTAGAGTGGGGTCAAGAAAAACAAACAACTGCTAAGTTAGTAGAATAAAGTTGTATATTGATATGAAGGTGACCTGTAAATGTTAACCTGTTAGATGTTTAACTGAAGGTGACCTGTAAATGTTAACCTGTTAGATGTTTAACTGAAGGTGACCTGTAAATGTTAACCTGTTAGATTTTTAACTGAAGGTGACCTGTAAATGTTAACCTGTTAGATGTTTAACTGAAGGTGACTTGTAAATGTTAACCTGTTAAATGTTTAACTGAAGGTGACTTGTAAATGTTAACCTGTTAGATGTTTAACTGAAGGTGACTTGTAAATGATAATCTGTTAGATGTTTAATTGAAGGTGACCTGTAAATGTGAACCTGTTAGATGTTTATCTGAAGGTGATGAAAGGCAGTAATACTCATTTGAATCATCTCATAAAGAGAAAACAGCAGCAGAACATGTCATTCCCCTTGGTATTCCCTCGGTTCCCTGTGTTTACCTACAATAGACAATGAATTCCCAGTAGATTAATTAAATAAGAACTGTCTCTGTTGTTGGTTTCTGAGATTGGCTTTACTGTACTAAATATTTTATGAACATCCTAAACATTTTTTTTTTAAATCATTGTCACCATGGCACACTTTGCATCCTCTGATCTACTCAACATTACATCAATCTGGTCAATTATGATAACTAAGACATGTAAACATCACAAAATCACACGAATCAACACTTCTTAGGATTCTCGTTAGCATGTTTTATGTGCAATGTACAATGAATATAGTTATGAGCTATAGACTGTATTTGCATTTGGGGAGGGATAAAGCAGGGAGAGAGAAAGCAGGGAGAGAGAAAGCAGGGAGAGAGAATGCAAGGAGGGAGAAAGCAGGGAGGGAAAAAGCAGGGAGTGAGAAAGCAGGGAGGGAGAAAGCAGGGAGGGAGAAAGCAGGGAGGGAGAAAGCAGGGAGGGAAAAAGCAGGGAGGGAGAAAGCAGGGAGGGAGAAAGCAGGGAGGGAAAAAGCAGGGAGGGAGAATGCAGGGAGGGAGAAAGCAGGGAGGGAGATAGCAGGGAGGGAGATAGCAGGGAGGGAGAAAGCTGGGATGGAGAAAGCAAGACACTCCAACTAAATTATCTCATTATGCTCAAGCTAACATCACATGTGAAATGAGTCCAGGAAGAGAAAGAGGCCTCACCATTGAACCCCAGCAATAAAACCTGTCAACTCCTGTAATTAGAATGTAAAACAGTATGCACCACAGCAAACAGGAGCCCACAGTGTTATAGTTCTGACACACAAAGAGGACAAGAGGAGAGGTCCTTGTTATGACATCACATCAAGTCCTCCAGGCCTTTGCTTCAAGCTGTCACATTGAAATAATTTAGCATATTTGCATAAGTAAAAATGCTATCAATAATTAAATGGTCCTTAGTCCTTAGTCTGTGTCTATGGCTGTGAGATCCTGACATTACAAGTTGAGCATGCTCTGTTAAATTAAATTCCCTAGCCACCTCAAATTTTAAACAATGACTTTCACAACAGCAATGTTATTTTATTAAAGAGTCTAAGCCCTGTCTAAGCCAGAGGACGGGGTTCTACTAAGCTATATGGATTTTTTTTTTTTTAAGAATGTCATACCAAGGATAATTTTGCTATTGGACGCTACAGAGAGAAGTTGGCAGGTCGGCTGTCCCAACTTCAGACGAGTCCCAAGACGTTGTGGGGATTGTAGAGCAAAACAGAGAACACCACTGTGTTTGTGAGAGTCTAATCTTTCCTTGAAGGGGTCGTAATAGTTCGTAGGTCAAATCGGACGCGACAGACAATTTTGGGAGATTACCAATTTTCATGATGTCTCATGGTCTGACAAACACGCTCTAACGTAGATGCGGAAGTGTTACAAAGGCGGATATGGTGGATTGAGACGCATCCAATGCAAAAAAAACCACATATCTCTAGCTTAAACTGACCATTTTTTTTGTTATTTTTGTTAACTTTAAAAAATATATATTTTGCTAATTAGACTTTCACGGAGTTGTGGACATCGTTCTTAGAGGGTTCATGTTCCATTAAAACTACAATACAACATGTATTAATTCAAACTACAAAATCTAACTTTTTGGGGGGTGATTACTGATATCCAACCAAAACTACCCCCCCCCCCAAAAAAAAAAAATTGTTTTCAATACTTAATTGCATTCATGAGGAGCTACAGTGCATTCAGAAAGTATTCAGACCCCTTGACTTTTTCCACTTTTTGTTACATAGGCTAATCCTGAAATGGAATACATTGCTTTTTTCCCCTCATCAATCTACACAATGCCCCATAATGACATCACAATACCCCATAATGATATCACAATGCCCCATAATGATAGGCTTTTTAGAAACTGAAATATCACATTTACATAAGTATTCAGACCCTTTACTCAGTACTTTGTTGAAGCGCCTTTGGCAGCAATTACAGCCTTGAGTCTTCTTGGGTATGACACTTCAAGCTTGGCACAAGTGTATTTGGGGAGTTTCTCCCATTCTTCTCTGCAGATCCTCTCAAGCTCTGTCAGGTTGAATGGGGAGTGTAGCTGCACAGCTTTTTTCAGGTCTTCCCAGAGATGTTCAATCAGGTTCAAGTCCGGGCTCTGGCTGGGCCACTCTAGGACATTCACAGACTTGTCCCGAAGAGTCTTGGTGGTTCCAAACTTCTTCCAGTTAAGAATGTTGGAGGCCAACGTGTTCTTGGGGACCTTCAATGCCAGAGAAATGTTTTGGTACCCTTCCCAGATCTGTGTCTCGACCCCAAAAAAATCTCGGACCTTGTATAGACATGTGTGTCCCTTTCCAAATCGTTGAAACATCTCAAGGATGATCAATGGAAACAGGATGCACCTGAGCTCAATTTTGAGTGTCATAGCAAAAGGTCTGAATACTTATGGAAATATGGTATCATGTTGTTTTTTATATACATTTTCTAAAATTTCTAAAAACCTGTTTTGACTTTGTCATTATGGGGTATTGTGTGTCATTATGGGGTATTGTGTGTCATTATGGGGTATTGTGTGTCATTATGGGGTATTGTGTGTCATTATGGGGTATTGTGTGTCATTATGGGGTATTGTATTTCTTTTTTCCATTTTAGAATAAGGCTGTAACGTAAAAAGGCACTGTATGTACTAATGTATTGAATATAACAACTTATCCCTGCTTATAATGACCAAGAACTGGTGAAAAATGTGTAGATTCTTACAAATTTCCAGGAGATACATGCTGTCCCCCTGGGGAATGGAGACCCCTGGGGGCATTCAGTCCCCCTGGGGAATGGAGTCCCCCTGGGGGCATGCAACCCCCTGGGGCATGGAGTCCCCGATGGGCATGGTGGCCCCTTGGGAATGGAGTCCCCCTTGGGCATGGAGGCCCCCTGGGAATGGTGGCCCCCTTGGGAATGGAGTCCCCCTTGGGCATGGTGGCCCCTTGGGGCATGGAGTCCCCCTTGGGCATGGAGTCCCCCTTGGGCATGGAGTCCCCTTGGGCATGGTGGCCCCTTTGGCATGGAGTCCCCCTGGGGAATTGAGTCAGATCTGGAAATTTGGGCTCTATTCAATCCATTTCGTGGAAGTTCAGCGTTTAAAGCGTGATTGAAATTTAAAGGTAATTTTCCTGCATTAGCTGAGACTGCATTCGCTGTAAACGTTGTACATGTCGGCTCAATAGGAAAGTACCTTCACATTTCTATCGTTCCATACAGTACGCAACGGCTGCAGCGATACAGATTGAATGGAGCAATAAACCTCTCAATAATGGCCTGCTCAGCCTCCCAGCCTCTGAGTCTGAGTGAATACATCTCCTGAGCAGTAAATGTGTCAGCTTTCAGAGGGTCACTAACTTCATTTAGGGGGGGGGGATGATGCAGCTCACTGAGCAAGCACAATGAGTCCTTACTATTCCCTGAGTTAATCATTTGATAGCATCCTTTTCTCTGTTGTATTTGTCTTTTCCAAGGTACATTTGTATTTTTTTGAGGGGAAAATAACATAAAAGTATTACTCAAGACATGCAAACATGCGCACACGCACACACACACACACACACACACACACACACACACACACACACACACACACACACACACACACACACACACACACACACACACACACACACACACACACACACACACACACACACACACACACACACACACACACTAACACGACAAAGCCTAGATACACGTGCAAGGAACACTAGTGCATCCCCTCAAAACATAAGTGATCAGTTCAAAGGCAGATGAACTTGTCTGTCATGACATAATACGAGGGAAAGGTATTTGGTGCGACAGTGCTTTCCCTGGGTGAAGTCACAGTGAGAGCTGTCATTGCTGCTGTGTCAATAGCCAGAGGAGTGCTGCTATGTCTGTATGTGATATTTCACATTAAACAGCTCAAAGGGGATGTAGTCTGTATTAGTTTCTACTCCACGGGGGACCAGGGCTACGTCCCAAACGGCACCCTATTACCTTCACAGTGCACTACTTTTAATTGGGGGTCGAAAGTAGTGCACTATGTAAGGAATAGGGTGTCATTTGGGGACTTGACTGACGTTGATAACAGCTCAGACTACTTTCGTCAGCCTAGAGGGGAACTGGTACCTCTAAAATCTGATGCTGCTTCTTCAGCCTAGAGGGAAACTGGTACCTCTAAAATCTGATGCTGCTTCTTCAGCCTAGAGGGAAACTGGTACCTCTAACGTCTGATGCTGCTTCGTCAGCCTAGAGGGAAACTGGTACCTCTAACGTCTGATGCTGCTTCTTCAGCCTAGAGGGAAACTGGTACCTCTAACGTCTGATGCTGCTTCTTCAGCCTAGAGGGAAACTGGTACCTCTAAAATCTGATGCTGCTTCTTCTGCCTAGAGGGAAACTGGTACCTCTAACGTCTGATGCTGCTTCGTCAGCCTAGAGGGAAACTGGTACCTCTAACGTCTGATGCTGCTTCGTCAGCCTAGAGGGAAACTGGTACCTCTAAAATCTGATGCTGCTTCTTCAGCCTAGAGGGAAACTGGTACCTCTAACGTCTGATGCTGCTTCTTCAGCCTAGAGGGAAACTGGTACCTCTAACGTCTGATGCTGCTTCTTCAGCCTAGAGGGAAACTGGTACCTCTAACGTCTGATGCTGCTTCGTCAGCCTAGAGGGAAACTGGTACCTCTAATGTCTGATGCTGTTTAACTGCCTTTTGTATTGAGGGAAATAACAGTACCCCTTGTGGAGCTTTGAAAACGAATTACACATTGGGCTGATAGATACCGTACGTGGATCAAAAAATATTATCTGTGATGGTTTCTCTTCTCTCTTAAAGGAAAGTTATTTTGAATAGAAATGTGTGGGCAGCCGGTAACATGCTGTTTAGATCTGGTGTTTGAAAATACTGGTTATGTGTTTATCATACTGCAGGCATGCAACTGTGCATTTTCCAACAGTGTGCTGTTTTAATGTCATAGCCTATGTCTTCAATCCAGCACTATACCTTTGTTATCATCTATCACTGCGGACTTTAAAGGCAAACCATGATAACTTACTGTACAACATCAGTCTAAATGACTCCTCCTGAAAATATGACAAAATTCACCCTAAGGACTGAGATCATGTCACGCCCTGACCTGAGAGAGACGTTTTTCTCTGTTTAGTTAGGTCAGGGTGTGATATGGAGTGGGCATTCTATGTAGTTTATTTCTATATTTTGGCCAGGTATGGTTTCCAATCAGAGGCAGCTGTCTATCCTTGTCTCTGATTGGGAGCCATACTTAGGCAGCCTTTTCCCACCTGGGTTTTTGTGGGTAGTTATTTTCTGTTTTGTTATTCTGTGACCTGACGGAACTGTTTGGCTGTTTTCGGGTTTGTTTCTTTGTTATAGTGTTTTCATTGTCTAAATAAATATAATGAACACTCGCCACGCTGCGCTTTGGTCCCCTCCTTTCGACAGCCGTAACAGATCATAACACAATACATCACTCTTCCTGGACCTGCAGTGTGTGTGGCATAGTTCTTGACCACCAGCAGATATAAAGGTCTTAAGCAAGATGATTCCACTGCTTTTGCCAACGTCAATATAGTATTGCTACCGCATCACATCCACTAGCCAATCGAAACGCTTACATACTACATCCCTTCGCTTTGACCTTCCCTTCCCTATAGCAACCTCTGTGGCTGATTTACCTCAGCCACGTGATTTTCAGAATCCTACAAATGTAGGAACTTAATTTGATCACTCTTTTGTTGCTGGGAATTTTACTGCACAGTAAACTTGTTGTGTATTCAAGGTTGACTTGCCCTAACAAAACATGTATTTAACCCCTAC
Organism: Salmo trutta; assembly: GCF_901001165.1. Lineage (NCBI taxonomy): Eukaryota > Metazoa > Chordata > Actinopteri > Salmoniformes > Salmonidae > Salmo > Salmo trutta. Next base: position 37,825,600 of record NC_042969.1, on the reverse strand, counting down.
AAAAAAATGACATTCATTAAAATTAAAATAATAATTCACATTTTCTCTTGCTGCAGCATTATTTTCATGCAAACTCTCTCAAATTAAGATCATACATCTGTACATAACCAAATCTTACTCGACTGAATCTTATTCAACCGAATCTTACTTTACCCACCTACAGTACCAAAGAAGTGAGTGTTAATTTGGCATAAAACCTCTGCATGGAAAATTGCATTGGTCTTCAGGCCTTATTCAACAAAGATACTTATGAGTCTGATAATCATTAACCTATCCCAAGCGAATACAAGGATGTTTACCACCATACCTGGTTAAATCTGGAACAGGTTCACAATTAAGACATGCACATCAAGTATTATTCAACTCATTATGTGAGCATGTACAAACCCATTAATGCTAATTACATGGATAATTGCATATCGTCCAGGACATGTGATTCCTCAAACACCATTAGGTAAGAGGGTGGACTACCATATCATCCAGGACATGTGATTCCTCAAACACCATAACCTTTCCTACCAGGACACAGAGGTATTGTTACCAGTAAGCATCAGGGCCGATTTATGACTTAAAATCCAAATCAAATCAAATGTATTTACAAAGCCCCTTTTACATCAGCAGATGTCACAAAGTGCTTATACAGAAACCCAGCCTAAAACACCAAACAGTAAGCAATGTAAATGTAGAAGCATGGAACCTAGGAAAAACTCCCTAAAAAGGCCAGAACCTAGGAAGAAACTTAGAGAGGAACCAGTATCTGAGGGGTGGCCAGTCCACTTCTGGCTGTACCGGGTGGAGATTATAAGAGTTCATGGCCATTAAGGCCAGATCATTTTTCAAGATGTTGAAACGTTCATAGATGACCAGCAGGGTCAAATAATGATCACAGTGGTTGTAGAGGGTGCAGCAGGTCAGCACCTCAGGAGTAAATGTCAGTTGGCTTTTCGTAGCCGAGCATTCTGAGGTCGAGACAGCAGGTGCAGCAGAGAGGGAGAAAGAGAGAGGGTCAACAGGTCAGGGTTCCATAGCCGCAGGCAGAACAGCAGAAACTAGATCAGCAGCATGACCGGGTGGACTGGGGACGGGGATAGCCAGGAGATATCAGGCCAGGTAGTCCTGAGGCATTGTCCTAGGGCTCAGGTCCTCCGGGAGAGAGAGAGAGATGGGAGAATTAGAGGGAGCATACCTAAGTTCACACAGGGCACCAGATAAGACAGGAGAATTATACCAGATAGGACAGACTGACCTTCGCCCCCCCGGCACATAGACTATTGCAGCATAGATACTGGAGGCTGAGATGGGGTGGGGTGGGGGGACACTGTGGCCCTGTCTGACGATACCCCCGAACAGTGCCAACCAGGCAAGATGTAACCCCACCAACTCTGCCAAAGCATAGCCTAAAGCACCACTAAAGGGATATCAACAGACCACCAACTTACTACCTTGAGACAAGGCACGAAAAAGCTCCTCCACCGCATGAGCCAGAGGGAGCGCAAAACCGGACAGGAAGATCAAATCAGTGACTCAACCCACTCATGTCGAGTATAGTGAAAAAAGCCTGGCACGACATGACGCACCCCTCCTAGGGATGGAATGGAAGACCACTAGCAAGCTAGTGACTCAGCCCCTGTAATACGGTCAGAGGCAGAGAATCCCAGTGGAGAGAGGGGAGCTGGCCAGGCAGAGACAGCAAGGGTGCTTCATCACTCCAGTGCCTTGCCGTTCACCTTCACACCCCTGGGCCAAACTACACTCAATCATAGGACCCACTGAAGAGATGAGTCTTCAGTAAAGACTTAAAGGTCGAGGCTGAATCTGTGTCTCTCAAATGGGTAGGCAGACCGTGCCATAATAATGGAGGTCTAGGAGAAAGCCCTGCCTTCAGCTGTTTGCTTAAAAATTCTAGGGACAATAAGGAGGCCTGCGTCTTGTGACGTAGCGTACGTGAAGGTATGTACGGCAGGTCCAAATCGGAAAGATAGGTAGGAGTAAGTCCATGTAATACTTTGTCGGTTAGCATTAAAACCTTGAAATCAGCTCTAGTTAACAGGATGCCAGCACTGGAGTAATATGATCACATTTTTTGGTTCTAGTCAAGATTCTAGCAGCCGTGTTTAGAACTAACTGAAGTTTATTTAGTGCTTTATCCAGGTAGCTGGAGAGTAGAGCATTGCAGTAGTCTAACCTAGAAGTGACAAAAGCATGAATGAGCTTTTCTGCATAATGTTTGGACAAACATTTTCAGATTTTTGCAATGTTACGATGATGGAAAAAAAAGTTGCCCTTTAAAAATTACTGATATGTTCTTTAAAAGAGAGATTAGGGTTCAGAGTAACGCCAAGGTCCTTCACAGTTTTATTTGAGACGACTGTAGAAACCATCTGCATAAGAGACATTTTTGCTCAATCTCTCTCTCTGTGTGTGTGTGTGTGTGTGTGTGTGTGTGTGTGTGTGTGTGTGTGTGTGTGTGTGTGTGTGTGTTAGAGAAAAAGAGAGAGTGAGATAGAGAGAGAGAGAGAATGTAGTTTGTAATTACCAAGACTTTATCACCTTCCATTGCCTCAACACCCACTCCAACTGTACATCAGGATAGGCAAATGGATGGCCATTAATAATAATGGGACTGTTTAACCCCATAGGCGCTAGACAACAGGGACAAATGACGTTTTTCACTACAGACCTAGTCACAAGCATCATTCTGTGTAAGAAGACCATGTTTCATTTGACACCGAATCAGAGAAAAAAGAGCCACATATTACAAGCTTCGTGGATGTCTTTCATTTCCCCAGCGCTCTATCAACATTCATATTTCAGCCCAAGACCCATCTCATGAGTGATTGAAAGTTTCATATGATTTCATGATGTACAGTACCAGTCTATGGTTTGGACACGCCTACTTATTCAAGGGTTTTTCTTTATTTAAAAAAATAATAATTTAACATTGTAAAAGTATAGTGAAGACATCAAAACTATGAAATAACACATATGGAATCATGTAGTAACAAAACATTTTTTTTTTCATCTTCAAAGTAGCCACACTTTGCCTTGATGACAGCTTTGCACACTGTTGGCATTCTCTCAACCAATTTCATGAGGTAGTCACCTGGAATGCATTTCAATTAACAGGTGTGCCTTGTTATAAGTTCATTTGTGGAATTTCTTTCCTTCTTAATGCATTTGAGCCAATCAGTTGTGTTGTGAAAAGGTAGGGGTGGTATATACAGAAGATAGCCCTATTCGGTAAAAGACCAAGTCCATATTATGGCAAGAACAGCTCAAATAAGCAAAGAGAAATGACAGTCCATCATTACATTAAGACATGAAGGTCAGTCAACATTTCAAGAACTTCTAAAGTTTCTTCAAGTGCAAAAACCATCAAGTGCTACGATGAAACTGGCTCTCATGAGGACAGCCACAGGAAAGGAAGACCCAGAGTTACCTCTTCTGCAGAGGATAAGTTAATTAGAAGTACCAGCCTCAGAAATTGCAGTCCAAATAAACATCTCAACATCAACTGTTCAAAGGAAACTGAGTGAATCAGGCCTTGGTCGAATTGCTGCAAAGAAACCACTACTAAAGGACACCAATAATAAGAAGATACTTTTTTGGGCCAAGAAACACGAGCAATGGACATGTGAAAATCTGTTCTTTGGTCTGATGAGTCCAAATTTGAGATTTTTGGTTCCAACCGCCATGTCTTTGTGAGACACAGTGTAGGTGAACAGATTATCTCTGCATGTGTGGTTCCCCCAAGCATGGAGGAGGAGGAGCTATGAGGCTTGTGCGTTGCTGGTGACACTGTGATTTATTGAGAATTCAAGGCACACTTAACCAGCATGGCTACCACAGCATTCTGTAGCGATACACCATCCCATCTGGTTTGCGCTTAGTGGGACTATCATTTGTTTTTCAACAGGACAATGACCCAACACACCTCCAGGCTGTGTAAGGGCTATTTGACCAAGAAGGAGAGTGATGGAGTGCTGCATCAGATGACCTGGCCTCCACAATCACCCAACCTCAACCCAATTGAGATGGTTTGGGATGAGTTGGACTGCAGAGTGAAGGAAAAGCAGCCAACAAGTGATCAGCATACGTGGGAACTCCTTCAAGACCGTTGGAAAAGCATTCCAGGTGAAGCTGGTTGATAGAATGCCAAGAGTGTGTGACGATGTCATCAAGGCAAAGGGTGGCTACTTTGAAGAATCTAAAATATATTTTGATTTGTTTAACACTTCTTTGGTTACTATATGATTCCATATGTGTTATTTCATAGTTGTGATGTCTTCACTATTATTGAAAAATATAGAGAATATAAAAAATTAAGAAAAGTAGGTGTGTCCAAACTTTTGAATGGTACTGTATTTATGGAATTACAAACTTAAAAGACAGACAGGCGTATCCCATGTTTCCCATGGCATGAAAACATGCAGGGTAATCACTGAAATGCCATGGTAAAAACAGTCATAGCAGCCGCCTGTATGGAAACCATTATATCATATCCCATTCAACGGTGTATATCTAGCCAACCAGTTCCCAGAGTCATCAGAGTTGGTTACTATGGAGATTAAATTACCCCAGTTATTTGCAGCCAACCCAATTTTATTTAGTGTTTCTTAATTTTTTATAAGAAGATAAGGAAGGGTCTAATCTCGGGGGAAGGCAATAAAGGGTGACAAGCGCTGTCATTGTCACCAGCGACAAGGGCATGAGCAGTGGGCGAGAGAGAGTAAATATGACATTTTGAGGCAATGAAAAGCCCTGTATGAATTGGAACGATGCAGGGCTTGGCTGATGTATCAGGGAGGTCGACATGACTGTGTAGGAGGTTTGGCTGATGTGTCAGGGAGGTCAACATGACCGTGTAGGTGGTTTGCCTCTCATTATAATCCAGCAGGTCAGATTGGACATGATGATTGTCAAAGCCTCTGACTGCAACCCCAATGAAATTCTGATTAAATACATAGCTATTCAGTTAAATCCATAGCCATTATAGTGTATGTTACAGTCAAGAAGTATAGTAGTACATGAAGTTGAGAAATTATGGTAAAATATCTAAAATAATGTTATGAATGGTGTTTATGCCACTTTAAATAATGTCACTTTAATAATGTTTACATATCTTGCATTACTCAAATCACATGTATATACTGTATTTTAAACCATCTACTGCACCTTGCCTATGCCACTCGACCATCGCCCATCCATATACTTATATGTACATATTCTCATTCACCCCTTTAGATTTGTGTGTATTAGGTAGTTGTTGGGGAATTGTTAGATTACTTGTTAGATATTACTGCACTGTCGGAACTAGAAGCACAAGCATTTCTACTTTTCAACAGCAGTACAGTGTCCCTGGTAACCAATGGGGTTCCTTTAAAAAGACATCTGAGATAAGGAGGAAAATGTAATTCATATCTACTCCAGGCTAATTTTCATTTGATGCATTCACCAAGGTTCATCGTCACACAATGGCCAGTCCCTGAGCTGAGTAATTATTTATCAGCACTTCAGGGACCCATACTATTCCACTCCTGCAATCCATCTACCCTAGTCCATCTCCATCTCTCCCACTCTCCTGTTCTCTCGTATTTGACCCATTTGTAACTGAGAGTAATTGCAGGAAGAAACAACATCTAATGATTACTTTATCTGGGAGTCGAGAACAAAAAAGTCACAGACAGGTACATTCAACAAAGGACAAGGTCTGTTGTTTTTTTTGGGGGGGGGGTTACACACAATTTCAGACAACAAAAGAATATTATTGACTGAGATTAGAAAACCCAAAACAAATAACAAAGGAACAAAAGAAAGGACAAAGTGCACAAAGAAAGAAAGAATCACCCTGGACACCTCGTGTCAAACACTCGTTTCACTCTTTTTGTTAGTGTTGATTAAATACACCTTGCTGGATTGAAGAGACATATTTGTTTTTTTTGTTGTTGACATAAACACCTCCAGGGGCCAATGTATAGACTTAATTGAATGTACATTCAGTAGTCTATCATCCAGCCATGCTGTTCCACTATCCTCTCCTTGTACGTTCTCAGTCCGACCACATTAATATTTGCTAAAAGTCATACCTACTACTCTGCTTTGTAGCTGGGATTTCTATCAACAACAAAAGAATTACCAATAATCCTGACCAGCAAACATTTGTGGAAAAGGCATACTACTCTGCAGCTATTCTTTCTTTTTAAAGTCTGACGGTATAATAAAAGGTGAACTACTCTGCAGCTGTTTTTTCTTTCTAAATTCTGACAGCATAATAAAATGAGTACTACTGTATAACTCTGATTTCTATCAGTACAAGCAGAAGCAACAGTAATGGTGGCAAGCTGTTATTCTTCAATCTGTTGTTGCCCCTTGTCATTGTTGTTTGCTCTGTGTTGTCATGGTGATGGTACTGATTGCATCTCCTTCATTATGTGAGATGGCCTTGAGGATGGACGGACGGTGATCTGGGGGTGTCATCGTCAACACAATCAGTGTAGCCCAAAACACACATCCTGTATCCTAAACGGCACCCGATTCACTTATATAGTCGTCTATTTTATTATACCAGGGCCCATAGGGATTTAGTCAAAAGTAGTGAGCTATGTAGGGAATAAGGTACCGTTTAGGATTCAGACACGGGCTGAATGGACCAGCAAACACCAGAACAATCAGCAATCAGCCCTGATCATTATAATGACAGAGGGTGCTACTCTGAAGGACAAGTAGTAGTCCACCTCAGCCGCACGTTTTGATTTTGGCCAAGAACAGCGATTATATTGTTGTGTATAGCTAGATGTCTACACCGTCTACAGAGAACTAACAAGTAAATGCATATTTACCTGGGGGAGCGAGACCTGTTCTTCCCTTAAAATTCATTGCAGCTAACTAACTGTCTGAAATGTCCATATATCTTAGATTTAGGCGACTGAAGATTTATATAAAATGGAGAAATTGTAAACTTTTATAGAAAGTAGATGAAATAGTTTGATGGAGTGAGATTGAACCTATAGATCTGTTCTGGGAAGAGGAATGCATGGGAAATGCCGTGGCTTATGCTGAAATACATAGTGGGCCTATAGATCAATGTGTCCACCTGAATGAACAGTAGTTGTTGAACCATAGTACCTATAGTATACTCTGGTAAGGTTATTGTACGGTCAGTCTATGATTCAAATAAAAAAGAGGCCTTCACAAAGGACAGCAAACTAGCTACAAGCCGTGTGTTAGACTGGTTACATTCTATACATGTAACAAGCATTTATCACACTGACCCATTGCCCCCAATTATTATGGAAAACAAAAATCAAATGAGCATTGAAGTGCTTCTATGCTCTCTGAGCAATCGGTACCTTCAATGAATTTCCATGGAGTAGAGACGGGTGCAAATAAACAATGCGCCAGAGCTTATGCAATATATCTTGCAGTCATTAATGATTAGTTCCTGTTTCCCTTAGCCATACATTATTGTTATTGGCTCAGCGTTCAGGCAGATAGTAAGTGGATACAATGGAATCAACAGAGTCCATCTTTCAACTGTTAACTGGCAGGCAGGAAGCAAGATGCCAAACGCTGGTGTCATCATCTCTGTACATAAGTGATCTAAGACACTGTATAATCTTTAATACCACATCGCCACGGAGGGGATGGTAAAAGATAAGCAACGGTCTACTACTGGGTTATTCCCCTGTGTCCTGAAGTAAATTCATCTAACTGTAACGAGACTTTCAATTTACCCTGACTTACATTCTCAAACCAGAAACAATGACATACAGTAAAATGGCAATGACATGCAGCCAAAATATTGGCAAGCAATTCAGGGTTGCTTAAATGTATAATCTAAAAGGTGTGGCCATTCACACATACCTCTCAAATGCATAGCTGAGTAGAACAATCCTGTACTTTGTACACCCCTCAAACACGTAGCTGAGTAGAACAATCCTGTACTTTGTACACCCCTCAAACACATAGCTGAGTAGAACAATCCTGTACTGTGTATGAGACGGCAGGCTATCACAGTGGTAGTATATGATCAGCACCGTATACTTAGAAAAAAGGCTTCCAAAAGGGTTATTTGGCTGTTCCCACAGGAGAACAGTTTTTGGTTCCAGGTAGAACCCCTTTTTGGTTTCAGGTAGAACCCCTTTTTTGGTTTCAGGTGTAACCAAAAAGGGTTCTGCAAATGGTTCTCTAATGGGAACAGCTGAACAACCCTTTACAGTTCTAGATAGCACCCTTTGTTTCTAAGAGTGTAGCTACATTATGTGTAGTACCATGGTTAATATCAGGGGTAGACTACTTCAGATTCACTTTAAAGGTTTTCCTTTTTGAAGCGGTACAGCATCTCCTTAGGGGGAAGAAATTCGTTTCACTAAAACCTCCCTTGAATGATGAATTCTGTACGGTTCATACTCAGTGATCTGTCCACTGTTTGTCTGTCCAGGGGTTGTCCTGTTCATACTCAGTGATCGGTCCACTGTTTGTCTGTCCAGGGGTTGTCCTGTTCATACTCAGTGATCGGTCTACTGTTTGTCTGTCCAGGGGTTGTCCTGTTCATACTCAGTGATCGGTCCACTGTTTGTCTGTCCAGGGGTTGTCCTGTTCATACTCAGTGATCGGTCCACTGTATCTGTCCCAGGGGTTGTCCTGTTCATACTCAGTGATCGGTCCACTGTATCTGTCCCAGGGGTTGTCCTGTTCATACTCAGTGATCGGTCCACTGTTTGTCTGTCCCATGGGTTGTCCTGTTCATACTCAGTGATCGGTCCACTGTATCTGTCCAGGGGTTGTCCTGTTCATACTCAGTGATCGGTCCACTGTTTGTCTGTCCCATGGGTTGTCCTGTTCATACTCAGTGATCGGTCCACTGTTTGTCTGTCCCAGGGGTTGTCCTGTTCATACTCAGTGATCGGTCCACTGTATCTGTCCCAGGGGTTGTCCTGTTCATACTCAGTGATCGGTCCACTGTATCTGTCCCAGGGTTTGTCCTGAAAAGGTTAAAGCTTTCAGAGAAAGATTTCACTGCTAAGCATGGATCATTTATCTTTATCAGTGTGTTGGAACAGGAAACCATAAAGTGGTATCACCGAAAAACATAAACACACACTAAACCAGAGGTATGTGTCTAGTTTTTGATGTTGACTTCGCTGTCATTTCTACAGCCGTGCATAGTACCATTGTGGTTAACGTTAACGGCAAAAGGCTTTTCCAGCTGACAGTAACTCCCTTTTAAAAAAATCACAGAGGTAGGTATACGTTATGTTGGAGGTTTGCATTAATGTTTCTGTCGGTAAGTTCTTGTTTTGGCGCTTTGAGTGCAATCTCCTTGTCAACACACTGTCATTGGAGGATCCACAACAACATAGAACGAAAAGATAGCAGAAACATGAGGTGATTTCTCTAGAGTAAGATGTCAGACTCCTCCTGCTATCCCTTCCTTTCTGCTGGAGTTCATTTCACCTCAACGTAAAAAAAAGTCTCCCAATTCGGGCTCGCATTAAGCAGGTACACTAACATCAACTCTAAATATATTGGGAATAGATGTCTGCCTACATTTACACAACAGAGAAAATATGCATAATCTAAAGCAATATAATTTCCATTGAGAGGAAATACCCAACAAGAATTACCTAACAAGAACCTTCCCTAACCTCAACACTTCTATTGATCTGTTTTCTTTAGGCTCCCGAGTTGAGCAGTGGTTTAAGGCACTGCATCTTAGTCTTAGGGGTGTCACTACAGACACCCTGGTTCAAATCCAGGCTGTAACGCAATTGGCCCAGTGTCATCTGGGTTTGGCTTCCACAACCATTGGCTGTCATTGTAAATAAGTGTGTTCTTAACTGACTTGCCTAGCTAAATAAAGGTTACATGAAAATAAAAAATCCAACACTTCTATTGATCTGTCTTCCTCCCTTAACCTCAACACTTCTGTTGAGTTTTGTGTTGTGTTTGGTGAACTCAGAGAATCCGTGGCTCATCCTGTGCTGTATGACATCACTGGCATCGGACTCTGTGTTCTGGCCTGCAGTCTACTTCTATCACTGTGCGACTCACTTCATAAAGACCCCAACGTTCTATTCACTGAGGGAAGTCAGACACCACTTCATAAAGACACCAACAGCATCTCTATGATGCAGGCTGCATTTATTGTAGCTGGGGATTTTAACAAGGTTAATCTGAAAACAAGGCTCCCTAAATGTTATCAGCATATTGAATGCGCGACCTGGGCTGGTAAAACCCTGGATCATTGTTACTCTAACTTCCGCGATGCATACAAAGCCCTCCTTTCGGAAAATCTGACCACGACTCCATTTTGTTGCCCCCAGCCTATAGACAGAAACTAAAACAGGAATCGCCCGTGCTCAGGTCTGTTGAACGCTGGTCCGACCAATCGGATTCCACGCTTCAAGATTGCTTCGATCACGTGGACTGGGATATGTTCCACATAGCGTTGGACAATAACATTGATGAATACGCTGATTCGGTGAGCGAGTCTTTTAGCAAGTGCATTGGTGATATTGTAACCACAGCGACTATTAAAACCTTCCCCAACCATTAACCGTGGATTGATGGCAGCATTCGCGCAAAACTGAAAGCGCGAACCACTGCTTTTAATCAGGGCAAGGCAACCGGAAACATGACGGAATACAAACAGTGCAGCTATTCTCTCCGCAAGGCAATCAAACAAGCTAAGCGTCAGTATAGAGACAAAGTAGAGTCACAATTCAATGGCTCAGACACGAGAGGTATGGGGCAGGGTCAACAATCAATCATGGACTACAAAAAGAAAACCAGCCCTGTCACGGACCACGATGTTTTGCTCCCAGACAAACTAAACAACTTCTTTGCTCGCTTTGAGGACAACACAGTGCCACCAACACGGCCCGCTACCAAAACCTGCAGGCTCTCCTTCACTGCAGCCAACGTGAGTAAAACATTTAAACGTGTTAACCCTCGCAAGGCTGCCGGCCCAGGCCACATCCCCAGCCACGTCCTCAGAGCGTCCTCAGAGCATGTGTGTTTACGGACATATTCAATCAATCCTTATCCCAGTCTGCTGTTCCCACATGCTTCAAGAGGGCCACCATTGTTCCTGTTCCTAAGAAAGCTAAGGTAACTGAGCTAAATGACTATCGCCCCGTAGCACTTACTTCCGTCATCATGAAGTGCTTTGAGAGACTAGTCAAGGACCATATCACCTCCTCCCAACCTGACACCCTAGACCCACTCCAATAGGTCCACAGACGACGCAATCGCAATCACACTGCACACTGCCCTAACCCATCTGGACAAGAGGAATACCTATGTAAGAATGCTGTTCATCGACTACAGCTCAGCATTTAACGCCATAGAACCCTGCAAACTCGTCATTAAGCTCGAGATCCTGGGTCTCGACCCTGCCCTGTGCAACTGGGTCCTGGACTTCCTGACGGACCGCCCCCAGGTGGTGAGGGTAGGAAACAACATCTCCACCCCACTGATCCTCAACACTGGGGCCCCACAAGGGTGCGTTCTCAGCCCTCTCCTGTACTCCCTGTTCACCCATGACTGCGTGGCCATGCACGCCTCCAACTCAATCATCAAGTTTACATACGACACTACAGTGGTAGGCTTGATTAGCAACAACAACGAGACAGCCTACAGGGAGGAGGTGAGGGCCCTCGGAGTGTGGTGTCAGGAAAATAACCTCACACTCAATGTCAACAAAACAAAGGAGATGATCGTGGACTTCAGGAAACAGCAGAGGGAGCAGCCCCCTATCCACATCGACGGGACAGTAGTGGAGAAGGTGGAAAGTTGTAAGTTCCTTGGCGTACACATCATGGACAAACTGAAATGGTCCACCCACACAGACAGCGTGGTGAAGGAGGCTGAAGAAATTTGGCTTGTCACCAAAAACACTCAAAGTTTTACAGAAGCACAATCGAGAGCATCCTGTCAGGCTGTATCACCGCCTGGTACGGCAACTGCTCCGCCCTCAACCGTAAGGCTCTCCAGAGGGTAGTTAGGTCTGCACAACACATCACCGGGGGCAAACTACCTGCCCTCCAGGACACCTACACCACCCAATGTCACAGGAAGGCCAAAAAGATCATCAAGGACAACAACCACCCGAGCCACTGCCTGTTCACCCTGCTATCATCCAGAAGGCGAGGTCAGTACAGGTGCTTCAAAGCTGGGACCGAGAGACTGAGAAACAGGTTCTATCTCAAGGTCATCAGACTGTTATACAGCCATCACTAACATTGAGTGGCTGCTGCCAACATACTGACTCAAATCTCTAGCCACTTTAATAATAAAAAATTGGATGTAATAAATGTATCACTAGCCACTTTAAACAATGCCACTTTATATAATGTTTACATGCCCTACATTACTCATCTCATATGTATATACTGTACTCTATACCATCTACTGCATTTTGCCTATGCCGTTCGGCCATCGCTCATTCATATATTTATATGTGCATATACTTATTCATTCCTTTACACTTGTGTGTATAAGGTAGTTGTTGTGAAATTGTTTGATTACTTGTTAGATATTACTGCATGGTCGGAACTAGAAGCACAAGCATTTAACTACACTCACATTAAAATCTGCTAACAATGTGTATGTGACAAATAAAATTGGATTTGATTTGATTTGATTCACTGAGGGAAGACAGACACTACTTCATAAAGACACCAACAACTTCTCTATGATAACGTCATATTCACTGAGGGAAGACAGACACCTCCTACTGATACATATGCCCAATTACTATTATTACTATTATTATTATTATTACTATTATTATTATTACAATAATTATTATTTTATTTTTTATTATTACTATTATTAGTATTATTATTATTACTAGTATTACTATTATCGCTATTATTATTATCAATATTATTATTATTATTATCACTATTATTATTACCAGTATTATTATTATTATCACTATTATTATTACCAGTATTATTATTATTATTATTAATAATAATAGTAGTACTATTATTACAATTATTACTAGTATTATTATTACTGTTATTAATAATAATATTATTGCTAGTTTTATTATTGTTACTAGTGTTATTATTGTTACTAGTATTATTATTATCACTACTATTATTCACAGTATTGTTATTAGTATTATTACTAGTAATATTATATCACGATTCTTATTACCAGTATTGTTATTATTAGCATTGATATTATTATTACTATTATCATTATTAATATTATTATTTATTTTAATTTTTATTATTATTATTATTATTATTGTTATTACTATTATTAATATTTGTATTATTATTGTTACTATTATGACTATTATTATTATTGTTATTATTATTATTATTAATATTATTATTACTATTATGACTATTATTATTTTTACTATTATGACTATTATTATTGTTATTATTATTATTATTAATATTATTATTACTATTATGACTATTATTATTATTATTACTATTATTTTGACTATTAATACTATTATTACTATTATTATTATTGATATTATTATCACTATTAATATTACCTGTATAACTATTATTATTGTTAGTAGTATAATTATTAGTATAATTACTAGAGAGAGCTGTCTGAACACTAGGTACAGTATGCATCCCAATGCAACCTATTCCCTTTGTAGCGCATCACTTTTGACAAGGCCACACAGCACATGGGAAATAGGTTGCCCTTTGGGATACCATCTTTATTTTGCCTCATCCTGGAATTTCACATAACTCTCATCCTGGACCTTCTTCACATCACTCTCATCCTGGACCTTCTTCCCATCACTCTCATCCTGGACCTTCTTCACACCACTCTCATCCTGGACCTTCCCATCACTCTCATTCTGGACCTTCTTCCCTTCACTCTCATCCTGGACCTTCTTCCCATCACTCTCATCCTGGACCTTCTTCACACCACTCTCATCCTGGACCTTCCCATCACTCTCATTCTGGACCTTCTTCCCTTCACTCTCATCCTGGACCTTCTTCCCATCACTCTCATCCTGGACCTTCTTCCCACCACTCTCATCCTGGACCTTCTTCCCATCACTCTCATCCTGGACCTTCTTCCCATCACTCTCATCCTGGACCTTCCTCCCATCACTCTCATCCTGGACCTTCTTCCCCTCACTCTCATCCTGGACCTTCTTCCCATCACTCTCATCCTGGACCTTCCTCCCATCACTCTCATCCTGGACCTTCTTCCCATCACTCTCATCCTGGACCTTATTCCCATCACTCTCATCCTGGACCTTCCTCCCATCACTCTCATCCTGGACCTTCTTCACATCACTCTCATCCTGGACCTTCTTCCCATCACTCTCATCCTGGACCTTCTTCACATCACTCTCATCCTGGACCTTGATCCCATCACTCTCATCCTGGATCTTCTTCACATCACTCTCATCCTGGACCTTCCTCCCATCACTCTCATCCTGGACCTTCTTCCCTTCACTCTCATCCTGGACCTTCCTCCCATCACTCTCATCCTGGACCTTCTTCACATCACTCTCATCCTGGACCTTCCTCCCATCACTTGGGCATAACACATGAACGCTCCTATTAGAGCCATGTCCATCACATCCAGTTACAGGTGTCATTTAGGAATGAGTTGAAACTCAACTTGAACCCAACTCTGCACTGAATAGGAATGAATTGAAACTCAATTTGAACTCAACTCTGCGTGAATAGGAATGAATTGAAACTCAATTTGAACCCAACTCTGCATTGAATAGGAATGAATCGAAACTGAATTTGAACCCAAGTCTGCGCTGAATAGGAATGAATTGAAACTCAATTTGAACCCAACTCTGCATTGAATAGGAATGAATTGAAACACAATTTGAACTCAACTCTGCATTGAATTGGAATGAATTGAAACACAATTTGAACCCAATCTACTGTTTAAGTCAGTTCAGTTCACCTGCTCTCATCAACCCCTTCATCAAGACTAGAGTGCATCGAGGTGTATTTCTTCCAGTAATATCCTTAATGTGGTTATTGAAAGGGACCAAATGACTACCCTTCACAGAATAGAGACACCCAATAGTGCACCCTATTCCCTACATAGTACACTACTTTTAACCAGAGCCCTACGGGAATAGGGTGCCATTTGGGACAAAACCACAGACTGGAAATCAAAGCTTTCCCCTAGCTAGCTAGAAGGCCTGAATTAAAACTTTATCACCAGCATGTTGTTAATCACTCTGACCAGCGTTGGTGGTAATAATGATGACATGATGGCATGTGTGTCACAAATACTATAAGCATGTTCTTCTGAAGGGAGGTGGAACAGCGGGAGGACTTTCCAAGTTCTCTCACGTCACCCCGCTCCTCCGCACACTCCACTGGCTTCCAGTTGAAGCTCGCATCTGCTACAAGACCATGGTGCTTGCCTACGGAGCTGTGAGGGGAACGGCACCTCCGTACCTTCAGGCTCTGATCAGTCCCTACACCCAAACAAGGGCACTGCGTTCATCCACCTCTGGCCTGCTTGCCTCCCTACCTCTGCGGAAGCACAGTTCCCGCTCAGCCCAGTCAAAACTGTTCGCTGCTCTGGCATCCCAATGGTGGAACAAGCTCCCTCACAACGCCAGGACAGCGGAGTCAATCACCACCTTCCGGAGACACATGAAACCCCACCTCTTTAAGGAATACCTGGGATAGGATAAAGTAATCCTTCTAACCTCCCCCCCTACCCTCCCCCCCCCAAAAAATATATAGATGTACTATTGTAAAGTGGTTGTTCCACTGGATATCATAAGGTGAATGCACCAATTTGTAAGTCGCTCTGGATAAGAGCGTCTGCTAAATGACGTAAATGTAAATGTAAAATGTAAATTGTATGGTGGCCCCAAGGGCCCTTTTTAAATCTACTTTGCACTTTGGGTTCACCATAGGCTTGAAGTGAGAAACATACCTTTAATATCACTCATTGGGTATGTACAATAGTCATGTGTAATGTTCAGGCATAGAAAAATAGATGAAACCCATCTATCCTTTGTGTGCGTCGCAAAATAGCAATCTGTTCCTTACATAGTACACCACTATGGACCTGGTCACATAGTACACCACTATGGACCTGGTCACATAGTACACCACTATGGACTTGGTCACATAGTATACCACTAAGGGTCCTGGTCACATAATACACCACTATGGGCCCTGGTCACATAGTACACCACTATGGGCCCTGGTCACATAGTACACCACTATGGGCCCTGGTCACATAGTACACCACTATGGGCCCTGGTCACATAGTACACCACTATGGGCCCTGGTCACATAGTACACCACTATGGACCTGGTCACATAGTACACCACTATGGACCTGGTCACATAGTACACCACTATGGGCCCTGGTCACATAGTACACCACTATAGGCTCTGGTCACATAGTACACCACTATGGGCCCTGGTAACATAATACATCCCTATGGGCCCTGGTCACATAATACACCACTATGGGCCCTGGTCACATAGTACACCACTATGGGCCCTGGTCACATAATACACCACTATGGGCCCTGGTCACATAATACACCACTATGGGCCCTGGTCACATAGTACACTACTATGGGCCCTGGTCACATAGTACACCACTATGGGCCCTGGTCACATAATACACCACTATGGGCCCTGGTCACATAATACACTACTATGGGCCCTGGTCACATAATACACCACTATGGGCCCTGGTCACATAATACACCACTATGGGCCCTGGTCACATAATACACCACTATGGGCCCTGGTCACATAATACACCACTATGGGCCCTGGTCACATAGTACACCACTATGGGCCCTGGTCACATAGTACACCACTATGGGCCCTGGTCACATAGTACACCACTATGGGCCCTGGTCACATAATACACCACTATGGGCCCTGGTCACATAGTACACCACCATGGGCCCTGGTCACATAGTACACCACTATGGGCCCTGGTCACATAATACACCACTATGGGCCCTGGTCACATAATACACCACTATGGGCCCTGGTCACATAATACACCACTATGGGCCCTGGTCAGATAATACACCACTATGGGCCCTGGTCACATAATACACCACTATGGGCCCTGGTCACATAGTACACCACTATATATATACATAGTACACCACATATATACACCACTATATATAACATAATACATCCCTATGGGCCCTGGTCACATAATACACCACTATGGGCCCTGGTCACATAGTACACCACTATGGGCCCTGGTCACATAATACACCACTATGGGCCCTGGTCACATAATACACCACTATGGGCCCTGGTCACATAGTGCACTACT
Organism: Salmo trutta; assembly: GCF_901001165.1. NCBI lineage: Eukaryota > Metazoa > Chordata > Actinopteri > Salmoniformes > Salmonidae > Salmo > Salmo trutta. The sequence goes on along the minus strand of NC_042969.1, from coordinate 37,808,293 downwards.
ATGGGCCCTGGTCACATAGTACACCACTATGGGCCCTGGTCACATAGTACACCACTATGGGCCCTGGTCACATAATACACCACTATGGGCCCTGGTCACATAGTACACTACTATGGGCCCTGGTCACATAGTACACCACTATGGGCCCTGGTCACATAATACACCACTATGGGCCCTGGTCACATAATACACTACTATGGGCCCTGGTCACATAATACACCACTATGGGCCCTGGTCACATAATACACCACTATGGGCCCTGGTCACATAATACACCACTATGGGCCCTGGTCACATAATACACCACTATGGGCCCTGGTCACATAGTACACCACTATGGGCCCTGGTCACATAGTACACCACTATGGGCCCTGGTCACATAGTACACCACTATGGGCCCTGGTCACATAATACACCACTATGGGCCCTGGTCACATAGTACACCACCATGGGCCCTGGTCACATAGTACACCACTATGGGCCCTGGTCACATAATACACCACTATGGGCCCTGGTCACATAATACACCACTATGGGCCCTGGTCACATAATACCCCACTATGGGCCCTGGTCAGATAATACACCACTATGGGCCCTGGTCACATAATACACCACTATGGGCCCTGGTCACATAGTACACCACTATATATATACATAGTACACCACATATATACACCACTATATATAACATAATACATCCCTATGGGCCCTGGTCACATAATACACCACTATGGGCCCTGGTCACATAGTACACCACTATGGGCCCTGGTCACATAATACACCACTATGGGCCCTGGTCACATAATACACCACTATGGGCCCTGGTCACATAGTGCACTACTATGGGCCCTGGTCACATAGTACACCACTATGGGCCTTGGTCACATAATACACCACTATGGGCCCTGGTCACATAATACACCACTATGGGCCCTGGTCACATAATACACCACTATGGGCCCTGGTCACATAATACACCACTATGGGCCCTGGTCACATAGTACACCACTATGGGCCCTGGTCACATAGTACACCACTATGGGCCCTGGTCACATAATACACCACTATGGGCCCTGGTCACATAGTACACCACCATGGGCCCTGGTCACATAGTACACCACTATGGGCCCTGGTCACATAATACACCACTATGGGCCCTGGTCACATAATACACCACTATGGGCCCTGGTCACATAATACCCCACTATGGGCCCTGGTCAGATAATACACCACTATGGGCCCTGGTCACATAATACACCACTATGGGCCCTGGTCACATAATACACCACTATGGGCCCTGGTCACATAATACACCACTATGGGCTCTGGTCACATGTAGTGCAATTCATAAGGAATAGGGTTCCATTTGGGACACAAACCCAGCCCATGTAGGCTGTAAAGGAAAAACTATTAAGTCATATTGACATGCTATGCAATCAAAGCAGCGGCTGCAGACAGAGAGCCGAGCCGACAAGGTGCCAATCACCTGGCTGTTATTCCACATGCTGCTGTGTTCTATTTGAGAATCATAGGAGATGCAGCAGTGAACCATCAGCCAATGGCTCGCAGCCTGGTGGTAAATGTTGATTTATGACATTTCTCATTCCCCCATGCCAACCATCCACAAACAGCTATGTTTTCTATGGTGTTTGTAAGCCAACATGTGAGATGGGAATCAAGGACTAGCTACCATGAAAAATAAAAATGTTTTCAAAGTCAGATTAACGGATTTCTTGGATTGCAACATTTTTGTGATGTTTGATTTTTACTCTTTAGAACCGAGGCAACTGTGTGGTTTATTTGTAAAGTCTAGATTGGATTTGACTGACGTATTCTAGGTGTCAATCTGTTCCTGTCAAAACATTATGAACCCCTTTTATCATAATCCCATAACGTAATGGAAGTTAGATTAGTCATTAAAATCATGATAACAGCCACAATGTGGTCATTCAACTATATTTCGCTACGTATGTGTAACCAGACCGAATGCATTCAACTTTCACTATTTCCACTAGGATCTGTCCATGATAATCCCCCCCCCCCCCGAATCGTCTCTGTTTTAAAGCTGAGATGGGAATGGCCTTGTCAACACCAGAATAATACGACCAGATCACTTGCTGAACGTGAAGATGATAATTTCAGCAGGAACATGCTAATGTGAATTCATGTGAGACATGGAAGTGTTTCGGAGAGGTTTAAGTAGTCTCTTCTAACCCATAAATATCAAGCCGGAGAGTGCCGGAACATCGCACCAAAACACAGGCATGATATTAGACAAGTTACAGCCACTGTATGGATGTTACCTTTAGAACTAAAAATTACCTCATATTTCTTGGTATTGCCTGAAATGGTCTAGGTTCAAGTTCTCAGGGAGTCAATGATTACCTCAATGAGAATGGATGCCGTTGAACAGCACTTCTTGTTCTGAATACTATATCCAAGGATAGAAAGAAAAAAGGACAACTGAAAATGCTCTGTAACAAGTTAGGTAGTTTAATGGAGGAACTTAATGTTCAGTTAATGTTAATTTCATTGAACATCCTTCACCTAAAGATTCCTTGGTATTGTTCCGATGTTCTATTATCTCCTCCTCATACGTCTTCTACGTCATGTATTTATCTCTCGCTTATGTGAGAATGCTATTCATTAACTACAGCTCAGCGTTTAACACCACAGTGCACATAAAGCTCATCACTAAGCTAAGGACCCTGGGACTAAACACCTCCCTTTGTAACTGGATCCTGGACTTCCTGATGGGACACCCCCCCAGGTGGTAAAGGGTAGGCAACGACACATCTGCTACGCTGATCCTCAACACTGGGGCCCCTCAGGGGTGTGTGCTTAGTCCCCTCCTGTACTCTATGTTCACCCACGACTACGTGGCCAAACACGACTCCAACACATCATTAAGTTTGCTGACGACACAACAGTGGTTAATCACCGACAACAATAAGACAGCCTATAGGGAGGAGGTCAAAGAACTGGCAGTGTGGTGCCAGGACAACAACCTCTCCCACAATGTGAGAAAGACAAAGGAGCTGATCATGGACTACAGGAAAAGGCCGGCCAAACAGGCCCCCATTAAAATCGACAAGGCTGTAGTTGAGCAGGTAGAGAATTTCAAGTTCCTTTATGTCCACATCACCAACAAACTTTCATGGTCCAAACACACCAAGACAGTTGTGAAGAGGGCACGACAACACCTTTTCCCCCTCAGGAGTCTGAAAAGATTTGGCATGGGTCCCCAGATCCTCAAAAGTTTCTACAGCTGCACCATCGAGAGCATCCTGACCGGTTGCATCACCGCCTGGTATGGTAACTGCTCTGCATCTGACTGCAAGGCGGTACAGAGGGTAGTGCGTACGACCCAGTACATCACTGGGCCAAGCTTCCTGCCATCCAGGACATATATACTAGGCGGTGTCAGAGGAAAGCCCAAAAAATTGTCAGACTCCAGTCACCCTAGTCATAAACTGTTTTCTCTGCTATCGCACAGCAAGCTGTACCGGAGCGCCAAGTCTAGGACCAAAAGGCTCCTTAACAGCTTCTACCCCCAAGTCATAAGACTGCTGAACAATTGATCAAAATGGCCACCGGATGATTTACATTGACAACCCCCCCACTCTTCATTAGTTTGTTACACTGCTGCTACTCGTTGTTTATTATCTGTGCATAGTCACTTCACCCCTACCTACATGTACAAATGACCTCAACTAACCTGTACCCCTACACACTGACTCGGTACCGGTACCCCCTGTATATAGCCTCGTTATTGTTATTTTATTGTGTTACTTTAGTTTTTTTTTTTACTTTAGTTTATTTAGTAAATATTTTCTTAACTCTTCTTGAACTGCACTGTTGGTCTACACGTGTTGTTTTCGGCGCATGTGACAAATAAAGTTTGAGTTGACTCTGAAGTGAATCTACACAGTGTATTCAGACTTAGAGAAGGTTGGATATTGGTCAACCATCTCCTTTACTAATTTGCTGGCAGATGAAAATGGTCAGTGCTTATTCATGATCCACTCGTCAAATATATTCAGACATCAAGCCCGTACGTTAAGAGAACGATGAGGAATTAGGCATCAGAACAACATCATGCACTAACACCAGTTTATTGTTTTAAAGAAGAGCCTTTTGACAAGTACTCTTCAAAAGTGACAGAGTGGTGGCTGAATGTAGTATTGAGGATGTGCTGCTCAGAGCTGGGGAGAATGTATGCTTCGGGCTTGTCTGCCTGCATGGGTTTCATTTATTCCACTGCTGCTGGACTGTGACAGCTTTCATACAGAAACAAGGTGGAACAATTACCATTTAAAGTGGCTCCTCTCCCTAACCAACGGCCTCTTCTTCTTCCATTTTATAATATTTTTTTTATTCATTGTCATTATAAAACATATTGTTTGAGAGCAGAGGAGTTGTTTGAGTTGTTATTGAAGTGCTTGAGTAGAATAGACAGTGTGTTGAGTGTCTAGAAGTCAACTGGTTTGCACTGTGAGGTGAAGTACAGGACAAATCATTAAGAAAAACAGCTTCTAAAGAGATAGCCCTGTCATACATATTGAATAGTGAATTGATATTGAGAGGTACATCATAACAATAATAAGTTCCCCTCTCTTCACTTAGTACTTCTTACACAATACCAACAACAAATGGTGCTAAACTCAGGCAGACAGACAAAAAACAAAAAAACTAAAAAACAAAGCACAATTAATTTCCCGTAACCTGGCTGATTGCCTTTGTAAACTGAAAATACGTATGAAGGGGGATCATTTTCCCTGAACGAGAAATGCATTTTATTTTTCCTTGTGTCAACAGACACAACTTCTTTTTGAGGTGTGCAGTGATGTCTGGTACTCCTCTGATAAGTGTCTTTTTCTCAAAATAAATAGTCATTTGCAAATCTAGACGGCTGTAAACACATTCCTTCCATTTTGTTAATTCATTCAGTCGTTTTTTTTGTTTTTTTTTGCTGTCCACAGCCTTTGAAGTCTTTTCAGGTTTTAATGGAATAAAATACTGCTGTCTGTCTGTTGTTCTTTTCTACGAAGAGAAGATTTATTCATGGACAGTGCATCAATTAGTGGAATTAGAGTAAATATATTAAAGTCCATCAGAAAAACAACACTGAATAACAACCCTGGCTGAGAACAAAGACAAGTAATAGTTTTCTCATTAATAACATACACGAGAGGTCAAAACAAAAATAAATGGTACATATTCATTAGGTCGCATGGGGAGAGGCCTGTGTCAGATTTCAACAAGTCCAGTCAACATGGCGAATGTCAAACACATGGATTAGTCTTTACAGCAGTTTGGGACATGACTACTTTACCGATTGGTACTGGATGTGTATAATCACTGTTAGCTCTGCCCTTTTCTAGTTCTAGCTCTTTCTATAGGATATTAAAATGAGCCTCCATCCCGAATGGCAGCCACTAGAGTACCACAGTATGAGTCATAATACCCATCAAACCTAGCAGTCAAACAGGGAAATGGTTCCAATAGTTTTTCCCCCATTAATTTTTCCCATAGGGGATTTTAAAAACATTTAAATAAGGGCTGTGCATTGTGTAGGCTTACTATCTCTAGGACAAGGTGACTTTAATCAATATATTTGCTTGTATTTACCCCCAAAAAATGAAATGCTAATTAGCTGCTAATGTGGCTGTCATAAAGAACTATAAATGCCATGATGATCTGGACGAGACTGCCGACTCAAGGAAAATATCTATCTAAAGATAGCTAAATGCAGTAATTAATACATTGGCTACATTTCTTTAAATGTATAATTATGTGAACTGTTTCGTGCAAATATTAAATTGACACAATACATGTTAGCAAAGGTGTCAGCTAGAGATGACATGCAGCAGCTTGCAGAGATTTGTCGTTTGCATGATGTCTACTTTAATGCTAATTACCATTTTTTGAATCTGAGAGTAAACAGAACCAAATATACTGATAAAATCACCTTGTCCGAGAGAGATTTAAATGGTTATCAAAACGTCACGCCAGGGTAAGTCTACTCGAACACAGCCCTTATTTTAAGTGTTTCTAAAATCCCCTATGGGAAAAAATTATTAAAACCATTTCCCTGTTTGACCGCTAGGTTTCATGGGTATTATGACACCTCCAGTGTGAGGCTCTATTCCCCTCATTGGGCCCTGCTCAAAAGTAGTGTACTAAAGTGGAGGTCAGTGGCGTTTAAGATGAGGTAAGATACTTAGATTTTTTTTTTATGAGCATGGCCTTATTTCTATTACAGCATATTGGATGACTGTCATTCATATTCCATTCACCCAGTTCAATGTTAACATCGATAGATTTATGCTAATATATGATACTCAAATTTTCCTATAGACGTCACGTGGTTGCTACAACCTAGTCTATGAATGAAAGTTTACAACGTAGGTTTGAGAGAAGAATTTGAGTAATCAAGGTGACAGACAGCGTCACATTCAATCCCGCCTTGCACTCTCTCTCTCTCTCTCTCTCTCTCTCTCTCTCTCTCTCTCTCTCTCTCTCTCTCTCTCTCTCTCTCTCGTAATGTAATGTATACTATTTAACTTCAGTCCATTTTACAACTTGACCTTTTCTTGCTGGTCATTGGCAGACTCATGAGAATGTGGTGCAGCAGGGTGAAACAGGGGGTGAAAGTTAGAGAATGTGGTGCAGCAGGGTGAAAGTTAGAGAATGTGGTGCAGCAGGGTGAAAGGTAGAGAATGTGGTGCAGCAGGGTGAAAGTTAGAGAATGTGAGCAGCAGGGTGAAAACAGGGGGTGAAAGTTAGAGAATGTGGTGCAGCAGGGTGAAAGGTAGAGAATGTGGTGCAGCAGGGTGAAACAGGGGGTGAAAGATAGAGAATGCCTCAACAGAACTATGTAGGGTAGCACAATGGTTTAGCCGGAGGACAGCTAGCTTCCGTCCTCCTCTGGGTAAATTGACTTAATGCAAAACCTAGGAGGCTCATGGTTCTCAGCCCCTTCCATAGACCTACACAGTATTTATGACAACTTCCGGAGGATGTCCTCCAACCTATCAGAGCTCTTGCAGCATGAACATGTCGTCCACCCAAACAAAGGAATGTATTTATGCAAAAATGAAGGAGAAGAGAGAGAGAGAGAGAGAGAGAGAGAGAGAGAGAGAGAGAAAGCCATTACTTACAGAGAGATTAACATGGAGAAGAGTCCCTTATGCAAGCTGGTCCTGAGGCTATGTTCACAAACACATACAGAGCCCAAGAACAGCTACACAATCAGACCCAACCAAATCATGAGAAAACAAAAAGATAATTACTTGACACATTGGAAAGAATTAACAAAAAAACTGAGCAAACTAGAATGCTATTTGGCCCTAAACAGAGAGTACACAGTGGCAGAATACCTGACCACTGTGACTGACCCAAACTTAAGGAAATCTTTGACTACATACAGACTCAGTGAACATAGCCTTGCTATTGAGTAAAGCCGCCGTAGGCAGACCTGGATCTCAAGAGAAGACAGGCTATGTGCACACTGCCCACAAACCTCCTGCCAAATGTATGACCATATTAGAAACACATATTTCCCTCAGATTACACAGACCCACAAAGAATTAGAAAACAAACCCAATTATGATAAACTCCCATATCTATTGGGTGAAATATCACAGTGTGCCATCACAGCAGCAAGATTTGTGACCTGTTGCCAAAAGAAAAGAGCAACCACTGAAGAACAAACACCATTATAAATACAACCCATATTTATGTTTATATATTTTCCCTTTTGTACTTTAACTATTTGCACATAAAATTACATTTGAATTGTCTGTATTATTTTGGAACTTTGTGAGTGTAATGTTTACTGTAAATTGTGTTGTTGTTCATTTCATTTTTCTTTATTATCTATTTCACTTGCTTTGGCAGTGTAAACATACATTTCCATGCCAATAAAGCCCTTAAATTGAAATGAGAGAGAGAGAGAGAGAGAGAGAGAGAGAGAGAGAGAGAGAGAGAGAGAGAGAGAGAGATTCTTATTAGGGTCAATAACTTAATATTCGGTAAGTATTCAGACCTTTTCACTTTTTCAATTTCTTTTAGGCTACAGCATTACTCTAAAATTGATTAAATAGTTTTTCCCCCCTCATCAAGCTACACAGAATAGCCCATAATGACGAAGCAAAAACAGGTTTTTCTACATTTTTCCTAACTTATTACAAATAAAAAACTGAAATATGACATTTACATAATTATTCAGACCCTTTACTCAGTACTTTGTTGAAGCACCTTTGGCAGCGATTACAGCCTTGGTCGCTATAAGCTTGGCTCACCTGTATTTGGGGAGTTTCTCCCATTCTTCTCTACAGATCCTCTCAAGCTCTGTCAGATTGGATGAAGAGTGTTACTGCAAAGCTTTTTTCAGGCCACTCCTGTGATGATTTGGCTGTGTGCTTAGAGCCGTTGTCCTGTTGGAAGGTGAACCTCCATCCCAGTCTGAGGTCCTGAACGCTCTGGAGCAGGTTTTCATCAAGGATCTCTCTGTACTTTCCTTCGTTCATCTTTGCCACCACAATGCTTCAACATAGGTAATGGTGCCAGGTTTCCTCCAGATGTGACGCTTGGCATTCAGACCAAAGAGTTCAATCTTGGTTTCATCAGACCAGAGAATCTTGTTTCTCATCGTCTAAGAGTCTTTAGGTGCATTTTGGCAAACTCAAAGCATCATGTGCCTTTCACTGATCACTCTACCGTAAAGGCCTGATTAGTGGAGTGCTGCAGAGATGGTTGTCCTTCTGGAAGATTATCCCATCTACACAGAGTGGGGTGGCAGCGTAGCCTAGTGGTTAGAGTGTTAGACTAATAACTGAGAGGTTGCAAGATCAAATCCTGACCTGAACAAGGCAGTTAACCCACTGTTCCTAGGCTATCATTGAAAATAAGAATTTGTTGTTAACTGACTTGCCTGGTAAAATAAACCATTGGGGTCTTGGTAATCTCCCTGACCAAGACCCTTTGTTCTAGGAAGAGTCTTGGTGCTTCCAAACTTATTCCATTTAAGAATGATGGAGGCGACTGTGTTCTTGGGACCTTCAATGCTGCAGAAATGTTTTTGTACCCTTCCCCAGATCTGTGACTAGACACAATTCTGTCTCAGGAACTGGTCTGTGAGTAACAGGAAGACAGTCTACTGCAGCTCTTAGTAACAGACCAGTTCCTTCTACAGGAAGACACAGTCTACTGCAGCTCTTAGTAACAGACCCGTTCATTCTACAGGAAAACATGTTCTACTGCAGCTCTTAGTAACAGACCAGTTCCTTCTACAGGAAGACACAGTCTACTGCAGATCTTAGTAACAGACCAGTTCCTTCTATAGGAAGACACAGTCTACTGCAGCTCTTAGTAACAGACCAGTTCCTTCTGAAGATTGCACAGAACAAAACAACAAGGATTGTTTTAAGGTGATGATATGGTTATCCTGTTGTAGTCATGCGCAATGCTCTTGGTTAATCATCAATCAACAAGATAATTGAAAAAAAACATGCTTATTTTATTTCATAATATACACCATTTAAAATGGCCAAACTCTATTCACAATGGTATTCAGTTGGTAAGAGACAGACATTCAGTAAATACTAGGAATAGATTGTCCATGTGTTATCCAGACAGAAAATAGAAATAGGCAAAATAACATTTCAATTTACAGCAATAAAGAAATGGAATCATTTATCTGAGCAAACCAGAAACCGTTCATTATATAAATTTAAACAATACTTGAAAACTATTTAAATACAATACATAGGAAAGTTGTGCTGGACTATGGTAGATGAAGAATCAATATATATTTTTAGACTGAGTATTGTAACAGTGTGTTATATGTGATAATGTGTTTGTATTATACATTGTATTTTAATGTTAAGGACTCTTTGAAGATTAGTTCAAATGAGGACTAAAAGAGATCAAAATAAAATAAAATAAGATAAAATCTGCTCTATGTCAACAGATGCCTAGACCCCAAGCATCCTGGTGTTGCCTCTTCACTGTTGATGTTGAGACTGGTGTTTTGCAGGTACTATTTAATGAAGCTGCCAGTTGAGGACTTGTGAGGTGTCCGTTTCTCAAACTAGACACTCTAATGTACTTGTCCTCTTGCTCAGTTGTCCACCGGGGCCTCCCACTCTTCTTTCTATTCTGGTTAGGGCCAGTTTGCGCTGTTCTGTGAAGGGAGTAGTACACAGCGTTGTACGAGATCTTCAGTTTCTTGGCAATTTCTCGCATGGAAGCCTTCATTTCTCAGAACAAAAATAGACTGACGAGTTTCAGAAGAAAGTTATTTGTTTCTAGGCCATTTTGAGCCTGTAATCGAACCCACAAATGCTGATGCTCCAGATACTCAACTAGTCTAAAGGCCAGTTTTATTGCTTCTTTAATCAGGACAACAGTTTTCAGCTGTGCTAACATAATTGCAAAAGGGTTTTTTAATGATCAATTAGCCTTTTAAAATTATAAACACAACGTACCATCGGAAGACAGGAGTGATTGTTGCTGGTAATGGGCCTCTGTACGCCTATGTAGATATTCCATTAACAATCTGCCATTTCCAGCTACAATAGTAATTTACAACATTAACAATGTCTACACTGTTTTTCTGATCAATTTGATGTTATTTTAATGAACAAAAAAAGTGCTTTTCTTTCAAAAACAAGGACATTGAAGTTTCAATGTAGCCTTGTGATGTACTCTTGTCTGTATAGGCAGTTCTGTGTGACAATGGCCACAAAGGTACAAGGATCTGAATAGAGACAGTTTAGACAGTCCCAGACAGTTCTGCAACATATTTTAGAACCTTGTCTGCATCTGCACCATATTCTCTATATATTGCAATACTTTTGACCAGGGCCCATCGGGAAGCAATCTCTCTGCCCGTAGGGCTCTGGTCAAACGTAGTTCACTATAGACACCGTTTTGAGAGGCATCCCTTGTTCAATGCAGGTAAAATAGATGATTTGTGTTTTGTAAGAAACTAAACATGTTGTGTAACATTCCTCTATAATATGAAAGCAAGAAGATACAAAAGAGTTTGAAACTGGCAACAAGTACCTGCTTTTCTGAAACTATCTCTAACAAATAAACAGAATAAAACTTGACTGTCAAATGTTCATATAGCGCAAGACTAGCCTCATTGGACAATCTGTGGTGTTTTAACGGCACTGTACTAATGCTGTGAAGGACAATCTGATGTGTTTTAACGATACTGTACTAATGCTGTGAAGGACAATCTGATGTGTTTTAACGATACTGTACTAATGCTGTGAAGGACAATCTGATGTGTTTTAACGATACTGTACTAATGCTGTGAAGGACAATCTGATGTGTTTTAACGATACTGTACTAATGCTGTGAAGGACAATCTGATGTGTTTTAACGATACTGTACTAATGCTGTGAAGGACAATCTGATGTGTTTTAACGGTACTGTGTTAATGCTGTGAAGGACAATCTGATGTGTTTTAACGGTACTGTACTAATGCTGTGAAGGACAATCTGATGTGTTTTAACGGTACTGTATTAATGGTGTGAAGGACAATCTGAGGTGTTTTAACCTCTCTAGGGGGTGTGGGATGCTACCGTCCCACCTGGCCAACATCCAGGGAAATTGCAGAGCGCCAAATTCAAAAACAGAAATGCTCATTATAAAAATGTATGAAACATACAAGTGTTATACAGTGGGGCAAAAAATTATTTAGTCAGCCACCAATTGTGCAAGTTCTTCCATTTAAAAAGATGAGAGGCCTGTAATTTTCATCATAGGTACACTTCAACTATGACAGACAAAATGAGAAAAAAATCCAGAAAATCACATTGTAGGATTTTTTATGAATTTATTTGCAAATTATGGTGGAAAATAAGTATTTGGCCAATAACAAAAGTTTATCTCAATACTTTGTTATATACCCTTTGTTGGCAATGACACAGGTCAAACGTTTTCTGTAAGTCTTCACAAGGTTTTCACACACTGTTGCTGGTATTTTGGCCCATTCCTCCATGCAGATCTCCTCTAGAGCAGTGATGTTTTGGGGCCTGTCGCTGGGCAACTGTCACGGTTGTCGTCTTCGTCTTCTGACGATAATGCGAAATCGTCATCTGAAAAGGTAGACCAATACGCAGCAGGTATGTGTATGCTCATCTTGTTAATTTATTACTTCAAAGAATGAACGTACAAAAAGAACAAAAACACGAGGACGAACGAACGACAACAAACAGTCTGGCAAAGCCTAAGCTCAACACAGAACAATCACCCACGAATCACAAACACACCCCAATATATGGGACTCTCAATCAAAGGCAGATAGACAACACCTGCCTTCAACTGAGAGTCCCAACCCCAATCAACACAACATAGAAACACACTCACCAGACTACACATAGAAATACATAAACATAGACTATAAACCACAACCCCGGAAATACTACATCAAACACCCTTTAAACAAACACACCACCCTGAACCACATAAAACAAATACCCTCTGTCACGTCCTGACCAATCTACAATACTAATTAACCCTTATACTGGCCAGGACGTGACAGCAACACGGACTTTCAACTCCCTCCAAAGATTTTCTATGGGGTTGAGATCTGGAGACTGGCTAGGCTAATCCTGACCTTGAAATGCTTCTTACGAAGCCATTCCTTCGTTGCCCGGGCCGTGTGTTTGGGATCATTGTCATGCTGAAAGACTCAGCCACGTTTCTTCTTCAATGCCCTTGCTGATGGAAGGAGGTTTTCACTCAAAATCTCACGATACATGGCCCCATTCATTCTTTCCTTTACACGGATCAGTCACCCTGGTCCCTTTGCAGAAAAACAGCCCCAAAGCATGATGTTTCCACCCCCATGCTTCACAGTAGGTATGGTGTTCTTTGGATGCAACTCAGCATTCTTTGTCCTCCAAACACGACGAGTTGAGTTTTTACCAAAAAAGTTATATTTTGGTTTCATCTGACCATATGACATTCTCCAAATCCTCCTCTGGATCATCCAAATGCTCTCTAGCAAACTTCAGACGGGCCTGGACATGTACTGGCTTAAGCAGGGGGACACGTCTGGCACTGCAGGATTTGAGTCCCTGGCGGCGTAGTGTGTTACTGAATGTAGGCTTTGTTACTTTGGTCCCAGCTCTCTGCAGGTCATTCACTAGGTCCCCCCGTGTGCTTCTGGGATTTTTGCTCACCGTTCTTGTGATCATTTTGACCCCACGGGGTGAGATCTTGCGTGGAGCCCCAGATCGAGGGAGATTATCAGTGGTCTTGTATGTCTTCCACTTCCTAATAATTGCTCCCACAGTTGATTTCTTCAAACCAAGCTGCTTACCTATTGCAGATTCAGTCTTCCCAGCCTGGTGCAGGTCTACAATTTTGTTTCTGGTGTCCTTTGACAGCTCTTTGGTCTTGGCTATAGTGGAGTTTGGAGTGTGACTGTTTGAGGTTGTGGACAGGTGTCTTTTATACTGATAACAAGTTCAAACAGGTGCCATTAATACAGGTAACGAGTGGAGGACAGAGGAGCCTCTTAAAGAAGAAGTTACAGGTCTGTGAGAGCCAGAAATCTTGCTTGTTTGTTGGTGACCAAATACTTATTTTCCACCATAATTTGCAAATATATTCATTAAAAATCCTACAATGTGATTTTCTGGATTTTTTTTTCTCTCATTTTGTCTGTCATAGTTGACGTGTACCTATGATGAAAATTACAGGCCTCTCTCATCTTTTTAAGTGGGAGAACTTGCACAATTGGTGGCTGACTAAATACTTTTTTGCCCCACTGTACATCGGTTTAAAGATTAACTTCTTGTTAATCCAACCACTGTGTCAGATTTCAAAAAGACTTTACGGCGAAAGCAAACCATGCGATAATCTGAGAACAGCGCCCAGCAGACAAATCATTACAAACAGTTATCAGCCATATAGTGATAAAATGAATCACTTACCTTTGATGAACTTCATATGATTGCACTCCCAAGACTCCATGTTACACAATAAATGTTTGTTTTGTTCGATAATGTCCCTCTTTATATCCAAAAACCTCCATTTTGTTGGTGCGTTTTTTTCAGTAATCCATTGGAACAGAGCACAGTCACAACAGACAGACGAAAAATCTAAAAAGTACCATAAAATTTTATAGAAACATGCCAAACGATGTTTATAATCAATCCTCAGGTTGTTTTTGTCATAAATAATCTATCATATTTCAACCAGACGATAGCTTCGTCAATAGAAAAGGAAAAACAAGAAAGGTGCTCTCCCGGTCACGCGCTGGACTCATGTCTGGAAATTTCCACTCCTCTCATTGAAAGTGGTGTTTCTCCCTCATTTTTCAGAGTAAAAGCCTGAAACAATGCCTAAAGACTGGCCACATGTAGTGGAAGCCATAGGGATCATAAACTGCGTCATAAGTCTTTGTATGGTGGATAGGCTTTCAATGGAAAAACATGCATTTCAAAATAATAGCACTTCCTGGATGGATTTTCCTCAGGTTTTTGCCTGCCATATCAGTTATGTTATACTCACAGGCATTATTTTAACGGTTTTGGAAACATTAGAGTGTTTTCTATCCAAATCTACCAATTATATGCATATCCTAGCTTCTGGACCTGAGTAGCAGGCAGTTTACTTTGGGCACGCTTTTTATCCAAAATTCCGAATGCTGCCCCCTACCCTAGTTTTAAAGGCACTGTATTAATGCTGTGAAGGACAAGCTTATGTGTTTTAAAGGCACTGTATTAATGCTGTGAAGGACAATCTGATGTGTTTTAAAGGCACTGTATTAAATTAATGCTGTGAAGGACAATCTGAGGTAATTTATAATGTACTGAATTAATGCTGTGAAGGACAATCTGAGGTGTTTTAAAAGGCACTGTATTAAGGATGTGAAGGCGTGAAGTCCATTTGAACTGTGTTGTCCTCCATCCGTCTAGCCTCAGATGTAGCCTACTGAACAAGCTGACAGACTGCATGGCCCACAGACAGGGTTGGATTAATGCCTTGTGACAGCTCCACCAGCATCAATATGAACTGACATCTTACAGCCATTACATAAGTGGAAACAGATGTTTTTCTGGAGAGGCATCTTATGGTAACTGTTACTCAGTAGAAAGACCAATATGTCTTAACAAATAATGTTGAGATTGCGTTTTGGGTGAGGGAGAGGGACAACATTCACATAAGTGGAAACATTCAGCTTTTTCACCATAGAAAGACCAATGCGTTTTACCAAACAAATATGTATTGCCAAATAATGTTGAGACTTTATTTTTGGTGGTGGTGGAGTAGGCGGGTGAGACTTGTCTATAATACTATGGGTAGCACTAGCCAAACAGTGGGTTTGGAATGGATCAGTGTGTCTGTTTCTTGTAATCATATCTATGCAGTTTATTTATTTGGCCGGCTCTAGCTTCCTACTGCCAATGCCTGTTGTATAATCACAGCAGTGAAATGTATTCATTACATTTACATTTTAGTCATTTAGCAGACGCTCTTATCCAGAGCAACTTACAGTATTCATGAAGAACACCGCTTGTGAGTATATAGTGATTTACAAAGATTTGAATGGGGGCTAGATTATACACAGCAAGCAAGAAAGTGGCTGCAATTGGATACAGCATATTGTCTTTCTATATATTTTGAAGAACACTCCCTTGATGTACAACAATAAGAATTAGATAGTCATTATTGTGTTAGCAACCTTGTTGTGATTCCGAGTCAATGTAGGGTAAAATGACAAACCACATTGTTTTATAGAGACAATATCTTTTTCTTAATTTTTATTCCCAGGCACCCATCCCCACAGGAGGCCTTTTGCTTTTTGGTAGGCAGTCATTATTATTATTTTTTCATTCTTTTATTTTTTATTTCACTTTTTTTTACCAGGTATGCCAGTTGAGAACAAGTTCTCATTTGCAACTGTGACCTGGCCCATAAAAAGCAAAGCAAAGCGACAAAAACAACACAGAGTTACACATAAACAAACGTACAGTCAATAACACAATAAAAAAATCTATGTACAGTGTGTGCAAATGTAGAAGAGAAGGGAGGTAAAGGCAATAAATAGGTCATAGAGGCGAAGTAATTACAATTTAGCATTAACACTGGAGTGATAGATGTGCAGATGATGATGTGCAAGTAGAGATACTGGGGTGCAAAAGAGCAAGATAATAAATAATATGGGGATGAGGTAGTTGGGTGTGCTATTTACAGATTGGCTGTGTACAGGTACAGTGATTGGTAAGCGGCTCTGACAGCTGATGGTTAAAGTTTGAGAGGGAGGTATAAGACTCCAGCTTCAGTGATTTTTGCAATTCATTCCAGTCATTGGCAGCAGAGAACTGGAAGGAAAGGCGGCCAAAGTAAGTGTTGGCTTTGGGGATGACCAGTGAAATATACCTGCTGGAGCACGTGCCACGGGTGGGTGTTGCTATGGTGACCAGTGAGCTGAGATAAGGCAGGGCTTTACCTAGCAAAGACTTATAGATGACCTGGAGCCAGTGAGTTTGGCGACGAATATGTAGTGAGGGCTAGCTAACGAGAGCCTACAGGTCGCAGTGGTGGGTAGTATATGGGGCTTTGGTGACAAAACGGATGGCACTGTGATAGACTACATCCAGTTTGCTGAGTAGAGTGTTGGTGGCTGTTTTGTAAATGACATCACCGAAGTCAAGGATTTGTAGGATAGTCAGTTTTACGAGATTATGTTTGGGTAGCATGAGTGAAGGAGGCTTTCACTCACTCACAGCATTCAAATAAGAATTTGTTCTTAACTGACTTGCCTAGTTAAATATAAAAAATTTAAAATAATTGTGTGTCTTTTTGCATGTCTTCTCACAATAAAGCCTATTCATTTTGGGCTTAAAGGTTGAGTAAGTCAGAATTTTGTCTATAAATGTTGAGTAAGAGAATTTTGTCCCTAAATGGTGAGAAAGTCAGAATTTTGTCCTTAAAGGTTGAGTAAGTCAGAATTTTGTCCATAAATGTTGAGTAAGTCAGAATTATATCCTTAAAAGTTGAGTAAATCACAATTTTGTCCTTAACCTCTACGGGCCACGGGGGCAGTATTGAGAATTTTGAAAGAAATATGTGCCCATTTTTAACTGCCTCCTACACCAACTCAGAAGCTAGGATATGCATATTATTAACACATTCGGATAGAAAACACTCTGAATTTTCTAAAACAGTTTGAATGGTGTCTGTAAGTATAACAAAACTCATATTGCAGGCAAAAACCTGTGAAAAATAGATTAAAAAAAAAGAGAATTTTGTGACTGTACTATTTAGTGTCATTGTTTTAAAGATACCACAGTGAGAAAGGATTCAGTTCGCAACTCCTACTGCTTCCACTAGATGTCAACGATCTTTAGAAAGTTGTTTGAAGCATCTGTGATAAATACACACCGAATTAGAAAGCTTACAAGTTGACACGTCATCACTTCATTTTTTGCGCCTGCGCATGAATCTGAGAAGAGTGCCTTTGTCATTATCGTTTATTCTAGACACTTGATAGGTTGTGTGAAAATATTACTGATGTTTACTGATGTTTCACGTTAAAAATGGAACAAAAGATTAGTGCTAAACAACGTTTGACATGTTTAAACAAACGTAAATAGATTATTTACTAGGTTTTCTTTAGTTTTTCGACGTGACTTTACACTGCCCACCTCATTTTGTGGGAGCCTACTGAACGCTAACTATTTGGACATAAATTATTAACTTTGTCAAAAGAAACCACATTTGTTCTGGACCTGGGATCTCTGGCAGCGCCTTCTGATGGAGATAATCAAAGGTAAGGGGATATTTAGAATGTTATTATCGATATTAGATGATGCTAATGCTAACGGTATAGCTTAGCTTAGCTTAGCATATAGCTTATTGTTGTTAGCATAGTACCCAGTTTATACAAAATGTGATTTCCCAGTAAAGTTATTTTGAGATCTGGCCCTTCGGTAGCAATTACGAGATGATAATATATTATTCTTTGAATGACAATATTATAATTTACCAATGTTTTCGAATAGTAATTCCGTGATTTGTAATGCTGGATTCACTGGGTGCATTCGAGCCGAAAAAAATTCTGAATTTCACCGCGACTGTAAATGCTGTTTTTGGATATAAATATGAACTTGATGGAACTAAAAATGCATGTATTGTATAACATAATGTCCTATGAGTGTCATCTGATGCAGATTGTCAAAGGTAAGTGCATAATTCTAGCTAGTTTTCTGTCTGTTGATGCCCTTCTTTGAATTGGCTAAACATTACACGCAGCTATTGTCAATGTACTCTCCTCACATAACCTAACTTTATGCATTCTCCGTAATGCCTCTGAAAATCGGACAGCGTGGTTAGATTTAGGAGATATATCTTTCAAATGGAGGAAAATAGTTGATTATTTGATTTTTTGAAATGATTACTCTTGCAGTTTTGAATTCCCCGCCATGGTCACATGACAATGAATCCCAATACCGGGATAAGATCGGGATAAGATCCTCAACAGGTTTCAGGATTAGCCCCATTTTTTAAATTTTCACCTAAAATGACATACCCAAATCTAACTGCCTGTAGCTCAGGCCCTGAAGCAAGGATATGCATATTATTGGTACCATTTGAAAGGAAACACTTTGAAGTTTATGGAAATGTGAAAGGAATGTAGTAGAATATAACACAACAGATCTGGTGAAAGATAATACAAAGAACAAACCAACCGTTCTTTTATATATTTTTTTGTACATCATGTTTGAAATGCAAGAGAAAGGCCATAATGTATTATTCCAGCCCAGATGCAATTTAGATTTTGGGCGCTAGATGGGATAAGTGTATTTGCAAAGTTTTAGACTGATCCAATGAACCATTGCATTTCTGTTCAAAATGTTGAATCAAGACTGCCCAAATGTGCCTAATTTGTTAATAAATAACTTTTGATGTTCAAAATTGTGCACTTCTCAAACAATAGCATGGTATTCTTTCACTATAGCTACTGTAAATTGCTAGGCATCCACCCTGGACATGCCCGGGAAAAGCCAGCATGAGAAACTTGCTAGCAAATGCTTGCCAGTATGGGTAACTGCATATGCTGAATGTGTCTGAAAGTGGGCTCAATGTTTGTTCTATGAAAGTAAATAAATACTGCACTCTGACCCACAAAACGTCTTTAATAGATTCACCATAGTGTTGTTAGACAAAGCAAAGAAAGGGAACTTAAAAAAAACGGTTCAGTTTTATTGGGATTTGCAGCTGTTGTTGGTAATATTGTGATTTTAGTACGGCAACAATAGCTTACTTCAATGTCCAATGCATATAAAGTATATGTCCATTCTGAAATGTATGTATCTCCTCTGTATATGGTTGAAACTTATGGTCAGTCCACACTTACAGCATTCATGTTAATTGGAAATCTACACAAACAGATGTAAAGTTAGGATTAGGCCATAAGGTTGCAGTTATACTAATGAACATATCACGGTGTAGGCCTATCTAGAATTGGTTTTGAATAATACAGTAATGCCATAATGTAATTTTTGTTATACAGAGGACCGGAGGGCAACTAATGTTTCACCACGGTATCTCTCACCCATGACAACTAATAACAGACTGTTCACCTCACATCAAATCAAGTCAAATCAAATGCTATTTGTCACATGCACTGAATACAACAGGTGTAGACCTAACCGTGAAATGCTGAATACAACAACTGTAGACCTTAATGTGAAATGCTTACTGAAACAACAATGCAGTTCAAGAAATAGAGTTAAGAAAATATTTACCAAATAAATTGTCACAGATTTCTTCGTCGTCAGACGATATAGCGAACTCATCGTCGGAGAACGTGGACCAATACACAGAGGAGTTAGTGCTCATCATCTTAATTTATTTAAAAAATGTGAACACGGAGGAAAAACAAGAAAACAAAATTAGACTAGTGACAGTTTTACAGGCATAATAAACACAGTGCAAATACAACTACCCACAACCTACCAAACAAACACACATCTACTTATAGGACTCCCAATCAGAGGCAACTAGAAACACCTGCCTCAAATTGAGAGTCCAGCACCCAAAACTACACATAGAAAAACAAACCAAGAACCTATACCAAAACTAACACACCCCACTACACCACACACAAAACCCCATAACACAAAACAAATATACCTCTGCCACGCCCTGACCAAATATAATACAAATAATACCTAAATATTGGTCAGGACGTGACATAAACCAAAGAAGATGTAACAATAACGAGGCTATATACAGGGGGTACTGGTACCAAGTCCATGTGCAGGGGTACAGGTTAGTCGAGGTCATTTGTAAAAATAATTAATTATTTAATTAATTAGATTCATTCATATTTAAAGTGCATGATTGCTTCTGGTTGTGCACCCGTTACCTCCCAACATAACAGAGAATAATAAATGCAATAAATCTTGTACTAAAATCACTTATTTTGTGTAATTCTGGATCAGGTTTGCTTTGCAAGATGTCACCTAACGGCTAGCCAGCGTATCTTGCATGTTTGTTTTTCACTGTCCTTGCTTAGGATTCACCAGATGGAACCAAAGTTCGGAGGTTGTCAGGCATCTCATCTCCCTCTGGACTGTAATTCAGTGTCCATTATGTGCTATGGACCCTAAAGGCTTGCCATCTGCTAGAATTCACTCATTCCAAAGGTGAGAATTCACAGACCCCTACCTGGAAATGGGGGTTTGCCACATTCTGTACAGTACAGAAAATGTGGCTACTCACACATATGGAAGTGCTTTTAAAAAAAGGCAGGCATGCATTCAAACAAAGCATTTGAGTATTTGGGGTGGGTAAAAGGGAGTTGCACCAGTCCAACTAGACTCTAACCCATGGCTCTACATGTGTTGAAATGTAGAATAATTGGTCTCATTGTGAATAGCATGGCCAGAATATTCAAAACAAAACTAGATGGTTTCAGGTGTACTTTATATCACATTTGAATAAACAACACTTCCTTATAATTTTTTTGGTCAACCACAGTATTTGTCCATGCATGGATTAGTGTTGTGCATCCCAAATTCCACCCTATTCCTCATTTTGACCAAAAAGAGTGCACTATAAGGGGACGTGGTCCCATTTGGGACTCACAGTGTGTTTCATTATTCACACTAGTATTGAACTACAAGCTCTGCAGGCTTTCAAACAGACACCTATGCATCATCAGATTGATCTAGTTGGGGAAGTCCTACGCCCAGGGTCGGAAACAGCAATACTGTAGCAAGGTCACAGAGCGAGTACGAAAGGTGAAAGGTCGTCCGTCTTGTTACACCTGCCCTTGATCTTGGCAGCTCTCCTCGAGGCTTTCATTCTGCTGATGACTTAAACCTGCATATAAAACCTTCAGAACTCTGTCTGTGTACCAAATGGCATCCTATTCCCTTTATAGTGCATTACTTTGGACCAGAGTCCTATGGTCAAAAGTAGTCAAAAGTAGTGCACTATAGGCATTTAGGACCAACCTCTGAGCTACAGGATTCCACATGCAGGCAACAATGCAAGCTAGGCCTAGTGCTGATACCCTGCTACAATGTAGGACAGCAAACCTCTCACTCAGAGACATCAATCAGTATCCCATGCAACATAATATAACATATGCACTGCTTGATGTAGCCAATGAATCACTGGGCTATCACCAAGATCATCCAAGTTCAAGCCCCACAAACCAAAACGAATTCATCCTGAGACAGAAGTAGTGAGGGAACATTGACTCCACTTAAACATGAGTATTCCTCGCTGATCAACCCCCACTATCTAGGCTACGTAGATTTAGCTTGTGCTTTTGACCTAAGTTGAGCTTTAGCAGAAATGTGCAGTAGTTTAGGTTATTGGGTATGTAATGCAACAGCTGAACTGCTAAAATAACCTTGGCACACCATAAATCTACTGCTTCTCAGAAAAAGGATACAAAAACAAGCGTCATACCGTTTGTACAAATGGCCTATTGTATATGCATGAGTTGGTGTTTGTGGAGAAAAACCTTCCCTGCTGTCAAAATTCACCTCCTTCTCCCTTTTTCTATCTGAGAGGAAAATGTAAGCTGTTTACAAATACAGGATGACAGGTTGCTAACTTAAGTTTTCTTGTCAAAAGCTGTCAGTGACATTTAGTGAGAAGAAAAACACTTAAATTTAAAATGCTCCAGGAAAAGACCAAAGAGCTGATATTTGGATGGAGATATGACCTGTTTTGACATGCCCCAAAGAATATTTCATAGAAATAGTGAGTTTTCATTGTTTGTAAAAAAATAAATATAAGGAAACAAAAACGTGTATACATGCGTGTGTGCAGTTTGGTACTTTAAAGTATTTCATAGAGTGACAAAGATGTTGGCTTGTTAATGTATAATTGTTATCTAGCCATCGAGGAATATGTTGCAGATATGGAAATCTAGTTTCATATCTAGCGCTCGAGGAATTTTATTTCTTTATTTTTTAAATTTTATTTCACCTTTATTTAACCAGGTAGGCTAGTTGAGAACACGTTCTCATTTACAACTGTGACCTGGCCAAGATAAAGCAAAGCAGTGTGACATAGACAACAACACAGAGTTACACATGGAGTAAACAATTAACAAGCCGATAACACAAGAAACAAGTCAATGACACAGTAGAAAAAAAGAAAGTCTATATACAGTGTGTGCAAATGGCATGAGGAGGTAAGGCAATAAATAGGCCATAGGAGCGAATAATTACAATTTAGCAGATTAACACTGGAGTGATAAATGAGCATATGATGATGTGCAAGTAGAAATACTGGTGTGCAAAAAAGCAGAAAAGTAAATAAAATAAAAACAGTATGGGGATGAGGTAGGTTGATTGGGTGGGCAATTTACAGATGGACTATGTACAGCTGCAGCGATCGGTTAGCTGCTCAGATAGCTGATGTTTAAAGTTGGTGAGGGAAATATAAGTCTCCAGCTTATGCAATTTTTGCAATTCGTTCCAGTCACTGGCAGCAGAGAACTGGAAGGAAAGGCGGCCAAAGGAGGTGTTGGCTTTGGGGAAGACCAGTGAGATATACCTGCTGGAGAGCGTGCTACGGTGGGTGTTGTTATCGTGACCAGTGAACTGAGATAAGGTGGAGCTTTACATAGCATAGACTTATAGATGACCTGGAGCCAGTGGGTCTGGCAACGAATATGTAGCGAGGGCCAGCTGACTAAAGCATACAGGCCTCAGTGGTGGGTGGTATAAGGTGATTTGGTAACAAAACAGATGGCACTGTGATAGACTGCATCCAGTTTGCTGAGTAGAGTAATGGAAGCTATTTTGTAGATGACATCGCCGAAGTCGAGGATCGGTAGGATAGTCAGTTTTACTAGGGTAAGTTTGGCGGCATGAGTGAAGGAGGCTTTGTTGCGAATAGAAATCCGATTCTAGATTTGATTTTGGATTGGAGATGTTTAATATGAGTCTGGAAGGAGAGTTTACAGTCTAACCAGACACCTAGGTATTTATAGTTGTCCACATATTCTAGGTCGGAACCGTCCAGGGTGGTGTTGCTAGCCGGGCAGGCAGGTGCGGGCAGCGAACGGTTGAAAAGCATGCATTTGGTTTTACTAGCGTTTAAGAGCAGTTGGAGGCCACGGAAGGAGTGTTGTATGGCATTGAAGCTCGTTTGGAGGTTTGTTAGCACAGTGTCCAAGGAAGGGCCAGAAGTATACAGAATGGTGTCATCTGCGTAGAGGTGGATCAGGGAATCGCCCGCAGCAAGAGCGACATCATTGATATATACAGAGAAAAGAGTCGGCCTGAGAATTGAACCCTGCCAGAGGTCCGGACAATATGCCCTCCGATTTGACACGTTGAACTCTGTCTGCAAAGTAGTTGGTGAACCAGGCGAGGCAGTCATTAGAAAAACCAAGGCTATTGAGTCTGCCGATAAGAATACGGTGATTGACAGAGTCGAAAGCCTTGGCCAGGTCGATGAAGACGGCTGCACAGTACTGTCTTTTATCAATGGCGGTTATGATATCGTTTAGTACCTTGAGCGTGGCTGAGGTGCACCCGTGACCGGCTCGGAAACCGGATTGCACATTGGAGAAGGTACGGTGGGATTCGAAATGGTCTGTAACAGTTTGGGTCTAGGGTGTCACCCCCTTTGAAGAGGGGGATGACCACGGCAGCTTTCCAATCTTTAGGGATCTCAGACGATACGAAAGAGAGGTTGAACAGGCTGGTAATAGGGGTTGCAACAATGGCGGCGGATAGTTTTCGAAAGAGAAGGTCCAGATTGTCAAGCCCAGCTGATTTGTATGGGTCCAGGTTTTGCAGCTCTTTCAGAACATCTGCTATCTGGATTTGGGTGAAGGAGAAGCTGGGGAGGCTTGGGCGAGTAGCTGCGGGCGGGGGGGGGGGAGCTGTTGGCGGGGTTGAAGTAGCCAGGAGGAAGGCATGACCAGCCGTTGAGAAATGCTTATTGAAATGTTCAATTATCATGGATTTATCGGTGGTGACCGTGTTACCTAGCCTCAGTGCAGTGGGCAGCTGGGAGGAGGTGCTCTTGTTCTCCATGGACTTTACAGTGTCCCAAAACTTTTTGGAGTTAGAGCTACAGGATGCAAATTTCTGCTTGAAAAAGCTAGCCTTTGCTTTCCTGACTGACTGCGTGTATTGGTTCCTGACTTCCCTGAACAGTTGCATATCGCGGGGACTTTTCAATGCTATTGCAGTCCACCACAGGATGTTTTTGTGCTGGTCAAGGGCAGTTAGGTCTGGAGTGAACCAAGGGCTATGTCTGTTCTTAGTTCTGCATTTTTTAAACGGGGCATGCTTATCTAAGATGGAGAGGAAATTACTTTTAAAGAATGACCAGGTATCCTCGACTGACGGGATGAGGTCAATATCCTTCCAGGATACCCGGGCCAGGTCGATTAGGAAGGCCTGCTCGCAGAAGTGTTTTAGGGAGCGTTTGACAGTGATGAGGGGTGGTCCTTTGACCCCAGACCCATAGCGGATACAGGCAATGAGGCAGTAATCGTTGAGATCCTGATTGAAAACAGCAGAGGTGTATTTGGAGGGCAAGTTGGTCAGGATAATGTCTATACGAATATGTTGTGGACATAGAAATCTAGTTTTGTATCTAGCCATCGAGGAATATGTCGTGGACATAGAAATCTAGTTTCGTATCTAGCCATCGAGGAATATGTTGTAGATATGGAAATTTAGTTTTGTATCTACCCATTGAGGAATATGTTGTGGACATAGAAATCTATTTTTGTATCTAGCCATCGAGAAATATGTCGTGGACATAGAAATCTAGTTTCGTATCTAGCCATCGAGGAATATGTCGTAGGTATGGAAATCTAGTTTTGTATCTACTCATCGAGGAATATGTCGTGGATATAGAAATCTAGTTTTTGTGTAAGGGCCTCAGGTTGTGCTGTATGAGTTCAACTCATGAACTCATGTATGAGTTCAACTCATACGTGGAAATGGATTTGTTCAAAGGAGCTGTATAATCATGATGTTGCTTTATTGGTCTATGGTTTTCCAGGAAGCACACAATATTTACAACAAATGACTTCAGAACATCTAACAAAATATCTACAGTTATTAGACTTTATAGGGGGGTATTAAAAAAGCATTGAAAATTAATGTTAGTTCATTCGTGTGCTAGTTACTTTTTGATGGCTAAGTAACATTCACAACAGGCCTGTTGTTATGGCAACACAACAAATAGGCAACGTTGGAGTGGCTTTTACTGACTCAAGAAGCTCTCAGATAAAGCCAGCCATTAACAACTCCAAACCAACTCCAAACCAAGAGAGTGCACTACAAAGCACATACAAGGAATGGGCGGCAATGGGCACTATAGCTGCTCCCAAAATGGTCTAAGCGACAGTCTTTTTTTATTTTACCTTTATTTAACCTCTCTAGGAGGTTGTGGGACGCTACCGTCCCACCTGGCCAACATCCAGTGAAATTGCAGAGCGCCAAATTCAAAAACAGAAATACTCATTATAAAAATTCATAAAACATACAAGTGTTATACATCGGTTTAAAGATTACCTTTTTGTTAATCCAACCACGGTGTCAGATTTCAAAAAGGCTTTATGGCGAAAGCATACCATGCAATTATCTGAGAACAGCGCCCAGCAGACAAATCATTACATTACAAATCAGCCAAATAGTGATAAAATTAATCACTTACCTTTGATGAACTTCATATGGTTGCACTTGTAACAGTGTAGGTTCCGTCCCTCTCTTCGCCCCAACTTGGGCTCGAACCAGGGACCCTTGCACACATCAACAACTGACACCCCACGAAGCATCGTTACCCATCGCGCCACAAAAGCTGCGGCCCTTGCAACGCAAGGGGAAACCCTACTTCAAGTCTCAGAGCGAGTGACGTCACTGATTGAAACGCTATTAGCGCGCACCACCGCTAACTAACTAGCCATTTCACATCGGTTACACACTCACAAGACTCCCATTTACTCAATAAATATTTGTTTTGTTCGATAAATTCCCTCTTTAGATCCAAAAACCTCCGTTTTGTTCGCACATTTTGTTCAGTAATCCACAGGCTCAAAGGCAGTCACAACAGACAGATGAAAAATCCGAAAGTATCAGTAAAGTTCGTAGAAACATGTCAAACGATGTTTATAATTAATCCTCAGGTTGTTTTTAGTCATAATTATTAATAACATTTCAACCGGACAAAAGCTTCGTCAATATAAATGGAAAACAAGAAAGGCGTGCTCTCGGTTGCGCGAATGAAAAACCTCAGGGACACTGAATGGTCCACTCATTCAAAGTGGTCTTGCTCCCTCATTTTTCAGAATACAAGCCTGAAACAATTTCTAAAGACTGTTGACATCTAGTGACATCTAGTGGAAGCCATAGGAAGTGCAATTTGATCCCACTTCCTGGATGGGTTTTTCTCAGGTTTTCGCCTGCCATGTCAGTTCCGTTATACTTACAGACATTTACATATGCATATCCTAGTTTCTGGGCCTGAGTAGGAGGCAGTTTACTTTGGGCACGCTTTTCATCCGGAGGTGAAAATAGTGCCCCCTACCCTAATGAAGTTTTAAAGGACTGGACCCTTTTTTTCAATTTTTGCCTAAAATTACATAACCAAATCTAACTGCCTGTAGCTCAGGACCTGAAGCAAGGATATGCATATCATTGATACCATTTGAAAGGAAACACTTTGAAGTTTGTGGAAATGTGAAAGGAATGTAAGAGAATACAACACATTAGATCTGGTAAAAGATAATACAAACAAAAAATATACATTTTTTTTTTTTTTTCCGATCATCTTTGAAATGCAAGAGAAAGGCCATACTACAATATTGCAGTTTAGGCGCAGTTTAGATTGTGGCCTCTAGATGGCAGCAGTGTGTGTGCAAAGTTATGGATTGATCCAGCGAAGCATAGCCATACCGGACAGTATTCTGTATCAAGTCTGCCCAAATGTGTCGAATTTGTACTTTACTATAGAACATACAAATCATACAAGAACAAAAATGATATGGTATTACAAAATTTAAGTTTACACACTCCCAGAAATGTACATGATGGATCATTAGCTAATACACTAACTTTCACACATTTAGATCCAGAGCCAGAGACATACAAAACATACAAGAACAAAAATGATATGGTAATACAAAATGTAAGTTTACACACTCCCAGAAATGTACATGATTGATCATTAGCTAATACACTAACTTTCACACATCTAGATGGCCGGGCGGGGTTGGTGTGGAGCCAGAGACAACAAGGGTTCAAACTGTAGAACCCAGTTCCTATTTGAATATTAACATTGATTTTGTCAAACAAAACTATGATCTCTTTGACCCTGAGGATTACAAATCAGAGCAAGATTATACAATGTAAGTATATTGTTTACCTTCAGAGGTGAATGTATCAAACTAGTTGCCGTGATAATTTTTGTTGTTGTTGTGCACTCTCCTCAAACACTAGCATGGTATTCTTTCACTGTAAAAACTACTGTAAATTGGACAGTGCAGTTAGATTAACAAGAATGTAAGCTTTCTGCCCATGTCAGATATGTCTATGTCATGGAAAGTTGGCTGTTACTTACGAACATCATGCTAATCACATTAGCGCGTGTTAGCTCAACCGTCCCGGTATAGGGACACCGATCCCGTAGACGTTAAACACTATTATTGCACACAGTGTGAGTCCATGCAACTTATTACGTGACTTGTTATTAACATGATTTTTGAACGACTACCTTCTCTGTCCCCACACATACAATTATCTGTAAGGTCCCTCAGTCAAGCAGGGCATTTCAAACAGATTCAACCACAAGGAGCAGGTAGGTTTTCCAATGCTTTGCAAAGAAGAGCACCTACTGGTAGATAAAAATGTAAAAATGAAAAAGCAGACCTTGAATATCCCTTTGAGCATGGTGAAGTTAATAATTACACTTTGGATGGTGTATCAGTACACCCAGTCACTACAAAGATACAGGCGTCCTTCCTAACTCAGTTACCGGAGAGGAAGGAAACCACTGAGGTATTTGCACCATGAGGCCAATGGTGACTTTAAAAACAGTTACAGAGTTTAATGGTTGTGATAGGAGAAAACTGAGGATGGATTAAAAACACTGTAGTTACTCCACAATACTAACCTAAATGACAGAGTGAAAAGAATGAAGCCTGTACAGAATAAAAAAATATTCCAAAACATGAATCCTGTTTGCAAAAAGGCACTAAACTAATACTTAAAAAAAACAAATACTTCACTTTTTTCTTCAATACAAAGTGTTACAGTATGTTTGGTGCAAATCCAATACAACACATTACTGAGTACCACTCATCAGTACCACTCATGTCATAGGTATGCTTGTAATCATTAAGTACTGGGGAGTTTTTCAGGACAAATCCTAGAGGAAAACCTGCTTCAGTCTGCTTTCCACCAGACACCTTTCAATAACCTAAAATACAAGGCCAAATTTACACTGGAGTTGCTTACCAAGGAGATAGTGAATGTTCCTGAGTGGCCGAGTTACGGTTTTGACTTAAATCTTCTTAAAAATCTATGGCAAGACGTGCAAATGTTTGTCTAGCAATGAGCAACAACCAATGTGACAGAGCTTGAAGAATTCTGAAAATAATAATGGGCAAATGTTGCACAATCCAGGTGTGGGCAGTAACATTGTGCTTATGTTACAACTGCGACCTCATTATAAAATGAGTGGCGCAGCGGTCTAAGGCACTGCATCTCAGTGCTAGAGGCATCACTACAGACCATAATTTGATCTGGGCTGTATCACAACCAGCTGTGTTTGGGAGTCCCATAGGGCGGCGCACAATTGGCCCAGCGCCGTCCGGGTTCGGTTTTGGCTGGTGTTGGCCGTCATTGTAAATAAGAATTTGTTCTTAACTGACTTGCCTAGTTAAATAAAGGTTAAATAAATATCAAATATTTTTTTATAGACAGTAGGTGCAGATATTGACAGTGAACATTCGTTTTCACATGTACTTTTATTTCTCTGTCTGCAACGAGTAAATTAAGATTTATTCCTTTTGTTAAATTCCATAAAATATCCCCTAAAATCGTAATATAAATAATTCACGATAATCAAATCAAATGTAAATGTGATATTCAAAAACGTAGTAATTTTTGAATAGTTAATATTGTGTTAGTCAGCCTGAGGTGCGGAGAGGGGACCAGTGTTGTGTTGAGGGCCTTTAATGATAAAAGGGACATCACATCAAAGAGAGTGGGCCATCAGCTGTAGACAATAGACTAACAATAAGGTGTCACATTTATTCTGTATCCCCGGCCACTACAGACATGATGTTGTGTCATTTAATTATGTAGATCTATTTCTTAGATTTTAGTTTGATACAAAGCAGAGGATATTCAGGGCAAGGACACACGGCTAAACAATTTAGGCTAACTTACATTGATTCATAGCGCTGTGTAGAAAATTGTTTAATCAGTTTTAGAAGAAAGAACAAAAATGGAAATGTACACCACGGACCCATTTAATGAACATAATTATGAGATATAGAACTACCAGCCTGGCTATTACTCTGGAAATCAACTGGCCTCATCACAGGACGTATGTTTGGGGGACACTAATGTGCAGTCAGGTCTGTGGTTGAGGCCCAGGCCATATGCCTGGGAGCCTGGGAGCTATTTAAAGCAGTTTGGTCATGCTATGTCTTATTTTAACAGCCGATCTCCCAGATTGGTCTCCCTGGCCTCATGAAGGCCTATAAACCATGATTCATCATCCCAATAGGTCACAGAGGGCTCTGAGAACAGAGCAGCTCTCGGAGGGCATACATAACTAGAACAGAGCAGCTCTCAGAGGACATACAGAACTGGAACAGAGCAGCTCTCAGAAGATATACAGAACTAGAACAGAGCAGCTCTCAGAGGACGTACAGAACTGGAACAGAGCAGCTCTCAGAGGAGGTACAGAACTAGAACAAAGCAGCTCTCAGAGGACGTACAGAACTGGAACAGAGCAGCTCTCAAAGGACTTACAGAACTAGAACAGAGCAGCTCTCAGAGGACATACATAACTAGAACAGAGCAGCTCTCAGTGTACATACAGAACTAGAACAGAGCAGCTCTCAGAGGACATAAAGAACTAGAACAGAGCAGCTCTCAGCGTACGTACAGAACTGGAACAGAGCAGCTCTCAGAAGACATACAGAACTAGAACAGAGCAGCTCTCAGAGGACATACATAACTAGAACAGAGCAGCTCTCAGTGGACGTACAGAACTAGAACAGAGCAGCTCTCAGAGGACATACAGAACTAGTCAGCAGTGAAGAGGCGACTCCGGGATGCTAGCCTTCTAGGCAGAGTTTCAAAGAAAAAGCCATATCTCAGACTGGACAATAAAATTATTAAGATGGGCAAAAGAACACAAAACACTGGACAGAGGAACTCTGCCTAGAAGGCCAGCATCCCGGACCTGCCCGCTCCACTAGCATCACTACTCTGGACGGTTCTGAGTAAGAATGTGTGGACAGCTATAAATACCTACTTGTCTGGCTAGACTGTAAACTCTCCTTCCAGACTCACGTTAAGCATCTCCAATCCTAAATTAAATCTAGAATTGGCTTCCTATTCCGCAACAAAGCATCCTTCACTCATGCTGCCAAACTTACCCTCGTAAAACTGACTATCCTACCGATCCTTCACTTCAGCGATGTCATTTACAAAATAGCCTCCAACACTCTACTCAGCAAAGTGGATGCAGTCTATCACAGTGGCATCCGTTTTGTCACCAAAGCCCCATATACTACCCCCCACTGCGACCTGTATGCTCTCGTTGGCTGGTCCTTGCTACATATTCGTCGCCAAACCCACTGGCTCCAGGTCATCTATAAGTCTTGTCTAGGTAAAGCTCCACCTTATCTCAGCTCACTGGTCACCATAGCAACACCCACCCGCACGCACTCCAGCAGGTACATTTCACTGGTCGTCCCCAAAGCCAACACCTCATTTGGCCGCCTTTCCTTCCAGTTCTCTCCTGCCAATGACTGGAACGAATTGCAATTTTTACAAATACTTTTTAATACTACTTCCACCACGTTTAGTCATGAAATCTTTGTTGCTGCTACTTTCACCACATTTAGTATTGAAATCTTTGGTTGTCTACTACACTGTGAATCCTTAAAGAGATGGGTAGGGCTAAGGCTTAAGAGGGTGTAAATGATGCTGAATGGGTGTAGACAAAGAAGAGCTCTCCGGTATGTGTACCAGAACATTCCAGGGGCATTTTCTCAAAAGTGGGTTTACAAGTTTATCAACTTTCAAAGCAGAATTACTTTCCCATTGTGCCTCAACTGTAGTGTATGATAAACCATTTTCTAGCTCTGAGTCTCTACTTTTATACAATTTAAAAAAACATTTCAAATTTGGTGGGTCACAAAGCAAAATCCTGATAAAAATGAATGTAAAATTTATGTAAGTACAAAAATAGTTTTTTACTCAAACATTAATATCCAACTAGTGAGTGACAACTCTGTGGAGATTGGAGTTTGTGATAGCAACTATGTGAGCTTATTACAGTATTATAGACACTATGTCCTGGGATTTACTATAGTCTTCTATGTAGAAGAACCCCTTACAGTATTATAGACACTATGTCATGGGATTTACTATAGTCTTCTATGTAGAAGAACCCCTTACAGTATTATGGACACTATGTCCTGGGATTTACTATGATCTATGTAGAATAACTCCTTACAGTATTATAGACACTATGTCCTGAGATTTATTATAGTCTTCTATGTAGAAGAACCCCTTACAGTATTATGGACACTATGTCCTGGGATTTACTATGATCTATGTAGAATAACTCCTTACAGTATTATAGACACTATGTCCTGAGATTTATTATAGTCTTCTATGTAGAAGAACCCCTTACAGTATTATGGACACTATGTCCTGGGATTTACTACAGTCTTCTATGTAGAAGAACCCCTTACAGTATTATAGACACTATGTTCTGAGATTTCCTCTGATCTTCTATATAGAAGAACCCCTTACATTCTAACGACTCTTGTATAGCTTGTGAGCATCATAGATCAAAACATGTTATGTCTGCGTGTTCTAGGGAGTCTCAGCTTTTCACAGATACTTTTTAATAGTTTGTACCTCAAACCAGCCTCTGGTCAAAAGTAGTGCACTATATATAGGGATTAGGGTGCCATAGGACTCTGGTCAAAAGTAGTGCACTATATATAGGGATTAGGGTGCCATTTGGAACGTAATCTTAGCACGGTTAGTTCTGTTGACTTCATCACCTCCTTTTTAGCTTCCTTCTGGTAATCATTACCGTACGTTGAAATTGTATTGGTTATGGTGTGGCTGACACCCATGGGATAAAGAAAAAAACATTTAATAATTTGTTACTGCATACAGGGGGGGGGGGGGGCTGAGAGTGGCAGGGGGTATTTGTGAAAATCTTACAAACTCTATTGGTATCAAATGTTGACTGACAGATCACAAGCACAAATACCTGATGTTCTAGACAAGTAGGGAATATTGATATACTGGGGGTTATACTATACAGGGAAAAATGTATATCCTGGGATACACAGTAGCTTATGTTAGCAGCAGACCAAGTCACATCCATGCAGGTCCAATATTCACCATGCACTGTATTACTCAGATGACAGCTACGTAGTAAACATATGAAGATACTGATTAAAGATATTTACAAGTTTGATTCACATGTTTAGTGTCTCCATATTGCTATCAAGGAGAAGCCTCAAAGCCTCAAAAGCCCCAAAAAAGCCTCAAAATGTTTTTATTTCTTGGAATGATGGAGTCTTCAGAAATGGGCCTACTGGGTTTAGAGGAATGGAGAGTGTCCATTCAGGCCTGTCTTCTTCCATTCTGTTTCACTCTGCTGCACCAATTTCATATTGATGAGCTCTGCACCAATTCAAATTGCATGTCTTATTTAAACATTTAACTAGCAAAGAGAGCAATATACTCTTTACTCAAACCCTGCTCATATCAAAATGCAAGTCCCATTGCAATGAAAGGAAAGATCAGAGAGAGAGGAGACTTCAATGAGCTCAGGGTTTCTCGCTGCTACCAGGACTCAGTTAAAAGTGTTTTAGTTTTCTAATTTTCTTTTTGAACATGTTGAATAAAATGTACATGTAGTAACATCACACAGATAATGGCTGAAATTTAAACCGGACCACAACAATAGCAAAGTTGTCTTTGTGACTCACTGTGTATTCACATCTCAAGTTCTGGAAACTGTCTGGAAGTAGTAATACCAGCCTATACAGAACATTCTGTGAATTTTATTGAATGAGAAAAAATAACTACTACGTAAAAAACTGCTATGTGGTTTTTCAAATAATTTAAGACCAATGTCTTAGTTTCTTTTTTATTGTATTATTTTATCATTGAACTGCTGAATATGGAATTAATATTACTTCCAAAGAGAGAATTGGGTTAATGATTCAATGCCACTAGCTGTATTGGTATTTCCATCCATACTTGACAACTCTTATAAAGCCATGAACCAAGATATTTCTTTATCATATTATTGGCAACGAAATGTCTACTGTGCAGAGAGAGATCAAGCTAGTATCATAGAGTTATCGTTGTTTTCTCAATATACAGATTTCAGATGAATAGTATGCTTCTTTGTATCAACATTGGGATAAGTAGATTATTTGGGTTATACCCAAACCATTAACAATGAGAACAAAACAATATTGCCCTCTGCATTATAGTCCAATGACAATTCCTCATTCTTCATGAAATACTTGAAAACAAATACCATGTGTTGAGACACAGCAATGTGCTGGGGGGGGGGGGAGTGGACATGAAATGAGTGTGGAAGTCCTACTTAGCTAGCTAGTGCTTTGCAGACAGCAGGTAAAGCCAAGTGGAGCCAATCCAATATGACTTCAACAAACTCTTATAAGGATAGCTAGCTACAAGTCATTAGAAAATAGGACAACATTACCAAATTAGTAAGTCCTTTTCTCCTCAAACCTGGTCCTTATAGCTACAGCAATCCATTCTGGTTTGTTGAAAGGAAGCCTCTTAAACATGCTAATCCTAGGGAGGAAGAGAGGATCTCAACAGACCTGCCCCAAGCCTCTTGTCAACCCTATTAGCAATTATGATGTAGCCTTCCAGAGGAACTTAGCTTAACTCAGCCTGCCAGTCTCAACTAGTCCGCCCTAGTCTCCCCAAGCCTCCGCTAGTCTCCCCTTATCCTCTTTAGTTGAGCAAGTTTTACATTAAGCCCTCTCAGACACAATTGGCACCCATCCCAAAATTGTTAATAACAGATGTGGTTTTATGCACACATTGCAACAGCAGCACAAAAACATCCTTCCTCAAACACCCACATATTGGCCGAAAATGACCTGTCAGGTGTTTCATCTCATGTAAGAGAAAGGGGGTCATCTATCTCATCACTTGTTTGTCAAATCAAATCAATTGTTATTGGTCACATACACATAGTTAGCAGATGTTATTGCGAGTGTAGCGAAGTGCTTGTGCTTCTAGTCCCGACAGTGCAGCAATATCTAACATGTAATCTAACAATTCCCCAACAACTACCTAATACACACAAATCTAAGTAAAGGAAAAGCTTACTTTGGGTAAAAGGACAAATAGCTGAATACCGCAGCTCAATCAGGTTTAAGACACTGACTATCCAGTAGCAGCTCACCTTGTTGAAGCTAACCATCCTATCTCCTCCCTCAAATACACAGGCATGGAACATGTTACCCTACCAAGGAGAGGAAGTAACATTGAGACCATACGACACTCTAAAAAAAAGGAAAGGTTCTTGGAGGTGTTCTTCAAACTGAAACTGTGGGATAAAACGCTATCTTCAAAGAACCCATTTTAATGGATCCTCAAATAACCCTTTTGAAGAACCTTTTGTGGTTCATTTTTGAACTACCCACCCCTCCTCCAATATTATTATTAATAATAATAATACGCATAACAAAAACGACAATAACACAATATTTTTTTGTTCTCAGTATTTATTATGATTTTAGTTGCAAAGCAGAATTTAAAAAATAATCTAAATATGAGGTAATCTCCCAGCAGAGCCCCAAGTCCAATGTGTATATCCTCTGGTGTGTTGATGTTAATGTGTTTATGTTCTCCATATCCATAGCCAGAATGATTTTGCAGTACATGGTGATCAAACATGTTTCCTGTTATATTTATCAGAGGTGTAGGGAGGGTGAATTCTGTGAATCCCAAAAAATAGTAATTATACAGATGATTAACAAAACATGCACATGACAGAATTCATACATCGGTTTTTGTGGTGAATGTGAATGAAAAAAAAAAAAATCTGTTTTGATAATTGTTGTCATACACAATACTGTACCTTGTCCATAATGTAGATGCCTATAGGATATTCATTGAAGAGGTCAGGGAAGTAGGATGGTACATGTGATCTTTATAACATACCAATACCAATTGACATACCTTTGTATGCCTCCTCGTCTGTGTACCTGCAGATAAAG
Organism: Salmo trutta; assembly: GCF_901001165.1. NCBI lineage: Eukaryota > Metazoa > Chordata > Actinopteri > Salmoniformes > Salmonidae > Salmo > Salmo trutta. Next base: position 37,772,274 of record NC_042969.1, on the reverse strand, counting down.
ACAGAACAGGGATCAGTTCAGTCATCTGCACCCAATACAGCTAGCCTTCAACATATTCTTATAGTCTACATATTCTTACCTCTTTGCTGATTGATATCCATTGGATTGTGTCCATTTCTGTTTTAGAAATATTCGCACAAATATAAAAGATAGATGGTGTCCATTATAAAGCCATATCAATTTAGATCATACAAGGGACCACATCTTACCTTAACTGAGGAGATCTTTACATTTGCAGTTAAGTGCTGCACCTGCTGTCCTTTCAAATCGAAATGTTTCAGTTGGGCAGTTTAGGTTCCTGCCAAGAACTGCCAAGAAACCCTCCACCATCTAAATCGATGAACCTCCCCCTCCAATAGGGTTCTTGGAAGAACCTTTAGGGGGCCATGGTCAGGGCCAAGAACACTACGGTTCTTCAAAGAACTTTGTGGATCATAGAAGAACTCTTGTTGAGGGGACTACATAGGGAGGCCCCACTGGATCTCCTAAAAACACTGACCCTTAGTGGTTTGAATTTGACTGATCTTAGGCCCACTTCTATCAGCATTTCAACCCACTGAAAAACATGTTTTGCCCTCAGCTTATTAGCCTACACTGCATATCATGTTTCCCATGTTGATGATGCACATTATGCACTATGCTTTAATAACAAGAAGATATTAGATGAAATAATAAAACAAAGATGAAAGTAACTTGATAGTAACAGTAATGATTGTCGATATTAACATGAAGGTTTTCTATTATAATTCATTATATTACCATAATATTATGTAAATAACTACCCGGTCTATTTAACATCTTGACATTATTATTATTATTATTTTTTTTTAAACAGTTCCACTTTTTCCATCCCTCGTTACCTTAGTTACTATGACACACCCCAGCACCGTGTTCATTGGCTCTATGAACTGTTCGTCTATATAACCTGGTTCAAGCATTAACCATTTAACCCTGAGGAAGGCTCTGAATGCCTCAAAGTTGGTTGCTTAACCCATTAAATGTTTTAGAGCATAATTAGAGTATGCAACTGTATCTATTAATACTTTTTTTTTTTGCACGTTTTAATGAAAGCAGTCTGAATATTTTTGGCTTAGAAAATGTCAAGTTTTAATTTGACGTGCAGTGAAATGCTTTTCTTGCAAGCTCCAAAGTGTATTGAATGGAGGGAAAAACAAGTGTTCTTTGTTTGGTGGGATATAGTGAGTGTTTTTCAGGGAGAAATTGTGAAGTTATTGTGTATGAATGAGTCATTCTGTTACCTCGCTCTTTTGGTACTATGATACGTCTCAAAATAAAACGTTAAATGAGACAACTCAATATACCAACAGTTTTTTTATTGTCTATTTTGGCGTTAACACCCTGTCTCCACTCTGAAGTTTAAATAGCGTTTTATTACTCTGCTGACAGGGTTCTGATCAATAAACATTGATGTGTATAATAAAATGTAAAGCTATAACGATGGGTTTTACAGTGGACGCTGCTGTATGGCTGGATCATTGCAGAGGGGGATAAGGGCCATGGTTTAGGTCTAACTCAGTGCTTTGTCAATACCCATCAGCTAGCATCACCACTGAGGTTATTATTGCCTCTATGTGGTCTTCTAAGACTCCTAGAAGGATCTTCTCTCCTGTGGCACTTGCGTCAATTTGTCTGGTGATTTATGATGTTGACTTGCTGAGCCGGTATCACCTAACTCATTCAAAGAGAGGCTGTACAGGGTAGCTGGCTGCCGTCCACTCAGTAATGGCAAAAGCAGTACGCAAGCATAACCCTCCTGAGAAAAGCGGGAAAGATGAGCGAATAAGTGGGTCAAGCAGCACAAAGGCAGGAGTGAGGACGAGGACTTCGGAAATCAATGCAGCTTCCAAGGTTTTG